>NC_132789.1:25261427-25594760 GCF_048418805.1 Vulpes vulpes | reverse complement strand
CAAGGTGGCCTCTTAAGGGCTGATTGCTGGATAGAGATTAGCACAGGGTAGAGAGGCCTGGGAAGATGGAGTTTCAGCCCAGTCTGAATAGAGAGACTTTGCTGAGAACCCCGGAATTCAAAAAGGCAAAGCCTCAGCAATAAGAGCCATGCTTTAACTTTGAAGACAAAAATTTAAAAAGACACACACACACACACACACACACACACACACACACACACACACAAAGACCCACACATGAGGTGCCTGGTAGAGCATGCAACTCTTGATCTCAGGTTTGTAAGTTCAAGCACCACAATGGGTATAGAGATTAAATTAAATTTTACACACACACACACACACACCCTGCACAAAGAATAGAAACACACTTGATATAATCAACAGGAATCACCAGAATAAATAGCAACCATTGCCTACCAGAATAAAATGCAAAACCCTTTAAAGGAAAAACTGCTGTCTGCAAAAACAATAACCCAAATGTTGGAATCAGCAAACACTTAAAAAACACTTATTATAAATAAGCTTGTGTACTTAAATGAAGGATGAACAAAATTAGTTAGCAGACAAGGAATCTTGGCAGAGAAAGAGAAACTACAAAAAAGAACCAAATGTTTTGGTGGCTCCTCAAAAAGTAAACATAGAATTACCATTTGATTCAGTAATCCAACTTCTAGGTATATAACCAAAAGAATTAAAAGCAGAGACTCAAACAGATGTATGTACACCAATGTTTACAGCAGCATTTTTCTAAAAGGTAGAAACAACTCATGTCCATTAACATACAGATGAACAAACTGTGGTATATCCATACAATGGAATATTATTCAGCCATATAAAAAATGAAATTCTGATACATGCTACAACATGAATAAACCTTGAAAACATTATGCTAAGTGAAATAAGCCAAACACAAAAAGTCTAATATTATCCAATTCCACTTATCGGAGATACCCACAATAGGCAGATTCAGAGACAGAAAGTGGAGTAGAGATTCTCAGGGGCTTGGAATAGATGGAAATGGGAAGTTAGTGTTTAATGGATACAGAATTTGTTTGGGATGATGAAAAAGTGCTGGAAATGCATAGCGATGATGGCTGTCTAATATTGCAAATGTACTTAATGCCACTGAATTGTGTACTGAAAAACTACTAAAATGGTAAGTTTTATGTTATGTATAGTTTACCATGATTGAGGGAATAAAAGAAAATTCTAGAACTGAAAAGTATCATACCTGAAGGAGAAAAATGATTGGATGAGCCACAAATAAGAAACTGCAGGAAAGAGATCACTGAAGACTTTCTATTGAAAGAGCAACAGAAAGTATACAACCTGAAAAATGGAGAGAAAAAGAATAGAAAAAAACTAAACAGAGCCTCAGTGACCCATGGGACAATATCACCTGGTCTAACATAATTAGAGACTTAGAAAGAAGAGAGAACATAGGGCAGATAAGTTAATGAATTAACTAGTTAATTAATTTAGAATGAGCAAGCACGTGTGGACCCCGATCTCATGACCTAGGCCTAAATCAACAGTCAGACACTTAACTGACTGAGCTACCCAGGTGCTGCCCCAGGGAAGATAAATTATTGAAAGAAATAATAGTAAAAGACTTTCCAAATTTGGTTGGAGTGGGGGGTGGGAGGGGGAAACACATCAGATTCAAGAAGCTCAACTAACCCCAAGCAGGATAAACACAAGAATACTACACTTAACCATATCATACTCTAAACTGTTGAAAAATCAAAGATTAATAAAAACATCTTAAAAGCAACGAAGAGAGATTACATTTCAGGGGAAGAACAATACAAATGATGGGTAACTTTATAGCAGAAATAATGGAGGCCAGAAGACAAGGGAAGGAATGTCTTTAAAGACTTGGGTGGGGGGCACCTGGGTGGCTTAGTCTATTAAGTGTCTGCCTTTGGTTCAGGTCCTGCTTAGCAGGGAGTCTGCTTCTCCCTCTCCCTGTGTCCCTCTCCCCTGCTCATGCTCTCAATCTCTCATAAATAAACCTTAAAAAAAAAAAAAGACCCAGGAATGAGGGGTAGAGAAACTAATTTTTCTATAGCCAGGAAAAGGTCCTTTAAAAATGAGAGCAAGGAAAAAAAACAAAAACAAAAACAAAAACAAAAATGAGAGCAAGGGATGCTTGGGTGGCTCAGTGGTTGAGAGTCTGCCTTTGGCTCAGGGCGTGATCCCAGAGTTCCGGGATGGAGTCCCACATAGGGCTTTCTGCATGGAGCCTGCTTCTCCCTCTGCCTGTGTCTCTCATGAATAAATAAATAAAATCTTAAAAAAAATAAAAATAAAAAATAAATAAAAATGAGAGCAAGAGTGAAATAACCATAAACAAACACTAGGATAATTTATCTCCAACTGACTTACAGACTAAAGTGCTAAAAGATCTTCAGGTTGAAAGGATAAGAGCATACAGATGAAAACTCACATCTACAGGAAGAAACAAAGAATACTAGATATGGAAAATATGTGGGTAAATATAAAAAACATTTTTATTTTTTAAAATTATTTTTTATCTTTTAATTTTTAAAAAAGAATTCTGTTTAAAGCAAAAATTACATGGGCAAAATATGTGACAATGAAGCTCATTAAGGATGGAAAGGAATTTTACTGTTTTTATGTTCTTACATTTAACATAAAGTGGTACAAAAGAACTGAACTATAAAAAGTTAACAATGTGTACTTTAACTCCTAGAATAACAATTTAAAAAATACAAAAGGTACAGAGCTAAAAAGTCAATGCAGGAAATAAAACGTAATACTAGGGATCCCTAGGTGGCGCAGCGGTTTGGCGCCTGCCTTTGGCCCAGGGCGCGATCCTGGAGACCGGGGATCGAATCCCACGTCGGGCTCCCGGTGCATGGAGCCTGCTTCTCCCTCTGTCTCTGTCTCTCTCTCTCTCTGTCTCTCTCTATGTGTGTGTGACTATCATAAATAAATACAAATTTAAAAAAAACCGTAATACTAATAAATTCTAAATGACTATGGCAGAAAAGGAGAAACAGAGAAACAAAAAACAGATGTAGGCTTCAGCCTAACCGCACCAACAATTACATTAAATATAAATGAATCACACACTCTAATTAAAAAGCAGAGATTGTCAGGGATGCCTAGGTGGTACAGTTGAGTGTCTGACTCGGGGTCATGGGATTGGGGTCTGCATTGGGCTCCACACTTGGTGTGGAGACTGCACGGGAGACTCTCTCCTCTTTATTCACTCTCCCATGCTCCCTCACTCACCCACTTTCTCTCAAGTAAATAAATAAATTTTTTTAGGGATCCTTGGGTGGCTCAGCGGTTTGGCGCCTGCCTTTGGCCCAGGGCATGATCCTGGAGTCCCGGGATCGAGTCCCACGTCAGGCTCCCTGCATGGAGTCTGCTTCTCCCTCTGCCTGTGTCTCTGCCTCTTTTTCTGTCTCTCATGAATAAATAAATAAAATCTTTAAAAATAAATAAATAAATCTTTTTAAAAATAGCAGAGATTGTGACTACATAAAAAATTAAGACACGGGGATCCCTGGGTGGCGCAGCGGTTTGGCGCCTGCCTTTGGCCCGGGGCGCGATCCTGGAGACCCGGGATCGAGTCCCGCATCGGGCTCCCGGTGCATGGAGCCTGTTTCTCCCTCTGCCTGTGTCTCTGCCTCTCTCTCTCTCTCTCTGTGACTATCATAAATAAATAAATAAAGCAGTGCTCTTTAAAAAAAAAAAAAAAAAAAATTAAGACACAACTATATGCTGTTTACAGGAGACAAGCTTATTAAATATGAAGACAGAGTGGGAAAGGTAAACCACATAAACTATAAATACAAAAAAAGCTAGTGAGGATATTTTATTATAAATCAAAGCAGACTTAGAGAAAAGAAATATAACAAAAATATAAAGATTCATTTCAAAATGATAAAAGGGACAATTCATGAGGAAAATGTAACTATCCCAACTGTATATGGACCAAATAACAGCGTCTAAACACATGAAGTAAAACTGACAGTATTACCAGGAAAAATAGATAAATCCATAATCATAGTTAGCAAATTTTAACATTTCTCTCTAATAATTGATAGAACAAGTAGACAAATAACTTGTAAGGATACAGAAAATTTGAAGATGACTACCAACTTGTCCTAACAGACATTTATAGAACTTTACATCCAACAAATATAGTATGAACATTCTTTTAAAGTGCACATAGGAAAAAATAAAGTGCACATGGAAGGTTCACCAAAACAGACAACATATATTAACTACAAAACATGTCAATACATTTCTAAAACTGAAATTACATAAGGTATGTTTTCTAGTCACAATGGAATTAAAAACAATAATGTATCAAGGAAATTCCTATTTTTCAAAAAATATTTTATTTATTTATTCATGAGAGACACAGAGGGGTCGGGGCACAGATACAGGCAAAGGGAGAAGCAGGTCCCGTGCAGGGAGCCTCACATGGGACTCAATCCCAGGTCTCCAGGATCACACCCTGGGCTGAAGGCGACGCTAAACCACTGAGCCACCTGGGCTGCCATGGAAATTCCTATTTGAACACTAAATAACATATTTCTAAAGGAAGAAGTTACAAGGGAAATTAGAATATGTTTTTAGTTGATGATAAAAACACAGAATTCAGAATTTGTGGGATAAAGCTAAAGCAGAGGGAAACCTTACAGCTTAAAATTTTCTCAAGAAGAAAGATTTAAAATTGAAAAGTTACCACCAACAAAAAAAAAGAATAGGTGGGTGCACCTGGTTGGAGAAGCATGCAACTCTTGATCTCAGGGTTGTGAGTTCAAGCCCCACACTGGGTGTAAAGATTGTTTTAAAATAAAGGGGGGGGCGGTGATTTGTGCTCCCATCTTAAGAAGGTTAAAAAGGAAAAAGAAGGCAAATTAAATCCAAAGTAAGTAGAAAAAAAAAAAAGTAGAAAGAGATACAAAAGAAAAAGTGGAATCAATATAAGAAAAATACATAATAAGAAAATTAGCAAAGCAAAAGTTTTTTAAAAAAGCAAAATCCTGATAATTCATAGCAATACTGATCAAGAAAAAAAGAGAAAAGATACAAATTACCCAAATCAGGAATGCACAAGGTAGTATCATCAGAGATTCTATAGACATTATTAGAGGGCAGCCCCCGTGGCGCAGCGGTTTGGCACCGCCCGCAGCCTGGGGACCTGGGATTGAGTCCCACATTGGGCTCCCTGCGTGGAGCCTGCTTCTCCCTCTGTCTGTGTCTCTGCCCCTCTCTCTCTGTGTCTATGAATAAATAAATAAAATCTTAAAAAAAGACATTATTAGAATAATAAGGCACTTTTTTGAACAGTTTTATGCCAATATATTTGATACCTTGAAGAGAATGAAAAATTCCTTGAGAAACAGCGTACCAAAACTGACATGGAAAGAAACTCTTGGTAGCTCTATATCTATTTTCAAAATTAAATCTGTAATCAAAAACCTTTCCATAAAAGAAACTCTAGGTCCAGATAACTTCATTAGCAAATTCCATAAAAAATTTAAAGAAATAACAAAGACACACATTACAAGAAAACTACAAACCAATATCCCTCATGAAAGTACATGTAAAATTTTTTAATAAAGCATTAACAGAACAAAATCAACAACATGTGAAAAAGATAATATCATGGCCAAGTGGGGTTTATCTCAGGAATACAGGGTTGATTGAACATGTGAAATCAGGAAAACCATATCATCATCTCAATAAATGCAGAAAAAGCATCTGGCAAAATTTAACCACCCTTCATAATAAAAACTCTCAACAAACTATGAATAGAAGGGAACATTCTCAATCTAATAAAGGGTATCTATAAAAATACTCAATCGTAAAATACTGACTGCTTTTGTTTTCCCCTAAGATTGGAAAAAAGACAAGTATGTGTCCTCCCATTACTTCTATTCAATACTGTATTGGAGATGCTAGCTAATGCAGTAAAGACAAAAAAAGCATACAGACTGGAAAGGATAAAGTAAGCTGTCCTTATCTGCATATGGCATGATTATGCAGAAAAGCCTATGTAATTAAAAAAAAAAAAAAAAAGACTCACACCGGAAAGCAATATTAGAAAGGTCATAGAACACAAAGTTTCAGCTGTATTTCTATATACTAGGAAAACAGTTGGTAAATGAATTTAAAAATAATTCTATTCACAATAGCATCAAACAAATAAGGTATTTAGGAATAAAACCCCAAAATCACTAATCGTAAGAGAAAAATATTGATGAACTGGACTGTAACAAAATTGAACATTTCTGCTCATCAAAAATACTCTTATTTATATATATGTGTATATATATATATAACCAATATATACATCCACTCCCTGTGATCATTTCAACACACACATATATATATATATATATATATATATATATATATATATATATATATATATAAAAGCCACTTTGCTCTCAATAGAAAAAGAATACCTGAGAAAATGGAAATGCAAGCTACATTACTGGAAGAAAATATTTTTCTTTTTTTTTACGATTTATTTATGTATTTATTTGAGAGAGAGAGACACACACAGAGTGTGCAAGCATGGTGGGGAGGGAGAGATTATCTCAAGCCGGCTCCCCGGTGAGCACGGAGTCAGAGACAGGGCTCTGAGATCTCACAATCCTGAGATCATGACTTGAGCGAAACCAAGAGTCAGATGCTTAACTGAGCCAACCAGGCGCCCCTGGAAGAAAATATTTTCAATACAAGAATATAGAAAAAATTTTGAGAAATCAATAATTTAAAAAAAGACTCCCAAAACCAATTTTTTTTTTTAAAAGCTAAGCGGAGGGTAGCACTGGTGGCTCAGCGGTTTAGTGCCGCCTTCAGCCCAGGGTGTGATCCTGGAGATCCAGGATCGAGTCCCACATTGGGCTCCCTGCATGGAGCCTGCTTCTCCCTCTGCCTGTGTCTCTGCCTCTATCTCTCTCTGATTCTCATGAATAAATAAATAAAATCTTTTAAAAATAAATAAATAAAAGCTAAGGGGAAAGAACTAAATAGATACTTCGCAAAAGAAGATACACAAATGGTTGATAAGCACATGATAAAGGTTGAATCAGTCAAAATCTGCCTGTAATTCAAAGAAAGAAAATTAGCTCAGACTATTTTACTCAGAAAGAGCAGCACAATCATTAATCAGATCAGAACAGACACCGATAAGGCCAGCTACAAGGAAACATGGTTTCTCCCAAGGCTAGGCAGCAGTTGTCAAATGCCACTCAAAAGGGCCTCTTTTGAGTGGTTACTGCTTCCTTACCAAGGATGCCCCAGACGAACTTTGTTGTTTCCACTTATTCCTAAGGGCACACATAACAGTATTCCCTAGTGAACCACATTTCTCATCCCTCCCAATTTTGCCTCAGGAATAGTGACCAATCCAAAATCAATCTCTGTTTCTCTTTCCTCTCTTCAGAATCTTGTAGTGGAAACTCAAAACTTACAAATTCCTTTCCCTCAGGAGGAGCACCAACCCAGAATTTCTATGGAATTCCCTCCCTCAAGGCAATCAGTCTGACTTGGTAAAATGACAGGATTTTGATCCTGGCTGGTTAGGCCTTAAAAAGATGCTCAGCATTATTAGTTAGCAGGGAAGTAACACGGTACTCCATATCCACCAGAACGGTTCAATTAAAAAGACTGTCAAAACCACAGGATCGGTTGTATTTCTGTTGATGAGGATGTGGAACAATTAGAATTCTACCTGCTGGTGGATGTATGATGATGTGACCCCCTGTAAGATGAAGCATATCCCCACCCTGTGAGCCTGAATCAGCTTCTAGGTATCCGTCCAAGAGAAATGAAAACATAATCCACTTAAATGTTCATAGGAGATTTATTCACAATGGCCTCAAACTGGAAACTATTTATATGTTAAAATGGATCAAAACATTTTTTTAATTTTTTTTTAAGATTTTATTTATTTATTCATGAAAGACAGAGAGAAAGAGAGAGAGATGAGAGAGAGAGAGAGAGAGAGAGAGAGAGAGAGAGGCAGAGACCCAGGCAGAGGGAGAAGCAGGCTCCATGGAGGAAGCTGGATCCCAGGATCACGCCCTGAGCTGAAGGCAGACGCTCAACCGCTGAGTCACCCAGGTGTCCCCATTGTTTTATATTCATACAATACCACTCAGCAAAGAAGAGACTGAACTACTACCTGACAATATGGCTCAATCTCCAAACATTACGCCGAACTTTAAAAGAAGCCAGACACAACAGAACTACTGTGTGATCCCATTATTTAAAGTTCAAAAATATGCAAAATTAACCTGGGATGATAGAAATCAGAGCAGTAGTTACCTATAGGGGGTGGCATGGGAATGGACTAGAAGGGGGCATGAGGGAGCTTTCTGGGGTGATGGAAATGTCCTATACCTTGACTGGGCTATTGATTATCCAGGTATACCATTGGTGAAAACTCATCAAACTGTTTACTTAACATCTGTGACTTTCACTATGAATTCTAGCTCAATTAAAAAAACAAACCAGTCCTGTTTCATTCTCAGTATACTATTTCACTGGTAGGTGAAGTAACTACCATTTTTCATTAATCTCACTATTAAATTCTGTCCATATTCCTAAAATATTAAACAAATACCCTAAGAATTACAGAAAGATAGAACATACACATTTTGGGGGAACTCTGATTTGCTAAACTTCAAACCCAACCTATTAATATTCATTTACCAGGAGAGTCACAAATCAATTCTAGGGGTTAGCGGGGGGAGGGGAGGGGAAGGCTGACATTTTGAGCTGGCATTCTGCTTGCATTCCACATGGATCATCTCACTTACCTTTCATGACAACCCTATGAAATAGGACTACTGTCAACTCATCTCCATTCTACATTTGAGGAAACAGGCTCAGGGAGACTGAGTAGCTTGCCCAGGGTTACAGAGCTGGCAGGCAGGTAGAGCAAGGGTCTGAACTCAGGCCTCTCCAGTTTCCAAGCTAGGCTCTCCATTACTCTGCTCTCTTGTGAGCAGGAAGGCAGGAACCTAAAAAACTAAGTTTTCTAAAAAGATCCAACTAAACCAAAACCAGGTAAAATCCAGATCAGGCCTCGGTAACCCTTCAAGCCTCCTGGCTATTCCCCATCTCCAATTCACCCTTCACCCTTTGTCTCAGGAATGCTTCCCAACAAAATTCCTTTTGGAAACTCCTCTTGGCTGTTTTGAAAGTACCCTCAACCTTTGAAAATCCCTATGGCATGCCAAAATACAAAAGAAGCAACAGAACCAATCATGACTCTGTCTGTAAAAGAAACAAAGGAGTGCGTGTGTTAAGTAGTAAAGCCACTTTTCAAACAGAATCTTATACCAGGCTTCATACAGGAAGCAGGGAAAGGTGAAGTCATTCTCTCTGCAGAAAGGGCAGAGGTAAGGGCTATCCCCTTGCCAGCCTCCAACTCCCCAAGGCTGCCTCCGACAAACTTCTTGGACTTTGTATGAAGGACTCCTAAAGTTCTGGCTGAACCTCTCAGACTAGCATTCAGACTCCTTCAAAGTCAAGATCACTGCAACTTCTCCCAGCGTCCCTCCCATATCCCTCCCTCTCATCTCTCTGTCCTAAATTGACAGGACACTGTTCTCAGGGCAATTTCCAAAACCATCACTTTACTAGTTATACATACCTGCTCAAACATCTATCTGTTACCTTTTTCTGGGGTTAGGCAATCACCTCAGTCTGGCCCTTGTCATCCTGCACACTCTTCCCATCCATCCTCAGCTCCCAGTTCACAGCATGCCTCCCCCAGGGACCTCCCTCAACACTAGCTCTGAGCTCTAGAACTCAGGGCTGACAAACTGGGGACACACATCTATTCTCTGGCACTGTTCTTCAACTGTTTCTTGTGTATCATTCTTACTTCCTCACAAAGAAAGTTTCTACAAAGTCATCAAAAAGATCTTCCTTTTGATCTAGCAGAAAGTCCCTGGAGTCAAGGAGATGTAAATTTAAACTCTTGGCTCTGCCACTTATTGCTTGTTTCACATGGGAAGTCATCAGTCATTTTGAGCCTGTTCTCTCAGCATTGCTGTGAGAAAGAAATTATTAATGAAGGTGATGTCGTCATAGGCGAATAAGCTTATGTATTTGTTTCCTTTCTCCCATCACACCATACCCACCACAGTGGCAGACATAGAGTCAGCAATTAATAATTTCTTTGTTACATTCTGCTAACCTGTGGCAAGGACCCACTATGGGCAAGTTTGCCTCTGTGGGAGCTAAAAAGACATAGCTCTGCTCCTTGCCAGTCTTAATTTTGTTGATGACTGTATCTCAAGACTTCAAAAAGCTAGGTTTAGTAGAACAGGAAGCAAACATTTCAGGGAAATCACACTCAAGAATGCCTGCCAAGGTCTAACCACGTTCTGATCCAGAAAGCTAATGGGCAGCTTTAATGGAGCTCACGCTGGCTTGCAATGAGGATGGGGCATAAAACTCAGGCTGTTTTGAAAGCACTTGCAATAAAGATGAGCAAAAGCTTTCCCAGGGGAAATACTGGCTGGCTTTTCCTGCTAGATGAAATCAGTGAGCCCACCTAATCGAAAAACCAGGAAGAACCAGGGCCTAGGGGGCTGGGAGGCTAAAAAAAAAACCACCAAAACCAGCCTTAAGAAGCCAGCACAGGTAGGAGCATACCGCATACCTGTGAAAGTGTGCTGCTCTTGCATTGAGAACACTTTCCTGCTGGTGCCATCGCCAGAATCTTCTCCATGTGTTGAAGGCCGCAGGCAGGGCTCTCTGTTGGAAGTGACTGTCTGCTCTGGACCGCAGCCGCTACAGTATAACAAATGACCTTTATTTGTACTTTACGTTATTTAAAAAATGACCTTTCAGGGTCACACTCTGACAGACGGTTGCTTTCTATACAAAATTGAGAAAAAGATTAAAATCATTATTTTTACTTTGTCAACATGACAGGTGAAAAATGAAATACAATAGGGAAAAAATTTTTACTTTAATTAAAATAGGTTAAGCATCTCTTCATGTGTGTGCACCCACGTGTATGTACATGTATCTAAACGTTTCGTCCTATGTAGTGAATGTTCATACCCATTACCTGTTTTACTGCCAGTATTTATTTACTTATTTTTAAAGATTTTATTTATTTATTCATGAGAGACACAGAGAGAGGCAGAGACATAGACAGAGGGAGAAGCAGGCTCCCTATAGGGAGCCCGAGGCAGGACTTGATCCCAGGACCCCGGGATCACAACCCAAGCCAAAGGCAGATGTTCAACCACTGAGCCACACAGGCATCCCATGACTGCCAGTATTTAACTCAGTCATATACATGGGCTTTTTGAACCTTAAGAAATGTATTAGTCCTTTGTCACATGTGTTACCAACATTGTTCCCACCCCGCAATACATCTTTTGATTTTATTATGTTTCTTTTTTTTTTAAGATTTTATTTATTTATTCATGATGGACACAGAGAGAGAGAGACAAGCAGGCTCCCTGTGGGGAGACCAATGTGGGACTCGATCCTGGAACTCTGGGATCACACTCTGAGCTAAAGGCAGATGCTCAACTGCTGAGGCGATGAGATGTCAACACCCAGGCAGGCGTTCCTGTGATGTTTATTTGTAATAAAGATTCTGTAAATTTTTATGTAATTATGAAAGGTTACTATTTCACTGATTATCAGTAGGAAGACCAACAACTGACATAAAAATATATGTACACCTCCATGATCCAAAACTGTGTGTGTGGGGGGGGAATAAAAGCATATACATATGTGTGGGGCTTTTATTTTATTATTTGTTAAAGATTTTATTATTTATTCATAAGACACACACACACACACACACACACACACACACACACAGAGGCGCAGAGACACAGGCAGAGAGAGAAGCAGGCTCCATGCAAGAAGCCCGACATGGGACTCCATCCTGGGTCTCCAGGATCAGGCCCTGGGATGAAGGTAGCACTAAACCGCTGAGCCACCCGGGCTGCCCTGTGTGGGGCTTTTTAAAACAGGACCTCCAATTCTTTGGATTTCCTCCTTCACTAAGAAGTCCCCTTGAATCTGGGCGGGACAGTGACTGTTTTGACAGTCACATTTAACAGAATGGTGAAAGTAACCATGTGACTTCTGAGGCTAGGTCTTTATAAAAGCCATACAGGGTGGCCCGGGTGACCTTCAGCCCAGGGCCTGATCCTGGAGACCCAGGATCGAGTCCCACATCGGGCTCCTTGCATGGGGCCTGCTTCTCCCTCTGCTTGTGTCTCTGCCTCTCTCTCTGTGTGTCTCTCCCATGAATAAATAAACAAAATCTTAATAAAAAAAAAAAAAAGCCATACAGCTTGTGTCTTGTTCACTGTGACACTTTTGGAGTGAGCAACAACATAGGAAGTCTGACTACCCTCAGGCCACCACGCTGTGAGGCAATTCAAGCCTCTTAGAAAAGCCCAATATAGGTTCTCCGGTTAACAGTCCCAGATGAGCCCAGTCTTCCAGTTATTCCAGTCCAGGAACCAGCCATGTGAGTGAAGAAACTTCCTAGAGTATCCTAATGCCTTGCCATTAGAACTAGCTGAGCCCCCTGTAATCATGGAGAAGAGACCTGACATCTTTGCTATGTCTTGTTTCAATTTTTGACTCACAGAACCCATAGGTACAACAACACGGTTGTTCTTTTAAGCCACTGAGTTTAGGGTGATTTTTAACATGGAAACAGAAAACTGAACAGTGAGCGTGCGTGCGTGTGTGTGTGTGTGTGTGTGAATATAAGGTACACATTCTCCCACACACACGGAGGGAAAAAGATACCAAATTTACTCACCAAATGTTATTTTAAGATTATGGGTATTTTCATTTTTTTCTTTTATCTCTTCCTACACTTCTCAAATTATAATGTCTATATATTGCTTTAGGGCATTTACATTTTCAAATGTAAATAAAAGTAGAAGCAACAGTGTAACTTGAACTTACCATCCAGTTTCAACAATTAGCAAACATTTTGCCATTCTTAAGTATTGCTTTTTAAAAAGAAACTCACAATAAATAATATTTTTCTTTTCCTGAAATAGAAAGAACTGATGTTCTTTTTAAAGAACTTGATGTTCTCTGATGTCATCTCCTTAGATGACATTCAGATTGTTAGCTAAAGATTTGAAAAAAACAACAGCAACTAAGCAGGACTCTTACTATTTTTCAGATCTTCTATATCATACAGGCCATGCAAAAGCAGTGTGGAGAGATAAGAACACTGACCCTTGACCTTCCACCAATGCTGGGTCCCCATGTCAAGGGGCTCTTTTTCTAGGAGGAAAATAAAAGACTCTCTGCTTCTTTTCTACCTTGAATAAACACAACCTTTCGACCCTGGCACTCAGTTTTTTTCTAAAAGGTCTCTATCTTTGGTTGAGCGTACATTAAATGAGCTTAAAAGACCAAGTGGCAACGTCCTTTCAGAAACAGCCACATAATCCAAAGGAATGTCAAAGAATGCAGCAATTCTAAGAATTTTCCAGGTGGAGAAGGCAAACCATGCCCTGGGCTGGCATCATGCAAACACCAAGAACTGAGATGATCCTTAGGGAAAACTGAAGCAACCCGTGGCAGTCCGTTTGTTCACTTGTTTGTTCATTCATTCATTAAAATATTAGTTGGCATCTACCCTCGGTTAACACTCTGCTAAAGGAGAAGAAAGACACATGTTCTACCCTCAAGTAGCTCACAGTCTGGCAGGGAAACAGGCCAGGAAACACCTAGGCCAAGAACAGGCTGACAAAGCCACACGGGAGACAGGGTCTGAGGACGAAGTAACATCTGAGCCTGAGCTGAAAGGGTCGGAGGGACACAGACTGCAAATACAATGAGAAGTGCAGTTAGGGAAGAACCGGCCACTTAACTGGCCAGAGTACAGTTGTGAAGGAACAAAGAGGCTGGTAACAGGAAAGTGTGGAGAAATAACCAGGGACCAGCTCCCAAAGGAGTTTATAGACCCTGCTAGAAAATTCAGATTCTCTCCCAATATTAGGAGGGAGCAGCCAAATTCTTTAGATTCACCTGTTAGACTCTAGCGGCAAATGGAGGTGAGGGTGGAGGGAGCAGTAGGAAATAACTGGCAGGAGTTTGCTTTGTGTCTCCTGTCTCACCAAGGATGGCCAAAACAAGGCATGGGTAGCACACTAACCACTGCAATGCCCATGTGCACACTATGGGTGGAACAAAATTCCCCTAAGCCTAAATGTGGCCTTGAAACCCTTCCTGGTTCACCACTCAAACAGCTGCCACCATCATTAGAGCTGGCCTGCCAGATCACATGTATTTGCCATCCTGGTGCTAAAATACAAGACCTGTGGGAGCAGGAAGTCTATCTGCTTTTTATCACAACTGTACAATCAGTGCTTAGCACAGTGTCTGAGGCACAGTGTCTGCTCAATGAGTCTTTTTTTTTAAGATTTTTATTTATTTATTCATGAGAAACACAGAGAGAGAGACAGACAGACAGAGGCAGAGGGAGAAGCAGGCTCCATGCAGGGAGCCCAATGTAGGACTCGATCCCAGGACTCCAGGATCATGCCCTGGGCCAAAGGCAGACGCTCCACCACTGAGCCACCCAGGCGTCCCTTAATGAGTCTTTTTTAATGGAACTGAATCCAGGGCACATGGCTGGCTCAGCCAGAAGAACATGCGACTCTTCAGGGTTGTGAGTTTGAGCCCCATGTCAGGTGTAGAGATTACTTAAATAAATAAAACTTTAAAAAAAAAACGGAATCGAATCCTTTCTCAATCTGCCTTTACTAATTCACCAGACTGATCCCCACGTCCTCCCACCTGCTGTGGGTACCTGTTTCACTGTTCAGTGTGAGAACATGGCACTTATGTTCTGTACTTTTCTCAGTATTTCCTGATGGCTGGCTAATATAGTACGTGAGTAATGATGTGAATGGAATGACTAGTAAGAGCTCATCATTCTCAGAAAGCACCTGCATTTTCACAGCAGATGAAGGAAGGCTTATGCAGACTTTCTGATATCACTAAAGGGATCTGGGGAAATACTTTAGAGCTTTTCACAGCAGCCTCTCTTCCAAATTAGACTACCACGACCTCTTAGCACAGGTCTTTTCTGAGAATCTCTCCAGAACAAATGGGTCCAAGAACGTCAGCCTGTGGAGCCACCTGCTATGAGTTACTTACCTGCTTGTACCGCCTCTTCTGAGTATACTGTAACCATGATTTGATACACTTGCGTAGCAATGTCATTCTGAAATCAAACACATAACACATACTGCCTGTCGTACTTTCAGGTTTAGAGTTTTTAAAATGTTGTTTGTTTTTAAGGCCAGAAAATCTGAGTGCAGTTACATCTGCAGCGTTAAAGGCACCTCACTGGTTTTACTCTAGGAAACAGGGAAGTAAGAACCTATTATTCAATGCAAAATCTGTCAGCCCCTATTTGGAGCTATGGCCTGCCCCAAATTTTGACAACTCTCTTATAAACCTAATTAGACCACCAAGCACCATGTCTCTGGAACTTAATTAAGGTAGTATGTATAAAATCTTCTAACTATCCTGAACTTGCTGGTTTTATGACGAAACTCTGAGCCTTGTGTGGGACCACCTGGGTCTGTGACAAGCTCCTTTCTAATAGTGATATGAGAGTGAGAACCACATTCAGTTCTGTAAACCAGGATTTAGAATAATGATAGACCCTGATAATTCCAAATTTAATTAAATATTGAGATTCTCACTGACTCGTTAAAAAAAGGGCTCCAAAATGGGACCTATAACTATGTAAATTAAATTGATTATATCATTAGGTGGGAGGAGGGTATATTGAACATTTCTGGCAGCAATAAAGTGAAGAGTGGTTACCTCTGAAGAATAAGCCTAAGTGATCAGCGGGAGGGATCCAGGCAACTTTTATTTTTCACTTTATACCTACTTTCCTATACATTGAGTTTTCCTCATAGACATGTGGTGCTTTTATTTGCAATTCAGGAGACTCTACACTCTTCAAGACCAAGCCATAAATACCCAACCTGCCTGAGACTTCTTTTTGACACTATCGATGCTTGAATTCTAAGATGTGAACATCACTAAAGCCTAAAGGATTGAGGCAGGGGACCAGCGGGCACATACTTCAAACTATGGTGACCAAGAACCAGTACAATCATCTTTATTTGATCTCTCATCTGATCAACCAAAAGGAAAACATAAGCTTAGGAACCACTGGTTTATAGCGGGATCTTTTTGAATCTGCCTAGTAATGAGTGGAAGGGTAAGTGCTCTTTCCTAGAGAACAGTGACTAAATCCCTGGAGAGCCTAAGGAGAAGGCCAAGGTCCCTACCTGCAGTGGGCCCAGGCAGCACACAGTGAGGGAAGCTGCTCTCTCTCTTCCCTCTGCTCAATCCGAGACTGCCAGAGGTTCCAGAACCTGTGTAGTAGCTGAAGCAAGACAGAAAAGAAACAGAAGTTTAAGGCAGAAGGTAAAATGATCTCTCTTAACCTATTAACAAATCCTTACTATCATGAGACTATAAGCCTCCTCAAAGGTGGAATTATACAATTTGGAATACTCAACATATAACAGGCTTACAAAATAGTTATGGCTAAGCTATACAGAGCTATTCTAGGCCAATATAAAAAGCAAAAAGATAGATTTTCCAGTCTCTGGGAATCAGAATGAAGCTGTTCCTAAACTGGACCTCACAGAAAATACCATTTTGAGAGTTAAAATTGATCTTATCACAAATTACTGCTCTGTGACATAATCTTACAAAAAAAAAAAAAAAGTGTTTAACTTCAATCTAATCATGCCCTTAGATCAAACCTCTAATTTATAAGAGCAACATTTAAAAAAAGGAAAGTCAAATGTCATTAAATGGAAACAGATACATCGAGAATATGGAATATTGTATGAGGCCAAATAGTTGGCCTTCCTTTTCCAAAAATCAGTGTTATTGAAAAAAAAAAGTATATAGTAAACTAGAAGTCAGTCAGTCACAAAAGGGCATGTACTGTAAATATGAAGTCCCAAGAGTAGTCAAATTCATAGAGATAGAAAGGAGAAAGGTGGTTGCCAGCTGCTGGAGGTGGGGGAAAGGAGGAGAATGAGAAGTTTAATGTTTAATGGGGACAGAATTTCAGTTTTGCAAGATGAAACAAGTCCTGGAGATGGATGATGGTGAGGATTGCATAATGTGAATGTGCTTCATGTCACTAAACTGTACTCTTAACTATGGTTAAGATGATAAATTTTGTTATATGTATTTTACCACAATTAAAAAATGTGTTAAACAAAAGAAGGGTGGAGTGGAACTGTTATTAAGAGCCTTACAAGACATAACCAAATACAGTAAGTAAATAAGGCCTCAAATCCTGGTTTGAAAAGGAACAGCTATAAAGACCTTTTGGGGACAACTGTGAAAATTTGAATATGGGCTGGGTATTGGATAAAATTAGGGAATGATGGTTCATTTTGTTAGGGATGATAATGATACTGTGGTTATGAAGGAAAATGTTATTTTTGGGCAATGCAAGCCAGAATGTTTAGGTGTAATGTGTCACGATGTCTGTAATTTACTTTGAAACGATTCAGCAAAAAAAGTAAATATTAACAACTGGCTAATATTTGGATTTAGATGGTAGGTATACAGATGGTTATTAGACTGTTCTTTATATTTTTCTGTATGTTTGAACATTTTCATACTGAAAAACAAAAAAACACCCATACTCCTATACCCAGAAACATGATCTGTAAGTAGAGATAGAATGTTTGTTGCCCTCAGGTAAACCAACCACTGAAGACAACAGATGTACAGTGCAAACACAATCGAGCCGCCTGGAATGCAAGACTCAAAGTGTATTCCCTAGGTCAGGGTTGGAATCCACAGTCCTTGACCTCTGAGTCAACTATCAAGTTTCTTCACAAACAGATAAAAAAACAGGATTAAACTAGTTAAAACCAAGAGTTACTCTGTCGGCTGGTATGGCTAACTAGAGAAAATGGACAGTAAGGTTTGGGCATCTAAAAGATCTGGACAAATCTCGAGGCACAAGCACAAAGGTTAAAAGAAATGACAAAGGCCATCAGAGGTCTCTTCATACAGATGGCCCTCACCGTGATGTCACGTTGCTGGTGAGCGAGATTCCTTCTTATTTGCTGGAGATGAGCATGGGTCACATTTTCTTTTAGGGCTCGAAAACAGAAGTGCTGTGAACAGAAGGAGGGAACAACCAGATAACAAATTAGCAGTGTCTGTACAAGGAAGAGCAGTGCCCAAGTCTAGCAGTAAGAGGCTTGGTCATGAATGTTCACAGCTGCTCCCGTGTCCTGGAGTGTTGTTTCTCTGCTTTCGGATTCAGCTGGGAGCCTGACACAAGCCAGTAGGCACTTAATAAGTAGCTGACGAACTGCTCCCCGCTATGCACTGATATTGCCCAGGAACAAACACGCCCTTGCCTTTGACCAGGAGAGATCCTCGTGGCCCAGATGGGAACACTATGGACAAAGGTTGTTAAAAACATTAACTTTGCCTCTCAGAAATAGAGACTTCTAACTTATGGTGGTTTGTCTGTTTTCTTTTTTAAGCCATGTTGTGGGGTGGGGGGCAGTCAATGTGCACACTTCTACAATTCCAAATGCAGTTTTGCAAGAATAGACTAGAAGGAAGAGAAGGAAGCCTTGGTGAGTAGGGGAGTTGGGGTAGTGGCAAAGACATGTGGGACTGGCTCCAGCTCCATCAGTACTGCCTCACACGTGACCCAAACAAAGCCTTTTCTTCAATGTCCTGGGCTCCAGTTTTCTGAGACAGAAGTGAAGCAATTAGGGGCTTTCATATTGTTCTATGAAACCCCAAAGGCTCCTCAAGGTGTTTGAGGACCTTCTCATGTGGTAAGGGTAGGGGAAAGCAGTAGTACAACAAGGACTACTCTCAGATCTTGCTTTATCCACAGCATCTCTACTTCGATTGATTTTACAGACTAGGCTCCCAATATTAAAAAGGGAGCCAGCCCCTGGGTCATGAGTTCAAGTTCCATGGTGGGGTAGAGGTTACTTAGAAACAAATAATAAAGGGGCACCTGGCTGGGTCAGTCAGTAGAGCATAGGACTCTTGATCTGGGAGTTGTGACTTCAAGCCCCATGTTGGATGTAGAGATCACTTAAAAGTAAAATCTTCAAAAAATAAAAAAGAGGCCCACCATGTAAAAAAAAAAAAAAAATGCAGGACTAGATCACCTCCAAGACTCCCTTATAGCTCCAGACCTCCCTGATCCCACACCATTGCCATTTCTGATCCAAAATGAAAACAGGGATACCTGCAATGGAACAGGGGTTTCATGAATGAAGCTAATCTTATAACCAGATGCACCTGAACAGCATGATGTGTGCCTGGGTACT
This sequence comes from Vulpes vulpes, assembly GCF_048418805.1. NCBI lineage: Eukaryota > Metazoa > Chordata > Mammalia > Carnivora > Canidae > Vulpes > Vulpes vulpes. The sequence goes on along the minus strand of NC_132789.1, from coordinate 25,575,366 downwards.
CCAAAAATGGATGCCTGGGCAAGCCTGGTAAGAATGGCCTTTTGAAGCACCTACTATGCGTAGACAGGCTTTCTATTATAAAGTGTGGGTTCTTCTTATCACATACTATAGAGTTTATATAGTGACATTTCCCCTTAGTTTCTTGAACATGGTAACCTCACATCTTGGACCTTGGCCAACTGTGCTGTTAAATATTAAACACTAAAACTTGGGTGGTTCCTGCAAAGAAAAAAAGCCTCATGAGGCTTCCACGCTCTTACCAACAAGCTGCACCTACTGTGATCTTCTGCCACCTTCCACTGGGCCGCTTCTTTGGCACACAGCAGCACATCTGCCAGGGAGTTAAGGCTTCTCATTTCAAAAATGTTCCCACCTTCGCACACTGCGATCCTACTGACCTACCGAAGGGTCTCAGCTGTGGGGGATAACAGGCAGGCCAGGTGAGCAGAGATCCACCTGTCTCATCCTGATGACTCCTGCGAGTTGCTTATCAAACAGGCTGGCCTTGCCTTTCTCCCCTCTTGTGCCATTTGATGGCCGGTAAAAATAGTTGAGATAAATTGCCACAGATTACAATAAACATTTCCAAATCATCCTATCTAAAGCATTCCTCTCTTTCTGCATCCTCTGTTTTGGCACCACAACCCAGTCAGATGTTTCAGCTAAAAGCCTTGGAGTTATTTTCAAACCTTCTCCTCCCACTCCCTCCATCTATGAGCTGCCAAGTCCATCTGCTCTCCTCTGAAATCTCTCCTGCTCTTCTGTCCCCGCCCCCAGCACCCTGTAGTGCATCTGACTTGCTCTCACACAGACGGGAGGGGTCTGGCATAATTGCTCCCCCTGTGCCAGCTTTGCCCCTGTAATCTAGATCTGTTCTCTAAGTACAAACCTGCTGTATCACTTCTCTTCTTAAATACCTCTAGAGGATTCCCAGTGCCATCAGGAGAAAGTCCAAACTCCTGACCACGGCATGTCGGGCTCAACAAACTGGTCCCCAGCCTGCATCTACCTGTGCTGCCCTACTGCAGTCCACGCACCCACAACTCATGAAAGACTCCCTTCGCTGTCCTTGGATCTTTTCCTCATCTGTGCCTGTGTAAATACCATTTGTTTCACCCAAAACCCTTCCCAGTCTCTCTGCTAGGTGACCTTGTCATCTTCTAGGACAAAGTCAGCTCAAGTGCCACCTCCTCAGCTGAATCTGCACAGCAGCATTCACAGGACTTGATACAACCTTTCTTTTTTTTTTTTTTTTTTTTTTTTTTTTTTTTTTTGATACAACCTTTCTGATAGCACTTACCACACCACACTGTAAAGCCCCATTTTCATGTCTGAATACCCCAACAGACAACGAACTGCTATTCGTCTTTGAGTTTCCCCATATTCCAGAACTTAGGCAGGAGCTTAAAACAAAGCAAGAACTTTCTGAACAAGTGAACATGCAGATGAACATCTAGGGCAGTCTGAATCTACACACCTGGGCACATATTATAGTAGGGGCACACTTGATGGGATGAGCACTGGGGGTTATACTATTTGAATTGAATTTTATTTTATTTTTTGTTGAATTGAATTTTTAAAAAATATTTCATTTATTTATTCATGAGAGACACACAGAGAGAGAAAGTCAGAGACACAGGCAGAGGGAGAAGCAGGCTCCATGCAGGGAGCCTGACGTGGGCCTCGATCCCAGGTCTCCAGGATCACACCCTGGGCTGCAGGCGGCGCTAAACTGCTGCACCACTGGGGCTGCCCTTGATTTGAATTTAAATTAATTTAAATCAATTAAATTGGGCAGCCCAGGTGGCTCAGCGATTTAAGCGCTGCCTTCAGCCCAGGGCCGGATCCTGGAGACCTGGGATTGAGTCCCACGTCGGGCTCCCTGTGTGGAGCCTGCTTCTCCCTCTGCCTGTGTCTCTGCCTCTCTCCCTCTCTGTGTGTCTGTTATAAATAAATAAATAAAATCTTAAAAAAAAAAAATCAATTACATTGAATTTAAATGTTTTAAAAAAGGAAAAAAAATATAGTAGGGGCAGTGATTAAGAACAATGTACACTGGAGTCAAAGGCCTAGTTTTAAAACTCCTGGCTCGGCCAATGACATGCTGTGACTTTGACAATCGTTTAGCCCCCTTCCCCGAGTCTCTGTTTCCTTATCTGTAAAATGGGGGACAGTGACATCTACTCCACAGGGTTGCTATGAGGATTAAAGAGATAATGCATAATGTCTGCCCATAGTAAAAGCCCAATAAATGGAAGCCATGATCATAATGTTTGGGCTGGGGAAAGAAAAAAAAAAAAAAAAAGACCACCATGCCTATTTCCACCACCTAGTAGGTAGAGAAAAGCAATGAAATGACAACATAAAATTCAGGACAGTGGCATTACCTCTGAGAGGGAGGAAAGGGAATGCAATCAGGGATAAGCAGACAGGGCGTTAGCAATGTTCTAATTTTTAAGTTTGGTACATAGTTGTTCATTTTATTACTATTCATTAAACTGTAAATGTACATCATACATACTATTTTGTAAGCATACTTCCAGTTAAAATAAGAAATTTTTAAAAAGAAATCAACAGACATCAGGACCACCTTGTATTGTTCAGTAACTGTTTCCCATCTACCCCCACCCTCTGTCTCATACATTCCTGAGCTCCTGCTGTCCGGCTGTGGGGGTGGACAGGACTGGGCAGCTGAAAAGGATACAGTGTTTCCAGTGAGTAAAGGCCCGTCGCAGAGTCATCCTCCTGGCTAGCCCCTCCACCCGGGCCTGCTGGGCGTACAATCTCTCCTTCCGTTCCCAGGCCCACTGCCAATCACAGAAGTGTGTCTGGAGCACAGTGACCCGATGGAATCGCTCAGCCATCTCTGCAAGAGAGAAAATCACTACGTGCTGCCCCTTGCAAGGCTGAGAGATGAACTGAAAGCATCTTTAGGATAAGCTATATCCTACTATTGACAGACAGCAGGGATTTGAGGCTATTCTTACAAGGAAGCCTAAAATAAGAGCTTTTTCAGGTATGGAAGGGCTATTTAGAAGCCCCTAGCTTTTAAAAAAAAAAAAAAAAAAAGGAGCCCTTAGCTATACCTCTTCTCTCCAGGGAAAGAGAATTTTAGGGAGGATGCTACAAAATCAGTTATATCAAAGTGTTGAGGCTTTTAGTTAACTACTGAGAAGCAGGATGGCAGCTGCTGCTTTCAAAGACAACTGTTTTACTTTTGCTTCTTAATACTGATGTCTCTTGGGTAGGACTTTAGAGACTGAGTCAATATTACAACTTGGTCACCATGCTAGCAAAGGTGTTTTGGCAAAGGCAGATCCTCCTGACTGCCAGGGTCACTTGCACTAATTAGCCAATGACCCAGGAACTTAAGTCCAGGAAGTGGGAGGACTTAAGTCCAGGAAGTGGGAGGAAATTGGTCCTGGAATTTAAATACTGAAATGAGAGGCACATTAGTCTGCAGCTTATCATGCTAAAGAACTTAATATCTGCAGCTTCCAGGCGTGGGCAACCAGACACGGGGTCTCCACCATTATCCTCAAAGAGACACATTCAAATTCTCCAGAGAGACAGTACAGGCCTGGCAACCCAGGAGGTTTCTGCAGGGAGGCCAAGGTGAAAGCCAGCTGGTGTCTGGCACACTGCTTGACTCACTTCTGGGAGGGCTCAAGAAACCAAGGTAACAAAAAGTACCAAGGACTGTGACCTATGTTTTATTAGTTCTGAACACTAACTGGGAAACCAAACCACAAGAATAGTGTTAAAAAAAAATCAACATCATAAATCACATGTATTGCCTAATTGGAAGAAGCAGAAACAATCCAAACATCCATCAAAGAACGGCTAGGTAGATTAAGGTAGCAAATGCAATCATTAATAATAGTGCCAAATGCAATCATTAATAATAAAGAACATTAGAAAAATACCAAATGCAATCATTAATAATAAAGAACATTAAAAAAATAATAAAAAATAACATTTATGAAGACTACTTAGAGATGCAGGAAAACGTTGTTAGTTGTAGGGGGAAAAAAAGCAAGATCCGAAGTTTTTCGTATCATAATAATCACAGTATTTATAGGATAATTAAACCCTATTGAAAAAAATATATGTGTGGGAGAAAAGACCAGAAGGAAATAACTTAAAATGTGAATTGAAGATGATGTATGTTTGTCCTCAATCTTTTTCCAACATTTGTGGAATATGTTTTTATCTTTCCTTAATAAATTAGCATCACTGGCACAAGAGTGGACATTTTGATGGGATCCTTTGTCTCTAGAGCCTGGGACATTCCTCCTCACCGTTCAGCTGCCTCTTCACTCTGCGGACCTGCACATATTTGAGCCAGGCCTTCAGGGATTTCCACTTTTGCCAGTGCTGATGGTGTTTCACTGCAGAGACCATCTTTTGTCTCTCCCTCTGGACATGCAGGAACTGTTCCCACCACCGTGACCAAGCCTGAAAACCAGGGAAGAGGCAATAATCAACAAGGAGGTGAGGTACGGATGAAGGAAAAGAGGAACAGAGAGACACATTGGAAAAGCTCAAAGTAGAAACAAGGAAGTGGCAACCCCCAAGGATCACGATCTATGGAAATTTGCAGTGAAAGGCTCTTTAGGAAGAGCATTCTACTTCTAGAAAGTAATTTTTCCCTGCCTGGGTTAAGAACAACAAGGAAAAAGAGGACTAATACAATCAATGAGTACACAAGAAGCAGGGACTATCCTAAGGAGTGATCTACTTAAATCAGATTTGGGACAGGTGAGGGTCTGCCTTTTTCTTTCTTTCTTTCCTTTCTTTCCTTCTTTCCTCTCCTTTCCTTCTTTCTCTCTTTCTCTCTTTTTTCTCTTTCTCTCTTTCTTTCTTTCTTTCTTTTCCATGCTCTCAGAACTTTATTAGGTGGAGATTGGGCAAAAGAGAAAACCCCTGAAACAGTCGCCCACCTGGTTCAGGACAACTGGAATGCCTTTTTCTTCCAAGTAGGAGGAAGCCTATTGTCTCAGGCACATTCATTTCTGGGAAGTGTTACCCACAGCAGCTGAGGGTCTACAGAAGGATTCCTTTAAGACTGTCTATAAATGTGCACCCTCAGCTAAGTCTTCACGTGTGCTTAGCAATATTCATCCCTAGTTTGAAGATGAAGGTTTCATACGATGACTTCATACCTTCTTAAACCTATAACACCTCTTTGCCTTTCCTTCCTCTCAGCTGAATAAGATTCTTCCTATTTCGCCAAGAAAATAAAAGCAATCAAAAGAGAATTTTCTCAAGCTCCTCCCACATCTACCCACCCACCTCTGCCCACAGACTCTGCCTTCTCTCTGGCTACTCTGAACAAAGTGTCCATGTTCCCTTCAATCAAAAGTCACCCCCACAGGGCAACCCCGGTGGCTCTGTGGTTTAGTGCTGCCTTCAGCCCAGGGCGTGAACCTGGAGTCCCGGGATTGAGTCCCACGTCAGGCTCCCTGCATGGAGCCTGCTTCTCCCTCTGCCTGTGTCTCTGCCTCTCTTTCTCTGTCTCTCATGAATAAATAAATAAAATCTTAAAAAAAAAAAAGTCACCTCCACAATGGATACATCCCATCGTCTCTCACCTTCTCAAGTTTATCACTAGCAACTTCCTCCCTTCTGCATCACTAGTTTTCACCTTCTACTAGGTTTTTAAAATCAGCATATGAGTGTGCAATTTCTCCCATCCTCAAAAGCAAATCCCTTCAGGGATATGACAAACAAAACCAATTCACGACCTCTGATTGGTTCCTGGACCTGACACTAAAATGGCAGTTATCTATGGTTAGAATATGAACTGTACTATACGATATGACAGGATATTCTCATATCAACGTTGAAAGTCTTGGATAAGAGGATATTGCAATTATATAGGAGAACATCGTTATTTTTAGGAGATATAAGCTCAAGTACTTAGGGTCAACTTTTATGTCTGCAACTTTAAAGCAATTCAGAAAATTTAAGAAATATATTGATATACTTAGAGAAAGCAAATGAGGCAAGATGATAGCAACGGGTTAAATCAGTGAAGAGAATACAGTATCTCCCTTTCCTATCATTTGATATTTGTTAAAAATAGAAAGTTGGGGGGAGAAGATTCCTGTCACAAAAATATTTTCTCAAAGGAATAAATCAGATTCTTGAGCAAACCACCACTAGATCACTCTGCCATCCAGCTAATACTCAAGTTTTTTCCTTTCCTTTCCAGACTCCTGAAAAGAACAGTCGGTTTTCTAATTTCTCTTCCCCCAGGCAAGCTCTCATGAACCCTCTTCCCATTAGGCCTATGGACACTGCTCTTCCCAAGTGCATCAATGATCTCCATATTGCTCAATCCAAAGATCAAATCTCACTCCTCACCTTCCCTGACCTGCCACATGCAACTGATGTGGCCAATCAGACCTGTGGATTCTCCAGGTTACCTGGAATCTCACCATTATTTCTCCCAGGCTCAGTCCCAGGACCCCTGCACTAGCTAGCTACCCTCACTCCCTTTGTGTTTTCACAGTCTCATGACTGTAAATACGAGCTGCATGCCAAGGATTCCCAAATTTACATCTTAGGTCTGGATGAGTTCTCCATACTCCCCCTATATCCAACTGCTTCCTTTGCAATTCCTTGGGGTTCTTCAAAATATCAGGCTGAAGATGTGGAGCTCAGAATGGAACTTTTCCGACAAATCTGCTTCTCCTTCCATCTTCCCCATTTTACTAAATGGCAACTCTACTGTTCCAGATACTGAGGCCAGAAACCTGGAGTCACTCTGGATTCTTTTCTGAAACTTCACGTCTTAACTATCTATTAGCAAGTCTTGTCAGCATTACCTTCCATGTATACCCAGACTCCAACACCATCTTGTTATCAACCTTGTCGGGAATCTCACTTAAGATATTGTAATAACTTCTTGACTGTTCTCCCTGCTTTCATCCTTGATCTTCTATGATCTATTCCTAACCCAACAGCTGAAACCAGGAATGCAAGCCCCCCCGCCCCAGCCCCACAATTTAGACATATGGCTTCTAACTGCCTCTGACCAGAGGCATGTAGCCCTTACTTAATGTTTTAAAAACCTGTAAAGGTGCCTTAGGGAAAAACATAAACTTGCCTCTCAAAAAGTCTGTGGGATGCTGTTCTGCCTGAGATAACAAACATAATGCGCTGTGTTTGCATGAAAAAATAATAATAACTTGCAGTTCAGTGACAGTCACAGGATGTAGAACTTTTGCCTTTGTACCCTTGAGATGACACTGCTGGTGCAATCTGCTAAGAATGGTTTACAGCTCTAGGCCCCTAAAGTGGAACGATCAGATCCCTGAAGCAGAATGACCACCTCACTACAATCACACAGAAACCACACAGGGAGATGCCAGAAGAGAGAAGATGATCAAGAAAGGAAATGTTGGGACACCTGGGTGGCTCAGAGGTTGAAAGTCTGCCTTCGAGTCTTGGGATCAAGTACTACTTCTCCCTCTGCTTCTCTGTGTTGGTCTCTCACAAATAAATAAAATCTTAAAAAAAAAAAAAAAGAAAGAAAGAAAGAAAAAAAAGAAAAGGAAATGTTATAGCTGACCTAACCCTAATCAATCAGCATGATCCAAGACCCTGAGACCCTTACCTTGAATTTTACCCTTTAAAAACCCCTGCTTGTTAAGTCATAAGGGAGTCAGGGATTTTGAGCATTAGCTCCCTACTCTCCTGGGTGGCACCACACCAATAAACACCCTATCTTCTTCAAGGCAAAAGCCCGTGTCAGTTTTTATTGGCTTGTTGTGCACCACATGGATGAACTCTCACGTTGTTTGGTTCCAAAGCCAGAGTGATCCTTTTTTCGTTTGCTTTGGTTACATCACTTAAATCTCTCCTTTTTATAGGACAGTTTTTCCTCTCACATGCCACCATTTTTTTTTTTTTCTGAGAAACTAGGTCATTTATCCTATAAAATATCCCACATTTTAGATTTGATGGATGTCTCCTCAAGGTTATCTTTGATTTGTTCCTCTGATCCTTGTACTTTCTGGGAACTGACAGATTCATGTTAGGCTTGGTTGAAACCATGTTCAAATTTTTAGGAAAGAACACTTCTCAAGTGGTGCTGGGACCTCTCATTACCTCACATCATGAGGCACATCACAGCTGGCTGCCACACTTTTAACAATGTCAAGACCGTCTGTGGCTTTAGATTGCGCCAGCCTGATCCCTCCATTGTATTTCCCCCACTGTCTTAGCACTCTGTGGTTGCTCCTTAGGTCCATTTTCTCATTGGAGTGGCAAAACAGCACTTTTCTCATTCTAGTAATCCTTCCGCAGCTACTAACTAGATTCTATGAAGAAGTCCACTCTCTCATTAACCCTTGGATTTTGCAAAGATATAATTTATACAGGAAAGGCAGGATAAAGGCATGATTTTTGCCTTCACTAGTTTTCAAATTGAGTTAATGCTCTAACAACCCAAGTACATGACCAGTGAGTTCCTTCCCTTACCCTCATTATACATGCATGAATTTTTATATATTGGATGTGTTTTCAATTCACTGCAGTCATTATTCTTCTTGATGTCCCAATTGTTCTATCGTTAGTCTAGGAGAATCCTTTGGCTCCCAAGTCCTCCTGACAATCCCTCATTCTCCAGCAGACTATACCCTAGACCTATGATGTGCATGCATATCTTGCTATAGACAGGGAGTCAGCTATTTCGCCAAGAAGCCTCTGTTCCTTTTAGCCAGGGAAAAACAGAGCCCACAACTTGGGCACTGGGAATGCTAAATGCCATCTATTCTTGCTGCTCACTGCTTCTAACTTTTCAGTAAATAAAATGAGAAATAGGGTAGCCCAGGTGGCTCAGCGGTTTGGTGCTGCCTTTGGCCCGGGGCGTGATCCTGGAGACCCGGGATCGAGACCCGCATCGGGCTCCCTGCATGGAGCCTGCTTTTCCCGCTGCCTGTGTCTCTTTCTGTCTCCCTGTGTCTCTCATGAATAAATATATAAAGTCTTAAAAAAAAAAATTAAAAAAATTTAAAAAAAAATTTTTTTTAAATTTTTATTTATTTATGATAGTCACACAGAGAGAGAGAGAGGCAGAGACACAGGCAGAGGGAGAAGCAGGCTCCATGCACCGGGAGCCCGACGTGGGATTCGATCCCAGGTCTCCAGGATCGAGCCCTGGGCCAAAGGCAGGCACCAAACCGCTGTGCCACCCAGGGATCCCAAAAAAAAATATTTTTAAGGTTAAAAATGTCCTAAATCCATATTGATATTTATATTTTCATTCTCAAATTAGAGGGCTTTTCTTTTTTTTTAAGTTATTTATTTATTTATTTATTTATTTATTTATTTATTTATTTGAGCAGGGGAAGAGGGAACGGGAGACAGAGAAGCAGGTTCCCCCCCTGAGCAGGAAGCCCAATGAGGGGCTCAATCCCAGGACCCTAGGATCATGACCTGGGCTGAAGGGAGACACTTAACTGACTGAGCCACCCAGGCATCCCTTTTATTTCATTTTCTATATCTGTAATCTTTTCTTTCACATTGATCATGATTCCTAATGACACTGCCATAGTAACTTGCTTTATCTCTCAATGTAGCTATAATAGTTTCAACATAAGAATTCTAAACCTGCCACTTACAGTAAGACTACTGAATGCAGATTTTGAATCTTCTAGCAGCTGAGTCCTTAGAATGCATCCCACTAGGGATTAACAGTCAAAATACTGTATTTTAAAGTTACTCTAAGGACAGCCCAGGTTGCTCAGCAGTTTAGCGCCGCCTTCAGCCCAGGGTGTGATCCTGGAGTCCCGAAATCGAGTTCCACATTGGGCTCCCTGCATGGAGCCTGCTTCTCCCTCTGCCTGTGTCTCTGACACACACTCTGTGTCTCTCATGAATAAATAAATAAATAAATCTTAAAAAAAAATAAAAAAATAAATCTTAAAATAAAAATAAACATTACTTTAAGTAATGTTTTTCTCTATGTAGTCATGGCTATGAACTTAAGTTTGTTTCAGTATGTTTTAAAATTCTGGGAATTGCTTTTTTCCTTTTTGATTTACTTATGTGCATGTGCGTGTTTAATTATATAGAATATTTACATGGTTCTAAAGTTAAAATTGTATAACAAAGTAAATTCACAGAAGTATTTTGTTTCCACTGTTTCCTCCATCCCACTATAGGTAATCACTTTTTATTAGTTTTGGATTTATTTTTCCATTATATCTTCCTAAAAATATAAGTGCATACACATGCACGCACACATACATACACCCCTTTTCTTCCCCAAAGGCAGCACACAAAGAACCAGAAGGATTCCATTAAGAAGTCAGTGTGGTCATATCACCCTCACTGAAAGCCAGCAGCTTCTCACCTCCACTGGAATGAGAATGTAAAGCTTTTATGGGCGTAGCCTGCAAGGCCCTAGGCTCTCCTCGTTACCTCATGACCTAATTCTTCCCATTCTCCCTGTCTCTCTCATGTTCAAGATATCACAAGATATATCAAATTCATGGATGGGACGACTCACTGTATCACAGACAAGACAATTTCCTCCAATCTAAAGTAAAAAGTCGGTATTAAAAATCCCAGTAGGGGACGCATAGGTGGCTCAGCGGTTGAGCATCTGCCTTTGGCTCAGGGCATGATCCTGGAGTCCCAGGATCCAGTCCCACATCACGCTCCCTGCATGAAGCCTGCTTCTCCCTCTGTCTATGTCTCTGCCTCTCTCTCTGTGTCTCTCATGAATAAATAAATAACATCTTTAAAATAAATAAATAAAAATCCTAGTAGGCTTTGATGTGGAACTTGAAAGTTGATACTAAAACTAAGAAAGAGTGGGGGTCCCTGGGTGGCTCAGCAGTTTAGCGCCACCTTCAGCCCAGGGCCTGATCCTGGAGTCCTGAGATAGGAGTCCCACATCAAGCTCCCTGCATGGAGCCTGCTTCTCCCTCTGCCTGTGCCTCTGCCTCTCTCTCTCTCTCTCTCTCTCTGTCTCTCATGAATAAATAAATAAAATATTTTAAAAAATAAAATTAATAAGGAGTAAAGATGAACAACCAAGACAATTTTAAAAAGAACATAAAAAAGATTATCTTTTTCCATATATAAAGACTTAAAAGATAAGGGTGCCCGGCGGGCTCAGTCAGAGGATCATGGGACTCTCGATCTTGCGGTCATTAGTCTGAGTTCCATGATGGATATGGAGGTTCCTTAAATAAATACAACTTTAAAAAAAGACTTAAGAGAGAGATCATTAAAGTAAGGATAGTAATAAACAGCTCACGCTTACTGAGCTTTCCATATGCCAGGCATTGTTGTAAGTATATTATATTACATATTACATTAATAATGCTTTAAGTATATTACTTAATCCTCAACAACCCTATGAGGTAGGTACTATTATTATCTACTTACAGATATGAACTCTAAGGTATAGGGAAGGTAAGTAACTCATTCAAAGGTACAAAGCTAATAGGCCATGGAAGCAGAAACCTGTGTGGTCTGATGGAAGAATCTGCTCTTCCTTACCTGCTTCATTAAATCACAATTACAACAGTGTGGTATTGGCTTAGAGACAGAAATACAGACCAGTGGAATGGAGAGCCCAGGACAGACCCATGACGAAATGAGACTTTGCTCTATAATGAAGGTAGATTAATAATCAGTATAAAAAAGATAAAGAATGGATGAATCACCAAACAGTGCTGCAGCAATTAATTATCCATATGGAAGGTGACAAACTAAGACTTTTTTCACACAGTTTGAAAATTAAACCCAAGACCTATTAAAGACCAAACTGGATGGGATCCCTGGGTGGCACAGCGGTTTAGCGCTTGCCTTTGGCCCAGGGCGCGATCCTGGAGACCCCGGATCGAGTCCCATGTCGGGCTCCCGGTGCATGGAGCCTGCTTCTCCTTCTGCCTGTGTCTCTGCCTCTCTCTGTGATGACTATCATAAATAAATAAATAAAAATTTAAAAAATCATCCTTCTTTAAAAAAAAAAAAAGACCAAACTGGAGATACAAGAATTAATTAGGCTAAGTTGAAATTAATAACATCTTTATGGGGGAAAAAAAGGCTCCATAAGCAAAGCAAAATCCAAGCTATCGACTGGAAGAAAACATCTGTAAAGTATGTAACACTTAAAAGATGAAGAAGCAGAATCTTCAACAATGTCCACAAATAAGTATTAAAAAAAAAAAAAAAGAAAGCCAAATAACAGAAAAAAGAGTGAGGGACATAAGCAAGCTCAAAAGCAGAAGTCCTAGGGCAGCCCGGGTGGCTCAGCAGTTTAGCGCCTGCCATCGGCCTGGGGCATGATCCTGGAGACCTGGGATCGAGTCCCATATCAGGCTCCCAGGGTGGAGCCTGCTTCTCCCTCTGCCTGTGTCTCTCTCTCTGTCTCTCTCAAGAATAAATAAATAAAAATCTTAAAAAAAAAAAAAAAAAAAGCAGAAGCCCAAATGCAAACAAGCATCTGAAAAGATGCTGGGCCCCTGTAGGCAACAGTGAAATACAAGTTAAAGCAACAATGAAGTACCACTCCACACCTATCCAGTTGGTGAAGAGGACCAAGTCTGGCAGTGCAAAGCACTGAAGAGGCTGAAAGAAACGGGAAGTGAAATGTCAGCACATAAACTGGCCTAATACTGGAAAGCACTTGGTAATCCTTAGTAAGGATGGAGAGATGGAATACCCAATGATCCAACAATGTCACTTCTAAGAACGAGACTGGAGAATCTCTGACTCTTGCACAAGGATATATGTTTAAGGGCAGCCCAGGTGGCTCAGCGGTTTAGTGCTGCCTTCGGCCTGGAGCATGATCCTAGGGACTCAGGATCGAGTACCGTGTCGGTCTCCCTACATAGAAGCCTGCTTCTCCCTCTGCCTCTCTCTTTCTCTCGCTCTATGAATAAATAAATAAAATCTTTTAAAAAAAGGATATATGTTTAAAAATGCTCTCTGCAACACCGTTAGTAATTGCAAAAATGTACAAGTCATCAAGAATCCATCATTAGTATTAGTACTACTATTGAAGCAGATAACCTGTGCCTTATTCAGACAAGAGCAGTGTACAAGGTTAATAGATCTATACCCACCTACAAGGATAAACCTCAAAAATACACTGTTGCATAAAAAAGGCAAGTGCAAAGTCCATATACAGTAGAAACACCATTCACAAATGTCATAACTACACAAAACCAGAACATTTCTGCTTTGTGGGTATGTATGTGAACATTTTTACAAGTAAAAAAGATGAGAGAATGACCTTGTATCACTGCAGAGGCCATCTCTGAGGAGGACTGGTGGCAGGAGGGAGGGAAGGGGGCACCTAAGCAATGTCTGGGCAAGAGTGGAGAATGCTAAGACCTTTTAAATCTGGGTGGTGGGTACTTGGGTATTTATTCATGTTTTTATAAACATATTATATTTAGTGTTTCTATGTTTGAAGTATATATATTTGTAACCATTTCCCATAATTCATGATGTCTGCCCTGTCTAGTCCAGAGATGTTGTGAGGGTTAAAAGAAATGACTTATGTGTAAGTTCTTGGTAAGCCATACGGTACTTAGCAGACATGAGGCATTATTGCTTATAATCCACACAATAAAATCTGGTCTTAGAGTCTCACACAGCTTTTGGTCCATATCAATATGATCTTGATGACTCATATTTTTCACTGGATTTGATTCTGAATGACTCTTGGATGTTTCAGATGTTAAAACCAACTGCTGAGGGATCCCTGGGTGGCGCAGCGGTTTGGCGCCTGACTTTGGCCCAGGGCGCGATCCTGGAGACCTGGGATCGAATCCCACGTCGGCTCTTGGTGCACGGAGCCTGCTTCTCCCTCTGCCTGTGTCTCTGCCTCTCTCTCTCTGTGACTATCATAAATAAATAAAATTAAAAAAAAACAAAACAAAACCAACTGCTGACCATGAAAACCTACTATCACTAGAAATATTCTTTTTTTTTTTTATCACTAGAAATATTCAATCAAATCTGCTGTTCCATCTTTCAAGACAATAGTCAAAAGGGAATTCTGGAAGTGTTCTGAGCAACAGTAGTACCAGCAGAATTAATTTATAGGCCCTCAGAGCAGCTCTCTGAAAGAAAGAACACTTGTCCCTCAGGAGCAGAAAATCAGTCTCGTTATGTTTCCATGTTGATAGCACTTTCACATTTGTCAGCTCCCTCTCCTTCCTGAGATTACAAGGCTATTAAGGACAATGCAGCAGGATGGTTAAAAGAATGGTTCTGTAGTTGTCAGGCTGCTTGGGCTTAAACCCTGGTTCTGACCTTTGCTAGGTGTCTGACTCTCATTCAAGTTATTTAACCTCCTTAGTTTCCATAATCCTAGTACTATGGGATTTTAAAAAAGAATTAAGGGGCATCTGGCTGGCTCAGCAGAAGAGCATGGGACCCTTGATCTCAGGGTCATGAGTTTGAGCCCCAAATTGGGTATAGAGATTACTAAAAAAAAAAAAAAAAAAAGACAAACTTAAAAAAAAGAATTAGGGGGGATCCCTGGGTGGCTCAGCGGTTTAGCGCCTGCCTCTGGCCCAAGGCGTGATCCTGGAGTCCCGGGATCGAGTCCCACATCAGGCTCCCTGCATGGAGCCTGCTTCTCCTCTGCCTGTGTCTCTGCCTCTCTATCTCTCTGTATCTCTCATGAATAAATAAATAAAATCTTAAAAAAAAAAAGAATTATGAAAATTAATTGAGATAATGCACGTAAAGCACTTAGTCCAGCTCCTAGCATAAGCTAGACCACCATAAATGTTATTTGCTGTTGCTGCTATTCTTATTACTGTTATTATCATTGTCAAGAAATGTTCTTGCTATTGTCTCTGAGTTCTTAGGTCAGCAACTTTTTTCTTAAAAGTCAGATCATAACTATTTTAGGCTTTGCACACCACAGTCTCTATGGAAACGACTCAACTCTGTCCTTGTAGCCTCAATGCTGCACTCTTGGACAATACATAAATGAAGACGTATAACTTCATCCCAAAAAAACTTTTTTTGCAATAACAGATAGCAGGCCAAATATGACCTGTGGGCTAGTCTATAGACCCCTGACCCAGATAATTGTATATGCTATATGCATGTGATTTCCACAATACTGCATATATTTTGCATGGTCCATTCAACATGTCAGATTAAAAAGAGATTTACTCCTATGTATAGTAAGAGACACTTCTTTTTGACCTATTCCCCGTTATATTCTCTATAACTGACTTGGAAAATCCAGAAGTACCCAGCAGACCAAAAAAGTGACAGAAACTCACAGTCTATCAAAGATCATAAGAAAACTTCACCACAGCATAGTCTTGGTCAGATGTTAGGCCTTTGTCATTGACCAAAAGCTAGTGGCTTCCTCTAATACAAGCAAAATTATATTTGGAAGCCAGGCTTTCTTTACAGACTTAGTTTTTTTCTGCCCTCATTATTTTCCAACTTGTTGTAGGAAAATAGTAATGACAAAATAAAGAATATACTGCTATTTCTTTAATCATATTTATAACTAATTCATAAATCCCTTTCCAGCACCATGACTAGCAGACACACTATACATATAATTGGTAATCACCTTAGCATATTCCTAATAGCAGTCCCTACCCACTGAGCCCAGCCTTCCATGTTGCTTCTGCCTTCCACCCCCTACCCAGGGAGGGCCCAGGACAGAGGCAGCAGCATGAAGGCCAGCCTTCCACTTGGGAGTCCAACCCCACCATCTGTGGGTTTGGGGCTTGACACCAAAGCCACAGTCAGCTGTGCTCACCTGCTGCTGGAGGCTCAGGGCCCTGTGCTTCACGGCTGACGCATGCAGGGCATGGCCCACACAGACCTGTCCCAGTTGTTGCCTCCACCGCCTCCACCAGAGCCTGTCAAGGAACAAATCAAAGATAGAACCAGTCAAAAAAGGCCACCCAGAAAAGAGAAGGGCAGTGAGGCTTGGGCCTCAGACCTTTGGCTCAAGTCCCTATCCCTCACTGTGCCATCCTGATTGACATCTGGAGTCACTGCTGGAAAAAAAAAAAGATGGAGAAACAGTTCTAAAATACCCAATTAAGGGTTGGAAACTGATAGTTCCTAAGGTCGCAGCCTTGACATGCTCTATTTGGAACTACACAGGTTTAAAAAATATATCTATGAATTACTGACAACATTAAAAAATCAGGAGATTTTACAGAATAATCAGTAAAAAACATGGCTTTTTGACTTCCAATCTTGGCTTCTTTTCTGCTTATTTTATAGTTAGCTAGCTATTGGAAAACAGTAATGAGGAAATGAGAGTTTCCAAGCTCTGCTTTGTACAGAAACACTCACTTTGCCTGGCTATTCTAACCTAGCAACATCTCTCTGTTCGAACCTGGGCCAGGCTTAGCTATATCACTCCCTTAAAAATCGCAAGCTATCTTGCATTACTACTTATATTTTTAAGCATTTAGGGAATTACAAGTTCCCTGAATGCAGTTCCAGCACCCACTATAGTACTAGGAACATTTTAAGCTCCCAAGAAATATATATTCAATAAATAAAATTATGTAAAAATATTCCCCACTGACTCTAATAGAAACCCATACTTATTAAGCATTTAAAAATATTTGTCAAGGGGCATCTGGATGGCTTAGTCTGTTAAGCACCTCTCTTTGGCTCAGGTCTTGATCTCAGGGTCCTGAGATGTAGCCCTGCATAGAGCAACTTGCTCAGTGGTGAGTCTGCTTCTCCCTCTGCCCCTACCTCCCGCTAATGCCCCCAAATAAATAAAAATCTTTTAAAAAAATATTTGCCAAGTAAATTTTAAATAACTTAAAGTACTTATTTAAAATAACTTCTTTAAGTTACTTAAAACTTATTTAAGTTATTTAAAATAACTTCTTTAAGTTATTTAAAATTAAAAATAAGGGATCCCTGGATGGCTCAGTGGTTGAGTGTCTGCCTTCGGCTCAGGGCTTGATCCTGGAGTTCCAGGATTAAGTCCCACATCAGGCTCCCCGGAGGGAGCCTGCTTCTCCCTCTACCTATGTCTCTGACTCTCTCTCTGCGTCTCTCATGAATAAATAAATTAAATCTTAAAAAAATAATAAAATAAAGAATTTTCAGGTGTACTGATGTTCTGAAGACACTGTGCTAAATACTTTAGCAATTACCATATTTATTTCCCATAACAGCCCTGAAAGACACTTAACAGTATGCCTGTCTCACACATGAGGAAGGAGAAATGTGGAGAGGGAAAGGACCCAATAATACACGTCGAAACATGGATTTGAGTTCAGGTCAGTCTAACTGCAAAGCCTCTGCCCTAATTCATGCTACATAGAGGGCCCACCTCTTTTGAGCTTTTAATATGTTCCACTCAGGATGCCAAAGGACCACCATAGAGAAGATACAGTGGGATCAGTCCCGTTATAAAAAGTAGCTCACTGTTATATATGTCTGGCTTTCAAAGTCATCTAACTCCTGTCCCTCCAAAGTGTGGACAGTGCTGATGAAATGCAGTGTGGGGCAGTTAAGAACATAGGCTTTGGCATCAGAAAGGTGAGTAGATGAGCCCTTTTTTGCTAGTTACAACTCATCTGAGCTCGGACAAGTTACTCAACTTTTCTGAGACTCTATATGTATCTTCATCTTTACAAAAACAGTGATGATTAAATGAGACTTTACATTATAAAATTAACACACACAAGCTTAACACAGGGTTTGGAACACAGTAAGTACTCAATTAGTGTTACTTCTGATTGTGTGAAAACTTGATCGTATAGCTGAAAAAGCTGTCAGTCACTATTTATTAAGCATCAATTATGTTTGAAACATTGCTTTTTTTTTTTTTTTTTAAAGATTTATATATTTACTCATGAGACACACACACACACACAGAGGCAGAGACACAGGCAGAGAGAGAAGCAGGCTCCTTGCAGAAGCCCGGTGAGGGACTCGATCCCAGATCCTGGGATCACGACCTGAGTCCAAGGCAGCTGCCCAACCGCTGAGCCAACCAGGCATCCCTGAAACACTGCTCTCAAGGTGGGTTTTCATGTTTTGTAAAACAAGGCTGAGGTAAAATTATGACTGCTGATCTGCAGGGCAAAAGAGCACACTCACCATAAAATACTCTGCTGCCTAAACTCCAGGGCGGTGGTCTGCATCTGAAGTTTGGTTCTACGAAAAACCACGTAGATCAGCCAGGACTTCCAGGCCTGCCGCATCTTTTGCTTTGCATCTAGATGCACCAAAAAGATTTTCAAAAAGGAGTTGGAAGAGAGAGATTACTCTGGGTTATGATAAAAAGCTCATGTACTCTCTGTAATCATCCCTCCTTTTGAATATCTAAATTCTTCCAGCCTTCAAGTGCCCCCTGGTGGAAAAGTTGTGAAGCTCTACAAAAAAAATAAGGATGCAGATACGTGTGAAGAATGGATATTTAAGTGATGGCATTTACAAAATACAATTACAGGGAAATCAATATACTGCACTATTCAGAAATCTTTTGTTTTAAAGCCCTTATTTTTAGAGATATGTTCTATAATTTTTACAGATAAAATGATTTGATTAACAAAAAGCAGAGAAGTGAGCCTGGTCTGAGCTAGTAAGTATTGCAGCTGGGTGACAGGTACATGGAGGTTCATTACTCCATCTTTCAATTTTGTCAATTTAAAATTTTCCACAGTATAAAGTTACAGAAGAAGAAATCATGTCATAAACTTGCTGTCTGAAACAATAATTCTAAAGTAGAATAAGAAAAAGAAGAATACTATCTAGATCTACTTGGAAAACGGAATGAAAAGGACCAATATTGATCCTGGAGAAAAGAGACTTTTCTATTTACTAGATATAGGAACTGCAAAGGTCCACAGATCTCCCTTTGCGGTAAATTCCATTTTTTGTTATGAAAGTCATCACTAATGAAATAAATTTCTGTTCTTTTTAGAATACAAAGGAGAAAACAAAATTATGTCAACCATTTTCAGGACATTCTCCAAGATGTGATCAGTAGGAGGAGAGCTATATTTATATTTCAGAGCAATTAACAAATCAAAATATGGAGAACATGCAGCTTCCTCAGGCCGCTTGGGCAACCTGCTGTGGTTCGGAGTTTGGGTTCCTGAATTAAGACAAACCAGGTTTGAATACTGAGTTTGTTATTGAGCTGAGTAACCTCGCACAAATTTCTCATCTGCAAAATGGCACCTTCCTTAAGGATGTGTTTGCCAAGAGTAAATGAGATCATTGATGAAAAGTGTCTCTAATAAAAGCAGGCTGTTATTTTCTGAGGGTGGTACCCAAAAATCTACACTAATGGTGCCTGCCATGATTCTGGGCAATCTGAGAACCACACTTCCCTAAGGCCTGAAAGTACTTTTACTTTCAAAGTACTTTGTTAAATAAAAAACAGTGCAAGAGTGGCTGAAAACTATAGAACACTTGACACAAAGAAATGGAAAAACAGTCCATGCTCATGGATTAGAATAACAAATATTGTCAAATTGTCTATGCTTCCCAAAATACCATCAACATTTTTCATAGAGCTGGAACAAATAATTCTAAATTTGTATGGAACCAGAAAAGACCCAGAATAGCCAGAGGAGTGCAGAAACAGAAAACCAAAGCTGGTGGCATCATAATTCCAGACTTCAAATTATATTACAGAGCTGTGATCATCAAGACAGTATGGTACTGGCACAAAAACAGACACATACATCTATGGTACAGAAGAGAGAATCCAGAAATGAACCCTCAATGCTATGGTCAACTAATCTTTGACAAAGCAGGAGAGAATATCCAATGGAAAAAAAAAAAAGACAACAAATAAGTTGGACAGACCTGCAGAAGAACGAAATTGGACTATTTTCTTTTATCATACACAAAAATAGACTCAAAATGGATGAAAGACTAAATGTGAGACAGGAATCCATCAAAATCCTAGAGGAGAACACAGGCAGTGACCTCTCTGACCTAAGCCACAGCAACTTCTAGCAAGACACGTCTCCAAAGGCAAGAGAAACAAAAGCAAAAACGAACTATTGGGACTTCATCAAGATAAAAAGTTGCTGCACAGCTAAGGAAACAGTCAACAAAACCAAAAGACAACCTACAGAATGGGAGAAGATATTTGCAAATGTTTTATCAGATAAGTGGTTAGCATCCAAAATCTATCAAGAACTTAACAAACTCAACACCTAAAAAAATTAATAATAATCCAGTCAAGAAATGGGCAGAAGACCTGAACAGATATTTCTCCAGAGAAGACATACAAATGGCTAACAGACACATGATAAAATGCTCCACATTATTTGGCATCAGGGAAATACAAATCAAAACAATGAGATACCACCTCACACCAGTCAGAATGGATAAAAAATAACAAGTCAGGAAACAACAAATGTTGGTGAGAAAGGGGAACCTTCTTACTCTGCTGGCGGGAACGCAAGCTGGTATAGCTACAATGGAAAACAGTGTGGAGGTTCCTTAAGAAGTTAAAAATAGAGATACCCTACAACCCAGCAATTGTACTACTAGATATTTACCCCAAAGATACAAATGCAATTATCCAAATGGGCACCTGCACCCCAATGATTATAGCAGCAATGTCCACAATAGCCAAACTGTGGAAAGAGCCCAAACTCTTAACCATAGGAAACAAATTGAGGGTTGCTAGAGGGGAGAAGGGGTTGGGGGACGAGGTAACTGGATGATGGGCATTAAGGAGGGCAAGTGTTGTGATGAGCACTGGGTGTTCTTTACAACTGATACAACCTGAACTCTATCTCTGAAACTTATAATACACTATATATTAATTAACTGAATTAAAATAAAACAAAATAAAATAAAAACAGTACAAGAGTGAACAGATACCCCCTGAGGTCTATGGGCATGGCCTGAGACAACTGTCATACATCAGAAACAATTTTTTTTTTTTTAAAGATTTATTTAGGGACGCTTGGGTGGCTCAGCGGTTGAGCATCTGCCTTCAGCTCAGGGCATGATCCCAGGATCTAGTATTGAGTCCCACATTGGGCTCCCTGGGAGGAGCCTGCTTCTCCCTCTACCTGTGTCTCTGCCCCCCGCCCCGCTCTCTCTCTCTGCCCCCCGCCCCCGTGTGTATCTCTCATGAATAAATAGATTTATCTATTTATTTTAGAGAGAGAGAGAACAGCTGCACATGTACACACCCACAAGCATGGGGGGAGAGCAGAGTCTTAAGCAGACTGCTATCTCGTGACCCTGAGATCACAACCTGAACCAAGAGTCAGACACTTAACCAACTGTGCCACCCAGGTGCCTCCAAAAACAACTAATTATATCTGAAGAATTCAAGTGACTTTTCGTTCTATTTCATAATATAGCTATGTTTATTATAACCGCAAGTAATATAAGATAACAGAATGTGCATTTCTCAAATATGGAATATTCACAAGATAAATGTTCTGAAACAAACAAAAATAAATCTGAACCAACAGAACTGAAATCACACTAAGTCTGTTTTTTCATTATAATGGGGTAAACTAGAAAATCAGTAAGGATATTTTGAACTATTTCTATAAATATAGAAAGGTATTAGAAAGTCTCCAATATGGGACTAAACACACTTCTAGATAATCTGTGGGTGAAAAAGGAAGTCTTAACGGAAATTAGAAAACATTTCCTACTGAATGAAAACAGAATTGCAAATATTAAAATCCGTGGGGTGCAGTTAAACTCATGCTTAAAGGTAACTAACTTTATTACAGCAAATGCTTGTGTTGAAATAAAGGAAAGGCCTCAAATCAATAATCTCAGTTTGCATCTTAAGAAACTAAAAAGGAAAAAGCAAATTAAAACCAAACCTTGCAGAAGTGAGATAATGTAAAAACAGGAACAGAAATCAAGGAACTTGAAAACAGAAAAACAACAGAAAATGAATACAAAGGTTCGTTATTTAAAAAGGTGGATAAAACTGATAAAGCTCTAACCACACTTACCAAACATAAAAGGCTAAAAACAAATGATCAATATTAGAAATGAAAAAGGAGCTATCACTACATTCCCTGCAGACATTAACATTATAATAATGGAATACTTCAAATGATTCTATACCAGAAATTCAACAACATATTTAAAATGGACCAATTCCTTGATAAACAAATTACCAAACCCATTCAAGAAGGAACAGGTAACCTAAATAGTCTAACATCTACTCAAAAACTTGAATTCAAAGTTCAAACGTCTCTAACAAAGAAAACTTCAGGCCCAGAAGAGTTTACTGAAGAATTTTACCAAATATTTCAGGAAGAAATAATACAAATTTTACAAATCCCTTTAAGAAAATAGAAGACAATAAAATAATCCCCAACTCATTCTATGAAGTCAGTATTATCCCGAACCAAAACCAAAGACATTTATAACAAAAGAAAAGTACAGGCCTATATCCTCATGAACACAGATGTAAAGATCCTCAACAAAAAAATTTAGCAAATTGAACCTAGCAATATATAAAGAATGGCATCAACATGAGGAATGTAAGGCTGGTTCAAAATTTGAAAATTGCTGCTTCACCATAGTAATGCACTAAAAATGAAAAGTGGTGAATTACCTCAATAGATACAAAAAATCATTTGACAAAATTTAATGCATCTTATTGATAAAATGCTCAGAAAACTAGGAAGAGAATTTCCTTAACCAACAAAGGACATCTACAAAAAACCTACAGCTAACATCATATTTTATGATTAAACACTGGATGTTTTTCCCTTAAGTTTAGGAACAAGGTGGGGATGTTCACTGGGATCACTCCTATTCCATTATTTTCCTGGACGCTCTGCCAGTGCAATAAAAATAATTTGGAAAGGAAGGCATAAAACTGTCTCTGTTCACATATGACTTAACTATCTGCTTAGAAAATCCCATGGAATTTACAAAAAAACCTCCTATAACTAATAAACTTAGCAAGGTTGCAGAATCCATATGTAAAACCACAGAACTTTTAGAAGAAAACAGGAGAAAAAAAAAAGAAGAAAACAGGAGAAAATCTTCGCGACTTCGAAGTAGGTGGAGTTCCTAGACATAGTATCAAAAACAGGATCCATAAGACAAAAAAATTAATAAGTTAGACTTTATAAAAATTAAAAAATTTTGCTCTGTAAAGACAAGAGAATGAAAAGACAAAAAAGAGAGAGAGAGAATGAAAAAGACAAGCCATATCCTGGGAGAAAAGTATTAGCCAATTATGCTTCTCACAAAAGACTTGTAATAACCAGAATATATTTTTAGCATAACTCAACAAGAAGAGGGGGCACCTGGGTGGCTCAGTGGTTGAGTCTTTGGCTCAGGTCGTGACCCGGGGTCCTGGAATCCAGTCCCGCATCAGGCTCCCTGCAGGGAGCCTACTTCTCCCTCTGCCTATGTCTCTGCCTCTCTCTCTCTCTCTGTCTCTCATGAATAAATAAATAAAATCTTTAAAAAAAGGGGATTCCTGGGTGGCTCAGCGGTTTAGCGCCTGCCTTTGGCCCAGGGCGTGATCCTGGAGTCCCAGGATCGAGTCCCACGTCGGGCTCCTGGCATGGAGCCTGCTTTTCCCTCTGTCTGTGTCTCTCTCTCTCTATGTCTACCATGAATAAATAAATAAAAATCTTAAAAAAAAGATCTTAAAAATCCTCAACAAGAACACAATCAATTTAAAAGGACAAAAGATCTTGAATAGACTCTTCACCAAAAAGAGAAATAATAAGTAACCATAGAAAAAGATATTCAAAATCATTAATCATTATATAAATACAAATTAAAACCTTAATGAAATAGCATGCACCTATCTGTATAGTCAAAATTTTATTTTTTTAATATTTTATTTATTTATTTGACAGAGAGAGAGCACACAGGAGAGCAAGCCCATGCACACAAGCAGGGGAGTGGGAGAGGGAGAAGCAGACCCCCTGCTGAGCAGAGAGCCTGATGCTGATGCTGGGCTGGATCCCAGAACCCTGGAATCATGACCCAGGTCAAAGGCAGATGCTTAACTGACTAAGCCACCCAGGTACTCCATTAAAATTTTATTTTAAATGGCAATAACAAGTGCTGATAAGATGCAAAACAAGTAGAATTCTCATAAACTGCTGGTAAGAATGCAAAATGGTACAGCCACTTTGAGAAAGTTTGCAGTTTCTTATAAAGTTAAATATACACCTACTGTAAGATCCCAGCAATCCTACACCTAATCACACTAGATAATTATGCCTAATCTACCCAAGAAAAGTATTCACATGGAAAACTATACACAAAGGTTTATGATTTATTATTTATAACTGTTTTCTAAAACTGGAAACAACTCAGATGTTCTTCAATCAGTGAATGGCAAACTTTCATGCATTTCTGCTATGGAATATATAGGATATTACTCAGCAATAGGAATGAACTACCAATATATGCAATAACTTGGATGAATCTCAAATGCATTATGCTAAAGAAGGCAGTGTCAAAATGCTACCTACTGTATGCTTCCCTTTATATTGCATTCTAGAAAAGCAAAGTCAATGGTGACAACTGATCAGTGGTTGCTAGGAATCTGGTATAGAGGGAAGACGCTATAGAGGGTTAGCACAAGAGAGTCTATCAGGAGTGATGGAACTTTCTGTTTCTTGATTGTGGTGGTGGTTACACAACTACACATTCCTCAAAATTCAAAGAACTATACACTAAGGGACTCCTGGATGGTAACCAGTCACCTTTGTGCACAGGTTAAGTGTCTGCCTTCAGCTCAGGGCGTGGTCCCAGAATCTCAGGATGGAGTCCCATCAAGCTCCCCTCAAGGAGCTTCTCCCTCTGCCGATGTCTCTCCTGTCTCTCTGTGTCTCTCATGAATAAATAAAAATCTTTAAAAAAAAACCACTATACACCAAAAAGAGTGACATTTTGTGTAAATTATAAAGGAAACAACAAAACATAAGCAACTTGCCAGCTAAATACTGAAAAAATGCATCCAGTGCTATAACTAAGAGGCCTCAGAAACTGCTTCTTACATTTTGGGCAAACAGACAAGGGAAGTAAAAACTCACAGTGCTGGGGGACAGAAGAAAACACTACATGGGGAAGAGGATATTTAAAATGTGAGGAACAAAAAAAAAATAAAAAAAATAAAATGTGAGGAACTGCAGGGACAAACATGGAAAGATATGGAAGTGCACATTCAATGTGGCAAGGGTATAGAGTGTAGGGTGTATGGAAGGGACAGAAGAGAATAGGTGAATACCTTGTATGCTATCCGAAGGAGTGTTGACTTTATTAGCAAAGAGGAGCTAAACGAATTTTTATGTGCAGGAGTGACACGATCCTATGTCGTACCACTACTATAGCCATATGGACAAGGAGAAGGGGGGAGAAAATAAATGCAGGGAGATGAAAGAAGAGGAACTTACAAACTTTGGGGGAAAGATAAGAATTAGTTGGGCAGTGACAAAGAAAGGATGAGTGCAGGCAGCCCAGGTGGCTCAGCAGTTTAGCGCCGCCTTCAGCCCAGGGCATGATCCTGGAGACCTGGAATCAAGTCCCACGTCGGGCTCCATGCATGGAGCCTGCTTCTCCCTCTGCCTGTGTCTCTGCCTCTATTTCTCTCATGAATAAATAAATAAAATCTTAAAAAAAAAAAGAAAGGATGAATGCAAGTGACACATCAGAGAGCCATATTATAAACAGAGATAACTGAATAATCTGAGGCATGAGAAATGGATAGGCCATGTCTCAGTAAGGTTTCTCAGTCAGCTAGGAAAAATAGAAAAAGCAGGTCTAAATATGAGGCATCTGACAAGCTGTATTTATAACTGGCTGAGTTTGAGATGCCTGCAGGACATGCATGTGAAATGAGTATGAGGCAGCTGCTAATACAGGCTGCGTGATCATTTGGAAACTTGGTGCTATTTTCTCTTAGACTCCCAACATGGGTTTCTGGACTCAACTCACAGAGGAACCAAATACTGACCAGAGCTAAACTGGCCACAAGATCACTAGGGAACAACCTGGACAATGATGACCAGAAGTGAGTCCTGCAACTTGACTCTTGACAGATAGAGAGACAACAGCTCTGGGTGCTATGGGAGGGCAAGAATAGCTGGTTCAGAGAACTCAAGCTTAAATGAGTTGTGGGTGCCTAAACCATGCCATATGGAGAAAACTATAAATATATGACTGTATAGTTCTTGTGCAGAGATAAACATTTTGCATAATAGGAAAGGGGATCAGAAAAACGTTCCCTTTGACCTGGAGTTATTTTCTCTCTCTGTAATGTAATGTCTTCCCCAAGAGCTTCTGAAAAAGTAAATGTGGACTCTCAGTGAACTAGGAAAAAGAGAGGGGTCTTCCTCAACTTGATAAAGAATATATACCAAAAGTCTATATCATGCTTAATGGTGAGAAACTCAAATTTTTCCTACTAACATCAGGTACAAAAAAGAAATGACCCCTTTCAACTACTCCTTTTCTTCTCTTAAAATATTTATTTTTACTTATTTGAGAGAGAGAGAGAGAGAGAGAGAGAGAGAGTGCGAGCACGAGCCGGGGGGGCAGGAGGAGCAGCAGATGGAAAGGGAGAGAAAAATCTAAGCAGACTCCATGCTGAGCACAGAACCTGACATGGCTCAATCTCACAACCAACCCTGAGATCAGATCTGAGCCAAAACCAAAAGTTGGACACCTAATGGCCTGCACCCTCAATTACTCCTTTTCAACATCATACTAGAAGTTCTAGCTAATGCAACAAGACAAGAAAAAGCAATAAAAGGTATAAAGATTGGGAAGAAAGAAATAAAACTGTCTTTGTGCACAGTGACACACCTGTCTGGGCAAAGAACCCAAAAGAATTGACAAAACAAAAAAATTCCTAGAACTAATAAACAATCCAGAGCAAAGTTGAGAGCTGCAAAGCTAATACACAAAAGTTCATTGCTTTCCTATATAACAGCAATGAACAAATGGAATTTGGAATTGAAAGCACAATGCCATTTACATTAGCACCCCCAAAAATGAAATTCTCATGTATAAATCTAACAAAATATATAAAATGTCAATATGAGGGAAAACTGTAAAACTCTGATAACAAAATCAAAGAACTAAATAAATGGAGGGATATTCCATTTTCATGGATAGGAAGACCCAATATAATTAAGATGTAACTCTTCCCAACTCGATCTCTAGATTCAATGCAATCCTAAACAAAATCCCAGCAAATTATTTTGTGGATATCAACAAACTGATTCTAAAGTTTATACAGAGAGACGAAAGACATAGTATAGCCAACATAATATTAAAGAAGAACAAGATTGAAGGAATGACTTCAAGACTTACTAAAAAACTACAGACATCAAAATAAAATGATACTGGTGAAAGAACTGACAAATAGATCAATGGAACAGAGAGAGGGCCCAGAAACAGACCCATGTAATATAGCCAATTTCTCTTTGACAAAGGAGCAGGGGTAAATACAATGAAGCAAAAACAGTCTTTTCAACAAATAGTGCAGGAACAACTGGATTTAGGCATGCAAAAAAAAAAAAAAAAAAGAATCTAGATACAGATCTTACATTCTTCATAAAAATTAACTCAAAATGGACTATTGACCTAAATGTAAAACATAAAACTATAAAACTTCTAGACAATAACATAGGAGAAAACTCAGATGACTTTGGGTATGATATAACAACAAAAACATGATCCATTAAAGAAAAATGTGATGGGCTGGACTTTATTACAATGAAAAAACTTTTGCTTTGCAAAAGACAATATAAAAGAGAATGAGAAGACAAGCCACAGACTGGGAGAAAATATGTGCAAAAGACACATTTAATAAAAAAAATTATTATCCAAAATATAAAAAGAACTCTTAAAACTCAACAAAAAAAAATCCAATTTTATTTATTTATTTATTTATTTATTTATTTATTTATTTATTTATTTATTTTTTTTATGATAGTCACAGAGAGAGAGAGAGAGAGGCAGAGACACAGGCAGAGGGAGAAGCAGGCTCCATGCACCGGGAGCCCGATATGGGATTCGATCCCGGGTCTCCAGGATCGCGCCCTGGGCCAAAGGCAGGCGCCAAACCGCTGCACCACTCAGGGATCCCAAAAAATCCAATTTTAAAAATGGGCAAAAGACACCTCAGCAAAAATATTCAGATGGCAAATAAGTATATGAAAAGATGCTCCATGTCATATACTATCAAAGAATACATATTAAACAAGATACCACTACATACCTATTAGGATGGCCAAAATCCAGAACACTGACAACACCAAATGCTGGTGAGCATGTGGAACAGACATTCTCATTCATTGCTAGTGGGAATGCAAAATAGCATAGCCACTCTGGAAGACAGTTTGGCAGTTTCTCACAGAACTAAACATATTCTTACCATATGATCCAGCAACTGCAATCCTTGGTATTTATCCAAAGTTCCTGAAAACTTATGTCCGTACAAAAACTTGCACATGGAAATTTACAGCAGTTTTAATCATAACTGCCAAAAATTGGAAGCAACCAAGATGTCCTTCTTCAAAATGGATAAACTGTGGTACATCCAGACAATGGAATATTTATTCAGCACTAAAAAGAGCTATCAAACAACAAAAGATATGGAGGAAACTTTTTTTTTTTTTGATATGGAGGAAACTTAAGTGCACATTACTAAGTAAAAGAAGCCAAATTGAAATGGCTATATACTGTATGACTTCAACTATATGACACTCTGGAAAAGGCAAAACTATGAATACAGTAAAAAGTTGTTGGGGGTGGAGTGGATGGGGGCCTAGGTGGTGCAGTCAGTTGAATGTCTGACTCTTGGTTTCAGCTCAGGTCATGATCTCAGGGTCATGGGACTGACCCTTGCATCGGGTTCTATGCTCTGTGTGGAGACTGCTTGAAATTCTCTCTCCCTCCCATTTGTGTACACTTGTGCTGTCTCTAAAATCAATCAATAATCAATCAATCAATCTTTACCCCCAAAAAAGTTGCTGGGAGGAGATGAGCTAAATAGGTAGAGCACAGAAGATTTTTAGTGCACTTAAAACACTCTGTATGATACCATAATGATGGATAAATGCCCACAGAAGGTACAACACTAAAAGTGAACCCTAGTGTAAACTATGGATTTTGAGAGATTCTGATGTGTCAATGTGGGTTCACTGTAACAGATGTACCACTCTAATGAGTGATGCTGATAGTGGGAGAGAATATGCATTGGGGGGGGAAGGAAGAGGTATATATGGGTAATCAGTGTCTTTCCCCCTCAATTTTGTGCTATGAACTAAAACTGCTCTCAAAAAGTTAAGTCTTTATAAAAGAAAATAAAATAAATGAAGGCATTTTCTTTAGACATGTACTCCCTTTTCTTACCATGATTCTCAGCTCTAATGTACTTCTTCCTCATCTCCTGCTGCTGATGCACATAGGTCCTCCAAGTCTGGAACATCAGGTTGTACAAGTAATATCTGAGGAGGGAAAAAAATGACATTTCTTTCTTTACTTATTTTCTAAAGTTTATTTATAATATCTACACCCAACATGGGACTTGAACTCACAACCCTGAGATGATGAGTCCCATGCTCCACAGACTGAGCCAGCCAGGTGTGCCAAATGGCATTTCTTTAAACAAAAAAACTTTTTTTTTTTTTACAAGATTTTATTTATTTATTCATAAGAGACACAGAGAGAGAGGCAGAGACACAGGGAGAGGGAGAAGCAGGCTCCATACAGGGAGCCAGATGTGGGACTCAATCCTGGGACTCTAGGATCATGCCCTGGGCCAAAGGCAGGTGCTAAACCACTGAGCCACCCAGGGATCCCCTAAACTAAAAAAACTCCTAATTCAATATACCCAGTCCATTCTGTACTCAGAAATTAACATGGATGCTTCTGATACAAAAAAGCCATATCTATATCTGAAGCTAAAATTTTATTTCCCATAGTCACAGTGAAACCTACTCTCCTTGATGGAGAGTCATTCTCACCTTACAGTATCACTGAGGAAATATAGCTTGAATTATCTGATAATAACTTCACCTTCAGCATTCACAAAGCTGTGACGGTCATATCTTTATCATCTTAATTATCCATATTATGTAAAACATCACCTCTCCTCTATGCAAAACATAGTCAATGACACTTTTCCTTTGTCTTTTCCTTGTATTGAGAAGGAAACACATTAAGATTGTCCCTTCCATATTTTCTCTATCCCATTTCCTAAGACTTGATTTCATGCTCTACCAGCTTATAGAATGATTAAACATTGTCTTCATTTTATCTGAAATACCCATAAATCAGAAACCCTGATCCAAAGAACCTATTTAGGTTCTTTATTTAAAGAAGTGATTATGGGGTGCCTGGGTGGCTCAGTTGGTTAAGTGACTGTCTTTGGGTCAGGTCACGACCCAGGGTCCTGGAATTGAGCCCCATGTCAGGCTCTCTACTCAGTGAGGAGCCTGCTTCTCCCTTTCCCTCTGCTTGTTGCACCCCTGCCTGTGCTCTATCAAATAAATAAATAAAATATTTTTTAAAAAGTGATTATGAGAGTAAATACTATTTTTAAAAGATACAATATCTAAGATACATTAATTTTATTTTATAAAAGATATAAAATGTGTACTTCATATAATTCCAATTTTTACTTTTTCCTCTACTTATCTTTGCAAATACTAAAAAATCTTTTTAAGATTTTATTTATTCATGAGAGAGAGTGAGGCAGGCAGAGACATAGGCAGAGGGAGAAGCAGGCTCCACGCAGAGAGCCCAATGTGGGACTCGATCCAGGGACCATGGGATCACGCCCTGAGCCGAAGGCAGATGCTCAACCACTGAGACACCCAGTTGTCCCGAGGTATCATATTTCCTGATTTAAAGTTATACTGTAAAGCTATAATAATCAAAACAGAATGGTACTGGCATAAAAGCAGGCCAATGGAACAGAATAAGCCCAAGAAATAAACCCAAGTATATATGGCCAACTAATACTTGACAAAGGCGCCAAGACTACTCAATGGAGAAATGACAATCTCTTTGATAAATAGTGCTGGGAAAATTCAATATTCACATATAAAAGAATGATACTAGCTCCCTATCTTTTTTTTTTATTGGAGTTAAATTTGCCAACATATAGCATAACACCCAGTGCTCATCCCACCAAGTGCCCCTCTCAGTGCCCATCACCCAGTCACCCTAACCTCCGGCCCACTTCCCCTTCCACTACCCCTGTTCATTTCCCAGAGTTAGGTGTCTCTCATGTTTTGTCACCCTCACTGATATTTTCACTCCTTTCCCTTTATTCCCTTTCACTAATTTTTATATTCCCCAAATGAATGAGACCATATAATGTTTGTCCTTTTCTGATGGACTTATTTCACTCACTAGCTTCCTATCTTAAACCATTCACAAGATGTACCTTGCAATAGATTAAAGACATACATATACCTGAAACCATGAAACTCCTAAAAGAAAATACCAGAAAAGAGCTCCTTCACATAGGTCTTAGCAATGATTTTTTTGATATGACACCTAAAGCAAAAGCAATGAAATAAAACATAAACAAGACTATATCAAACCAAAAAACTTATGCACAGCAAAAGAAACAATCAACAAAATGAAAAAGAAAACCTATGGAATGGCAAAAATATTTGCAGACCATATATTTGATACAGGGTTAATATCCAAAATATATTAAAAACACATACAACTCAATAGCAATCCTCCCTAATAGTCCAAATAAAAAATAGGCAAAGAATCTGAATAGATATTTTTCCAAATAAGATACATGAAAGGCCAATAGGTTCATCAAAAGATGCTCAACCTCATTAAGTCATTAGGGAAATACAAATCAAAACCACAATGAGAAAATCACACACCTATCATCACACACATCTCACATAATGACCATCAGAAGGACAAGAGATAACAAATGCTGGTGTCAAAGTGGAGAAAAGGGATTCTTGTGCACTCTTGGTGGGACTGTCAATTGCCACAGCCACTAGGGAAAACAGTATGGAGGATCCACAAAAAATTAAAAGTAGAACTACCACTTGATCCAGCAATTTCACTTCTGGGAATATATTCAATGGAAATGAAAAGACTAACTCAAAAAGATATCTGCACCACCATGTGCACAGCAGCATTATTTATAATAGCCAAGACATGGAAACAATCTTAAGTGTCCATGGATGAGTGAATGGATAAAGTTATTGTGTGTGTGTGTGTGTGTGTGTGTGTGTGTATATAATTGAATAAAAAGTAATTTTGCCAAGTGTGACAACATGGACAAACACTGAGGGCATTATGCTGAGTAAGTCAGACAAAGACAAGTACTATAAGATCTCACTTATATGTGGATCTAAAAGCAAACACAATAAACTCATAGAAAAAGATCAGATTTGTGGTTACCTGAGGGAGCCATGGGAAGGTAGGAGGAGAGGGAACTGGAGGAAAGTGGTCAAAAGGTACAAACTTCTAATTATAAAATAGGTAAGTACTGGAGATGAAATGTAAAACATGACGACTATAGTTACCATCGCTGTATGAAATATATGGAAGTTGTTAAGAGAATAAATCCTAAGACTTTCCATTATAACTTTAAAAAGCTTTTTTTTTTTAAAGTAAGAGAGAGAACA
Organism: Vulpes vulpes; assembly: GCF_048418805.1. Lineage (NCBI taxonomy): Eukaryota > Metazoa > Chordata > Mammalia > Carnivora > Canidae > Vulpes > Vulpes vulpes. Next base: position 25,542,757 of record NC_132789.1, on the reverse strand, counting down.
CATGAGTGGGGGAGGGGCAGAGGGAGAGGGATAGACTCCCTGCTGAGTGGGGAGCACAACGCCAGTCGGATCCACTACCCTGAGACCATGACATCAGCTGAAGTCAGACACTCAACCAACTGTGCAGCCAGGCACCCCAGCTTTTTTCTCTTTATGTCAGTTCTTTTTATTAAATCTGTATGAGATGATGGATAACTAAATTTATTGTGATCATCATTTCACAATATATGTAAATCAAACCTTTATGCTGTACACCTGAAACTCAGTCAGTGATGTATGTCAACTATATCTCAATAAAATCTCTGGACAAAAAACTTTCCCCCTTCTGACCAGAGACATGCCAACAAATAACTATTTGATCATGTGTAGCAGTAAAATTAAAGTAACAGAACATGAAACCTGACCTGTAGTGACAGTCGGCTCGAACACAGAGTTTCCACTCTCGCTGGAAAACCCACCACTCTTCTTTCCATTCTTCAAAGACTTTCCGTAGTATTCTTTGCTCATAGTAAAACCTTTGGCAAAGAACAAAATTCAGAGAGATCCATGATGATGTGGGAACGGATATTTATTCCCCAATTAGTTTCATACTGCCAATACTTTTCTCATAGAAAAGTGTGGCTCATTCTCTGACAACACCAGAATAAAAGAAGTTATTTTCCAGATCAAAATCTTAGAACTACTTAAACTAGAAACAAAGCTAAAAAATGTTATACTACAGATTTCTACCAATTAAAGAGGTTAAAGTAGAATAAAAATCAGACTTTTCAAATACCATAAATGAGTTGAAAATTATTCTCAAGGTTTTTTTCCTTCATCAGACTAAAACATTTTTGATTAGTAAAAAGCGGTAGTAGCTATACTTCACATTTACATATATAGGAGATTAAAAGTTATAAGCAAATACCTAATGGTATTCTTAGTACTTACAGGAACAAAGTATAGCAGTTTAACTGAAATATGGCCAGAGAAGTTATGAAAACAGCAAAATATAGGTAGAAGAAATAAAGAGGAGGCCAAAGGCAATAAGAAAGAGAAAAAGAGAGCAATGGCAGATTGTGTGGATGCTAACAGGTGCTATCAAGGTGACAGATAATTTGTTTTTTGTTTTTGTTTTTGTTTTTTTTTGGTGACAGATAATTTGAACTCTGTTGCCTGCCCATCACTTTGAATTTCTTTTAATGGTTCTGCAGGTTACTAACATGTCCTTCCTCCTTACCACTCATGGTAAGGAGACTACCTAGCAAAAATATACATAAGGGAAATTCACTTCACTATTGTTCATAATAAAAAAAAAAGAGAGAGAGAGAGAGAGAAAATTACAACAAATGTCCCTCAACGGGAGATAGGTTAAATTCAATCAATGTTGCCGAGTCATTTTTAATGAAGTAGACCTAAGGATACTGAAATGGAGAGATGTTCCAGAGAAGTTGTTAGGTGAAATGATAAAGCTACCTCATAGTATGTATGACACCATTTTTTAAAATTAATTCTTTTTGTATTTCCAGGACCCATATGTTGGAATCAATATAATACATACCAAATTTTTAAAAATACATACCAAATTAACATATATTTATATATAATATATACATACATATTTGTATACATAGATAAAAAACATATATATGGATATATGCATGCACTGTGTGTACATCTACAAATCATATTATACATATTGCCTGAAAAGGTTTCTAGTATACCAAACTATTACCAGTGGTTATCATTCAGGGAGAGATTGTAGGAGACTGGTGTTTCCTATTACACGTATCTATAGTTTGAAAAATTTTTAAACAACTTTGTTCACGATTTTTAAAATTTTAATGGAAAAGAATCACTTCCAGGTACTTCCTTCTACCATCTACCACTATCCATTTACCTCCTTCTCTTCCCCCAACCCCATTAAAATAACATCTATATTACATTTTTTAAAGATTTTATTTATTTATTCATGAGAGACACACAGAGAGAGGCAGAGACACAGGCAGAGGGAGTAGCAGGCTCCATGCAGGGAGCCCAATGTGGGACTTGATCCCGGGTCTCCAGGATCACACCCTTGGCTGAAGGTGGCACTAAACTGCTGGGCCACCAGGGCTGCCCAACATCTATTATTTCAAAAGGTGTAAGCCCACAAAGACAGAATAGGAACAATGACAATAGACAAGAGATATCAACAAATTTTAGGTGACAGAGAGCAGACAGGCAAGTGACGTCTGAATCAGCGTATCAGAGAAAGCAGAGGAACAGCTAAGTGTTCCTGTGCTTAGGGAATCAAGGAACAATCAGCTGGTGTCACAGACCCCAGAAAGGCAGAGAACAGGAGGCATAAGGAATGAGGGAGCCCTGGGTGGAGATAAAAGCACAGGATTGTTTGCAAGCTTAGGCATAAATGGTTAGGCCCCTAGGTACTGTTAGTCACCAAAGCAGAGACTCCGGTGTCTCTCTGGAGAGGCTGAACAGAGAGGCACTGGATGGACTGCAGAAAACCAGGAAGAGCTCTGGAGAAGGTCTTAAGCAGAGTCCACATATTCTACGAGGCCCACATTCCCTCTCCTGTGCCTACAACCAAGCTTAGGGCACCACTACCCACCTCCAAGGGGCCAAACTTGCAATGAATGAATAAATAAATTTTATTTTATTATCTCGTGATTTTATTTATTCATTCACAAGAGACACAGAGAGAGAGGCAAACACACAGGCAGAGGGAGGAGAAGCAGGCGCTTCACTGGGAGCCTGATATAGAACTGGATCCCTGGGCCTCGGGATCATGACCTGAGCTGAAGGCAGACACTCAATCGCTGAACCAACCCAGGCGTCCCTGGGATGCTATTTTTTAAATAAAGGAATATGCAAAGAACAAAAAGGATGTGTTGGAAATTTAAAATAGGACAGAAGAAATTAAAAAAAAAAGATTCATAGATAGGTAAAAACAAAAAGGCAAGGACTATGGCTTTTATGCAATCTCAGCCAGAAGGGAAGCTACCTGCCATCTGAGCAGAGGAGTGACATGACTTGATCTACTCCAAATACCTGTCGGGAATAGACTGAGGCAGAAGGCTGTAAGGTTGCTAGGGTCATTCAGGGGAGACATGATGATGAGTTGGACCAGGGTGTTAGTAACTGGAAGTACTGAAGAGAGGTGAAGTCTGAATACATTTTGAAAGCTCAGTCAGCACAATTTTGGTATTTGACATTGTAAATTGGGATGTGAGAGAAAAAGAAATGTCAAAGGTGACTCCCATGTTTCTGACTCGAGTTCCTGGAAATATTGGAGTTCCCTTTCACTGGGAGGGAGAAAGCTTGGTAGAGAGGTTTGTGGGGATGATTTTGATTTTGGCTTTGAACACATTAAGTTGTGACATCTATGAGACACACAGTGGAGTTGTCACATATGTAGCAGTCTGGACAAGGGAGAGGTCTGGGCAGGGTGTATATATTTGGGAATCATTTTGAGAGTTGATGAGATCATCACAGTTGTGAGGTACACAGAAGCAATGCAAAGATGTAGCACAGGATATTTAGATGAGGAGGAATCGACAAAAGAGAGAAGGAGCAGTCAAAGAGGTAGAAGGCAAGCCATGGGAGGATGGTGTAACCTGGAAGCTGGAAGAAGAGAGGGCTTATGGGAGAAGGGAATAACGACTGTCTCGTGCTTCCTGGTAGGCCTAGTAAGAAGAAGTTTCCAAATTTATAACTGGTTTGGACAAATGTAGTGACCTTAACAAAAACAATTTGGTGGAGGGGTAGAATCTAAAGTCTAGTGGGATGGATTTAAGAGAGACTATAAGACGTGTTGGAGACACAGAATATTGTCAGGGGACTGATATAAAGGGGAGCAAAGAGATGGAGTGCTAGCTGCAGGAAGACATAAGGTTGAAGAGATTTTTTTAAATTTTAGGATAAGAGAAATAAGGGTATCATATGCTGGTGCAAACGATCCAGTAAAGAGTGAAAAACTGATGCAGAAAAAGAGAAAAAAAAAATTGCTAGGGTAATGGCCTTGAGGAGTCACGAAGGAAACATGGTACAAAAGCCGAAGATTTTGCCACAGATGAGAGCAAGGACAGTTCACCTGCCTCATGGTGGGAAAGCAGGTTGCATGGTGATAGATGCTGGCAGTGGGTGGATGTGATGGAGGGAACTCATGCGGGTCTCTTCTGTTGTTTCTATCAAGAAAATAGGAAGCAAGGCCATTAGCTGAGGAAGAAATCTTGATGAATTAAATACTGTAAATGGACATGACTGTTTTACCTACTTCCCAAGTTAACCAAAAAATTTTGTTCAGATCTCTTCAGGAAAATAACTATCTCATATTTAAGACTATCTTATATATGGACATATACTGCATTATTTTTGCCCTACTAGTTTGATAGCCATTTTGGTTCAGTTTATTAATGACAAAACAATGGCAGTTTATAAAAGTTAAAACAATCTCTAAGAACATAAAAGCATTACTCTGCATTCTCTGGTATAATTCTCCTCTAATATTCCAAAAAGTGAGTAGTAAATAACATGAAAAACACCAAAACAAAAAAGCAAACATCAATATGTCCAATTTTCCCCAAAGTAACAAACAACCCACTTGATTTAAAAAGAGATTACAACATAAAACAACAAAAAACCGCCCCATCCTAAATTTCTAAGTCAACACAGTATCAAAATTCGAATTCTGGTAGATGCCTAGAGAAAAAGCAATATTTTTACTCTCTCATTTTACAATTTGAGAAACTAAGGCCCAGAGCCATAATTGTCCCCAGATCAAACAATTAGCTAGGGTCTGGGCTAGGGCCAAAACTCAGGTCTCCCAAATTCCAATGTAGTATTCTTTCCTCCAGACCCTGCTGCCACTGAAGAGCAAAGAAAGTAAAGAGTATAAAGCGGTTATTTTAAAGCAGACATCAGTCACTGGCTAACCCAACACCCACTGTGAAGCCTCTGCCTCCTCACAGGTATTCCCTGCAGAGGATAGAAAGGTTTCTTTCCCAGACTGCTCTGTAGCAGAAAGTAGCCAGTGACACAGCTCTGGACAATGAGGCAGAAGCAGAATGCAGCTGATTGCTTCCAGGAAAGCGTTTTTCTGAGTAAGAAAGATCTGACACCATCCTTCCTTACTCCTTCCTGTGTAAAACAGAATAGTCATTTTGTAACTATGCCGCGTCATCTCTGAGGACCAAGGGCCAATATGTTAAATTGATAAACTAAGAAAGGTAATAAAATTGAGTCTTTGATGGCCTCACTGAGCAGCTAAACCAACACCAACCTCCAGACTGCTTATGAGAAAAAGCAAATCCCAATTTGTTAAAGCCACTGTCAGGCTTTCTCTTAGAGTCAAATGCATTTCTAACTAATATAATCAGCATTTTCCAGCTACTCAGAATATAAATGGGTATTACTTAAACAGACATTTCTAGTTAAATATGGGTCAAGTATTAAGTAAAATTAAGTAGGAAAAGAATTTGGGGAAGAGAGTAGAGGGAACAACATAGTTTTTCTAGTCTCTGAATCCCCATAAAATACAGCAAACAGGTAGCAAAATAAAAAATTCATGTATCAATCACAACAAAACCAGGTGACAAGGTATCCCCAGAATCCAAAATGCAAGCAGGCCAGGACAAACCATCCATAGTCAAAAGACCTGCAAGGTATTACATTTCTACAGGAGGAAGGAAGAGCAATGAGAGTGACATCTAACACTACCTCAAATGAGAATGAGAAAACCTCGAAACAGTCATTGCAAAGTGCAAGAGGCCCCATCTGAGACTAGCTGCTGAACCTGGGAGGAGCTTTCTCCTCTCTGTTACCAAGGCTCATGTGAACATAACTGAAACAGTTGGAGCATTCCAGCCCCTGCAGTCCCAGAACCAACATACATGCCAGGCTCCCTTTTAGGACACAGCTTCATAAATGAGGAAAAACTGCTGGAAGTAGAATAGAAATTGAGCAGGAGAGGGACAAAAGAGACAAGAATAGAGGATCAGACCAAATGTTTTAGGGAAACAGAACCAGATATTCCATAGAGCAAGCTGCCATATTTTTTTAACCCTACAAATGAAACTGAAATGGGAATCCGTGAAATAGGAAAGTTAACTGATCTTGATTGACTCACTTTAAAAAATTCAGGAAGATCAATTCCACATAAAAATGAGCAACAAAGAATTTGAGGTCATATCCTTTACAAAGTTATTGTACGAGAAAGGAAAGGAAGAATAGCATGCCTATGGACAAAGAAAGTAAGCCAGAAAGATGTATTCACAAAACAAAGCAAAAAATACAAAACTCTGTAACCTATTATCTCAGAATGAGCTAAAAGACTCTAAGAAAATAAGTCAACACTTAGGCATATCATATTAAAACTCTGAAAAATAAGATAATGAATCTTCAAAACAGCAATAATTAGACTAACAACTTAGAAATGGAAGCCATAAGACAATGAAATATCTTCAAAATATTTGGGGGTAAAAACTGGCAACCCAGTTTTCTCTATACAGGGAAATATCTTTCAAAAATGAAAGTGAAATAAAACATTTTTAGACAAAATATGAGAGAATTTATCACAAGCAAATCTATTTTAAAGCAAATGATCAGGGATGTCCCAATGACGGAAAATAATCACAGATGGAAACCTGGAAATGCAGGGAGAAAAAGAAGAGGAGGGGTAAATACGTGAATAAGTCTAAATGAATGTTAACTATATAAAACAAGAATAATGTTTTGCAAATTTTATTTTATATATATTTTTAGATTTATTTATCCAAGAGTGCACGTGCATATGAGCAGGGGGAGGGGCAGATGGAGAGGGAGAGAATCTCCAGCAGACTCCCCACTGAGCATGGAACCTGACTTGGGGCTCAATCCCACAACTCTGAGATCATGAGGTGAGCCAAAATCAAGAGTTGGATGCTCAACCAACTAAGCCATCTGGGTGCCCTGCTGATTTTAAAATATAAACCGAATTAAATACCTTACAATAAGGGCATATAAGGGAGGATGGGGACAGAATTAAACTGTTCTAAGGACCTTGCCTTCTTTGGGAAGAGGGCAAAAGGGCCAATTAATATTAGACTGATAAATTAAAGATATATATATATATAATATTCTTTAGGGTATATGTTAAAATACATATCTTTCAGTAAAAAGAACAGGAGTATAAAACTTCTAAGCTAACGCGGGGGGAGGGGGGCAGTGATAAATAAAAGACTCAGCTGAATGAAAAAAAAAACCAACTTTATTTAAAGGCACTGAAAAGCTGCCAAGAAAGTGAAAAAGGACAGGGCCAAGGCCCAGGAGAAGAAGGAGAAGCAGAGGTGAACTATGACTAACATCTGCAGCTGGGATGGATTGCTATCACACTGGGAGCCTCTCTTATAAAGACACACAAAGGAAATGGGAACAGCATGGCCCCCCACGTGGTATATTCAGAGAAAAGATTTCAGAGGATACCCACAGGCCAAATTTGCTTAAATGACTTTGAATGAAAAGATTTGGATGATGTTCCAGATTAGGAAAGCCACGATGTCAGAAAAGTGAAACAAGAAAGGTTGTAATAAGGGAAGAGTAGAGGGGTTAAGAACCCACAACACTGCCATTTAAAAAAAAAAAAAAAAGCTTACATTTCAATAGCTGCCAAGTCCTCCTCTAAAATAGACCCTACCATTCCTCTAAAATAGACCCCTTCCCTCCAACCCCACTACCTCATGCAGGCTCAACCACTACCCTGAGCCTGCTGGCTCCCCTTGCAATACACTCTCTATGCTGCAGCTGAAGCACTTTTAGCCAAACTCCGCAGCAAGGGGCAGTGGCCCAAACACAGTGAAGCTGTGGCCCAGGGACATTCTCTCAACTACAATTTCATGCCCCTTGCCAGCGCCAACTTTCCCCCCAGGTTCTGCCCTAGATCAAATCAATGTGACAAGTCTCAACAGTGCCCTGAAAGAGATTATTTACTTTTGGGCAAATACTTTTTTTCAGAGATGGTCTTAGCTATCCTGGTTTACTTATGATTTCTTCATACACTCATTCGGTCAAACTAACATGTGTTAGTACCATTATATCATATGCCTGCTGGAGGCTGGGTAGGAGGAGAAGGTTACACGTGGGCTTAATACAAAACAAAAACCTAGAATGAACTCAGAAAAGTTTGGTGGTGTGAGCTAATACTACCTGGCTTTAGAGGGAAATACTCTTCCAAAAGTCATTCGAATCCACAAATATAAGAACTTTCTGGCCACGCATCTGAAAGAAGGGAAGAAAGGATATATACACATTTTATAACTCCATTTGACTTGGGTCAACAATTTTCTGAACAGTATAGGGAAACTAAGGTCCCAGGGTGAGAGATGCTAGCATGAGTCAAAAGGTGAATTATAGCTAATCTTGCATCAAATAGAGCATAAGATGGGACAGATTTATAAAGCCAAGATCAAGCAGATGATTTTTATTATTTTTATTTTTTAAGTAATCTCTATCCCCATTGTGGGGCTCCAACTCACAACCCCGAGATAAGAGTCACATGCTTTACTGACTGAGCCAGCCAGGTACCCCCCAAGTTGATTATTTTTGAAAAATACTTTCAATATAAAGTCTTTTGTCAGTGAAGACTTCAGAGTTGAGGGAAAGGAAGTACATGATAATGCTTTAATTCACATTATTCTTACTGCCTAAAACACCTAGCAAATGCCCACTTACCCATCCATCAAGGCTCATCTTTAATGCCTGCTCCCATGTGAAGCCTTCTTGGACCTTCCCCAACCCAAACACAGTGAGTAGCTCTGTATCTTCAACACTCTTACTGTAATATAATGTTATGATACCAAGCCTCAGCAATAGGCTCTGTACTGTGAGCCCCTGAGAACGGGGACCATGTCTTATAGTATCCCAAGTACCCAGCACAATGCCTGGTACACACACAAAAAAGGTGGCTTGTCCTGGCCAGTTCAAGGTCTGTCTTTTCCAGGTTCAGCTTGAAACATTCTTCTTCCTCATGCCCTTTATCTGGCTTATTCTTACATTATCTTTTAAGACTCAACTTAAACCCCACTTCCTCCAGAAGTTCCTCTGGCCACACTAATGGAGCTGTTCTAGCTATGTGAGCCTGCAGTACAACATCCTCTTGTCTTAAAGCATTTATCATGCTTTCTTGGTATGACTTAACAGTCTGTCAAGCCAACATGATTTTAAGTTTTCATGAGGTCATGGACGAAGAATGTCTTATTCACCTTGTATGCTCAAGCACTGAGCAGACCACCTGACCAAGTAAGCACTTGATAATTTTTTGTGTAGTTTTATGGTTTTAACACAAATATGATATGCACATAAGCTGACTATTCATTTTCTTTGCTGCACAGTCTGGCATTAGGACTGGTGACTCTGATGGCCTACCGTGCTGCTCTTTCCACATGGCTTTGCAGTTCTTAGAGGAGATACTGTGAGCAATCTCTGCATAGTGGATTTGTTGTACATCTGCAGGACTTCAAGCTCCTTGACCCTGTGGATTAGGAACTTCCAGAAACCTCTGGGCAGCATGTGTTTTTTCTTCTTGTTGCTCCCATAACCTATGTTTGGTATCAAGATCTGGCCCTTGAGGGGCTCCTGGGTGGCTCAGTCAGTTAAGCATCTTCCTTCGGTCCAGGTCATGATCCTGGGGTCCTGGGATCAAGCCCCACATCAGGATCCTTACTCAGTGGGGAGCCTGCTTCTTATCCTTCTGCTGCTGCCCCTGCTTGTACCCTCTCTCTCATTCTCTCTCAAATAAATAAAATCTTTTGAAGAAAAAAAAAAAGATCTGGCTCTTGAATCTTATGCACACCCTACTGTCAATGCATCTGGATTTCTGCCAGTTGTGCTTAATTTTGACACACCGGTCTTACTGGTAGCAGATAAATTTCTTGGTCCTCTTTGTAATGATCTTGGGCTTCACCAGAGGTCAGAGCCAGGCTATGATGACAACCAAGTATGGTATGGCTACCACCTCTGCAGGAGGCTCTAAGGAAGAGAAGGCCTGGGGATCCCTGGGTGGCGCAGCGGTTTAGCGCCTGTGTTTGGCCCAGGGCGTGATCCTGGAGACCCGGGATCTAGTCCCACGTCGGGCTCCCGGTGCATGGAGCCTGCTTCTCCCTCTGCCTGTGTCTCTGCCTCTCTCTCTCTCTCTCTCTGTGTGTGTGTGACTATCATAAATAAATAAAAATTAATTTTAAAAAAAGCCCTTTAGGAAGAGAAGGCCTGATACATTTTTGTTGAATGAATAAATAAATGCCTTTGATGGACCTAATCAAGAGTATTGGGAAATGATAATTTTTCTCGAATTATGTTTGGACTTTTTCTGGAAGACTCTTTATAGCTTATACATGTGGGCACAATTAAAGAATGTAAATGAAAACAGAATGATAGATTTTAAGTCTGCAGATTCCTAAATCTTTTCTTCTGAACACTCTGCCATCAAAGTCTCTGACTAACTGACAAAGGACAATAAGAATCATCCCCTCATTTTAACCAAGAAGGGAGAACAATGGAAAAGCCACTGCAGGCAGATGACAACTTATAAGCTCACCTGATACGCAATTCTTGTAACCGGTTCTTTCGGGTCCAACCATGCGAGGCATGACACTGCACTGGATGACTGGCACTAGGTATCTTACTCTGGATCCCCAAGAGGGTAGAAGACTTCTGGTTGGCCGATATCTTTGGAGGATAAGGTTTCTTAACTGCACCGCCCCTAAAAGACCTTAAATTTGAGGAGCAATTGGGAAAGGGAGAGAATCAAATTATCTCTGCATTAAAATATCTTTTAACACGGGTGAAATTAAACAAATAAGGACACCTGGGTGGCTCAGTGGTTTAGCGTCTCCTTCAGCCCAGGGCCTGATCCTGGAGACCCAGAATCGAGTCCCACGTCGGGCTCCCTGCATGGGGCCTGCTTCTCCCTCTGCCTGTGTCTCTGCCTCTCTCTCTCTGTGTATGTGTCTCTCATGAATAAATAAATACAATCTTAAAAAAAATAAGCTCAAGGACTCAGACTAATAATAACTATGCTTCAAAAAAAAAAAAAAAAACAACTATGCTTCAAGAACAATAAGCAGCTCAATCTCTGATAGAAATACCTGCCATTCACAATGGTGTGTCAACCATACCCAAAACTACTCCCCCCCAGTGATGATTAGATAGGACTCAAAGGACTCAGCATTTACTCGTACTCGCAGCTAAGATTTATTATAGCAAGAGGACCCAAACCAAAATCCGTAAAGAGAAAAAGGGCATGGGGCAAAGGCTGCTGGAAATTAGGTGCATATTTCCAAGAGTCCTCTCCCAGGGGAGTCACATAGGGTATCCTTAATTCTCCCAGCATTGAATTATGTGAACACATGTGAAGTGTTGTCTATCAGGGAAACTTATTAGAGACTCGGGGGGGCAAAGTTCTCACTGGGAGCTGGTCCTACAGGCATCCTCTGCCTATCACACACCAAAATTTTAGATTCCTAGAATGAAGCAGGTGCTCAGTATAAACCACATTGTTTGTACAAACAGCTCAGGCACAGTTAACTACTCTTATGAGGCAGGAAATGATGAGAACCTTCCCGAAGTTTAAGTTTCTAGACACCAGTCAAGAGCCAACTTTGCAAGCAGGACTTTCTAAGGCAAACAGTCTCAGGCCTGCAATGTTAATTCTTTTTTGCATGAATGGAAAACAAACATAATGGAGAAGATAAAAAAAGGAAAGTTAGTTCTTTAAAAACAGATAAAATTAACAGTCAATGAAACTGATCAAGGAGAGAGAGAAAAGGCCAAAAACCAATATTAGGAGGGAAAAGGGAAACACATCATTAGAGATCCTAAGAAGATGCTGTAAACAACATGATAAAAATAAATTTGAAGATACAAGTAAAATGGATAAACAGCTAGAAAAGCAAACTTACCAAACTACACAAGTATAAAATGTGAACAGTCCATTAACCATCAGCAAAAATAAACAGTAATAAAAACCTTCCTGCAACAAAATCTCCAGGCCTAGATGGTCTTGCTGTCAAGATCTACCAAAGTGCAAGGAAAAATTCATGCCAATCTCACATAAACTAGTTTAAGAATTCTTTTTTATGGGATCCCTGAGTGGCTCAGCGGTTTAGCGCCTGCCTTTGGCCCGGAGTGCAATCCTGGAGTCCCGGGATCGAGTCCCACGTTGTGCTCCCGGTATGGAACCTGCTTCTCCCTCTGCCTGTGTCTCTGCCTCTCTCTCTCTATGTCTATCATGAATAAATAAATAAAAGCTTTTAAATTTTTTTTTTTAATTTTTAAATTATTATTATTATTGGAGAAAGAGAGAAAGAACAGGGGAGGGGCAGAGGGACAAGGAGAGACTCTCAAGCAGGCTCCATGTAGAGCACGGAGCCTGACAGGAGACTTGATCTCACAACCCTGAGATCATGAGCTGAGCCAAAATTAAGAGTCACTCAACCAACTAAACGACCCAGGCACCCCCTCAGAATTATTTTTGAAAAAAAGAACACAAAAAAAAAAAAGAAAAAAAAAAGAAAAAAAGAACACTACCCACCCCGAATCTAGATAAAACCAGGTAATTTGGGGAAACTGGCCATAACCTTATTTTTTTTTTTTATTCATTTATTCATGAGAGACACAGAGAGTGAGAGAGAGGCAGAAACACCGGCAGAGGGAGAAGCAGGCTCCATGCAGGAAGCCCAACGTGGGACTCAATCCCAGGTCTCCAGGATCCCCGTGGACTGAAGGTGGCACTAAACTGCTGAGCCACCCGGGCTGCCCTGGCCATAACCTTAGTACAAAACCTAACAAGGACATTTTAAGAAAGGAAAATTTACATCAAGCTCACTAATGAATACATATATAAAAATCTAAACAAAATATCAGCTAACTCAAGTCAGCAACATAGAAAAAGGACAGTATGATAGAGGCTTACTTAATTCCATGAAAAGGGAAGATTAACATTAGAAATATCAATCATTAAGAAAATCATATAATCATTTCAATAGATACAAAAAAAAGACAGATTAAAAACTATTCAACACCCATTCATGACAAAAAGGTCTTGGACTAGAAAGAGAAACCTGATAAGGGATACCTAAGAAAAACTGATTCAGAGACCATAGTTAAGGTTTTCCATTTGAGATTTTTTTTTTTTTAAAGATTTATTTATTTGACAGAAAGAGAGTGTGCTCAAGTAGGGGAAGTGGCAGAGAAGAGGGAGAAGAGGGACTCCATCCCAGGACCCTGGGACCATGACCTGAGCCAAAGGCAGACACTTAACTGACTGAGCTACCCAGGTGCCCCCCTTTGAGATTATGAACAGGACGACTTCTATACAACACTGTACTGAAGATCCTGGCTGGCAGAGTAAAGCAAAAAAGAGAAATTAGGGGCACCGGGGTGGCTCAGTTGTTAAGTGCCTGCCTTCTGTTCAGGTCATAATCCCAAAGTCCCAGGATTTTGCCCCACATAGGGCTCCTTGCTCAGCAGGGAGTCTACTTTTCCCTGACCCTCCCCTCTCTTGTGTTATCTCTCTCTTTCTCAAATAAATAAATAAAATATTTTTAAAAAGAGAAACTATAGTCGTAAAGACTGGAGATGGGGGAATAAAGTGTCATTTTGCGTATAATGTGATTATACATATAGAAAACCCAAAAGACTACAGGTAAATTACTAAAATGTATGAGTTTTTAGCAAGACTATTTGATACAAAGACAATATCAAAAATATACATATAGTCAATTCTTGTTACTTCCAGTATTATAGTCTATGGTCACCTCAAATATTCTTTGTCATGGATTAGAAGAATCAATATTGTTTAAATATCCATGCCACCCAGAGCCATCTACAGATTCAATGCAATCCTTATGAAAATCCCAGTCATATTTTTCACAGAAACAGAACAAATAATCCTAAAATATGTATTGAACCAAGACCCTGAAGAGCCAAAGCAATCTTTTTTTTTTTTAAAAAAAAGATTTATTTATTCATGAGAGACACAGAGAGGCAGAGACACAGGCAGAGAGAGAGAAGCAGGCTCCTCAAAGGGAGCCCTGTGTGGGACACCATCCCAGATCCCAGGATCACGCCCTGAGCATGAAGGCAGACGCTCAACCACTGAGCCACCCAGGCATCCCAAGCCAAAGCAATCTTGAGAAAGAAGAACAAAGCTGCAGACACTATGTTCTGATCTCAAACTATATTACAAAGCTATAGTTCTCAAAACCATATGGCATTGGTATAAAAACAGATACACAGATAAATGAAACAGAGAGTCCAGAAATAAACTCATGCTTATTTAGTCAATTATTTTATGATAAAGAGGGGCACCTGGGTGGCTCAGTGGTTAAGCATCTGCCTTTGCCTCATCATGATCCCAGGGTCCTGGGATCAAGTCCTGCATCGGGCTCCCTACAGGGAGCCTGCTTCTCCCTCTGCCTATGTCTCCGCCTCTCTGGGTCTCTCATCAAAAATCTTTCAAAAATTATGATAAAGAAACCACAGTGGGCAAAGGACAGTCTTCATAAATGATATTGAAAAAACCAGACAGCTACATGCAAAAGAATAAAACTAGACCACTATCTTACACCATACACAGAAATTAACTCAAAAGGAATTAAAGACTTGAATGTAAGACCTGAAACCATAAAACCCCAGAAGAAAACAGATAGTAAGCTCCTTGACATTGGTCTCAGTGATGAATTTTTGGATTTGACATCAAAGGCAAAGGCAACACAAATCAACAAATCAACAAATCAAAAAGCACAAATCAACACATGTGACTACAACTAAAAAGCTTCCTGCACAGCAAGGGAAACTATTGACAAAATGAAAAAGCTATCTACTGAGTGAAAGAAAATATTTGCAAATCATATGTCTGATAAGGGGTTAACATCCAAACTACATAAAGAACTCTTACAGGGATCCCTGGGTGGCACAGCGGTTTGGCGCCTGCCTTTGGCCCAGGGCGCGATCCTGGAGACCCGGGATCGAATCCCACATCGGGCTCCCGGTGCATGGAGCCTGCTTCTCCCTCTGCCTGTGTCTCTGCCTCTCTCTCTCTCTCTCTCTCTCTCTCTCTGTGACTATCATAAAAAAAGAAAAAAAAAAAAAAGAAAAAGAACTCTTACAACATAATAGCAAAAAAAAAAAAAAAAAAAAAAAATCCAAACACTCCAATTTAAAAATGGGCAGAGAATCTGAATAGACATGTTTCCAAAGACATACAAATGGTAAACAGATACAGGAAAAGATGCCCAGGGAAACACACATTGAAACCACAAGGAGATACCACCTCACATCTGAGAATGGCTCTGTCAAAAACATAAGAAATAACAACTGTTAGCAAGGATGTGGAGAAAGAATCCTTGTACACTACTGATGGGAATGCAATCTGGTACAGCCACCATGGAAAACAATATGGAGGTTCCTCAAAAAATTAAAAACAGACCTACCATATGATCCACAATTCCACTTCTGGGGATTTATCTGAAGGAAAAAAAAAACCACTAACTCTAAAAGATATATACACACCCCCATGTACACTGCAGCATTATTTACAATAGCTAAGATACAGAAACAACCTAAGTGTCTACTAACAGATGGATAAAGAAAATGTGATATACATATATATACATATATATATATTCAGCCATAAAAAAGAATGAAATACTGCCATTTGCAACATGAATGGCCTTGACAGCACTGTGCTAAATGAAACAGGTCAGAAAAAGACAAATACCATATGATCTCCTTTATATATAGTGGAATCTTGGAACAAAATAACAAGTTCACAGACAAAAAGAACAGATTGGTGATTGCCAGAGGTGGGGTGTGGCAGGGCGGGTGTCAAAATGCCTGAGGGGAATCAAAGCTACAAACTGCCAGTTATAAAATAAGTCAGTTATGTGGATAAAATGTACAGCATGGTGAGAGTTAATAACCATATTGCATATCTGAAAGTTGCTAGGAGAGTAAATATTAAAAGTTCACACCACAAGAAAAAATTCAGGGCACCTGAGTGGTTCAGTGGATGAGCATCTGCCTTCAGCTCAGGTGGTGATCCTGGGGTCCTGGGATCGAGTCCTGCATCAGGATCCTGGCAGGGAGCCTGCTTCTCCCTCTGCCTATGTCTCTGCCTCTCTCTGTGTCTCTCATGAATTAAAAAAAAAAAAAAAAAAAAAAAAAAAAAAAAAAGGACTCTGCCACTGAGGAAGAAGGTGCAAGCCTTTGGATAAGTCTACAACTTCGTCCACCGTCAGCTAGAAGTTGTTGGCTTCCTATCTATATCCAGCCCTTCCCCATCTCACAAGAAAAAATTTTGTAACGATGTATGGCGAATGACGTTAACTAGACTTACTGTGCTGAGCATTTCCTGAACAAATGTACAAATACGGAATTATTATGTTGCACACCTGAAACTAACAACGTTGTACCTCAATCATACCTCAATAAAAACTTTAAAAAGGAGGGCAGAACACTCCTTGTTTCATCTCAGCTGAGAATGTGCCTATTGAGCAACTCAAATCTTGTAAGGCTTTACCCATGTCCAAGAATGACCCTGAGAACACTGAGAAATTGCTGAGAGATCTGGGGATTAAAATAAGTTTTTGAGGGCAGCCCGGGTGGCTTAGTGGTTTAGCACCGCCTTCGGCCCAGGGTGTGATCCTGGAGCCCCAGGATTGAGTCCCACATCCGCCTCCCTGCATGGAGCCTGCTTCTCCCTCTGCCTGTGTCTCTGCCTCTCTCTCTCTGTGTCTCTCATGAATAAATAAATAAAATAAGTTTTGGAGATTATGTTACTTCACAAATTCAGGATCTGCAAATAACGAGAATCAACTGTATATATTTCTATAGACTAACAACAAAAATAAAACTATATTTATATACTATTTTCAAACCACAAACACCAACTACAGGAGTAAATCTAACAAAAGTTGTATGGGTGCCTGGGTGGCTCAATCGGTTAAGCACCCAACTCTTGATATCGACTCAGGTCATGATCTCAGGGTCCGGGGATCATGTCCTATGTAGGGCTCCACACACAGTGGGGAATCTGCTTGTCTCCTCTCTCCCTGCTTTCTTGCATGCACATGCTCTCTCTCTTTCAAATAAATAAATCTTTTTAAAAAGTTGTAAACATTTGGGGTGCCTGGCTGGCTCAGTCAGTAGAGCATGTGACTTTTGATCTCTTAGGATTGTGAGTTCAAGGTCAACACTGGATGAAGGGCTTACTGAAAAAAAAAGTTGTAAACATTTCTGTAGGGAAAATTTTAGGACTCACCAAAATAGTTATTTCCTCCAATCTGACCTATAGCTTCAAAGTAATCCCAATTAAAACCCCAACAGTTTTTGTTTTGTAGGGAGGGAAAAAGGCCTGTCAAGTTGATTCTGAAACTGCAAAGACCAAGAATAGCTTACAGTCATTTTTCTAAAAAGTACTTGATGAGGGGTGCCTGGCTGGATCAGTCAATAGAGCATGTGACTCTTGATCTCAGGGTCGTTAAGCTGAGCCCCATATTGGGTGTAGAGATTTCTTCAAAATAAAATCTTTTTTTCTAAAGTGCTTAAAAGCACTAGGTAAAAAGCCCTACTTAGATCTCAGACTTATTATAAAGCTATGTAATCAAGACATCATGATTTTGTGGCAAGGACAATTCCAACCATAGGCACAAAGTAGAAAGCCCAGAAACAGACCTGAGCTTGAATGGACTTTTGATTAATGATAAACATGGCACTGCAGAGAAGTCTTTTCAATTGTGCTGGCACAACTGGATATCTACATGGGAGGCAAAAAAAAAAAAAAAAAGTTAAACTCACATGCCACACAAAAATCACTTTCAAATGGTCTAGAGAAAAAAACGTGAATGGTAAAATAATAAACACTGAAGGCAATACGGAATACCTTCATGACCCCAGGAAAGGAAAAGATCCCTTAAAACATGACAGATTAGATATATTTAAAAAGACTGATCATTTTTACTAAAGTTTAAAACACTATAATTCATTAGAAGATACCAGAATGAAAAAAGTGAGCTACAAAGACGGAAAAGATATTTGCAACACATAAAATATAGAAAGAATTTGTATTTTTTTTAAAGATTTTTAAATTTATTTATTCATGAGAGACACAAAGAGAAAGGCAGAGATGTAGGCAGAGGGAGCCCAATGTGGGATTCAATCCTAGGACTATGGATCACATCCTGAGCCAAAGGCAGATGCTCAATCTCTGAGCCACCCAGGCGTTCCAAGAATTTATATTTGGAAATACAAAAATTTCTATATATCAAATGAGGGAAAGATTCAATATACAACTGAATAGAAAAGTGGGTTTAAGACTTGAATATGTACTTCAAAAAAGAAAATCCAGATGCCCCAAAACAGGTACTCACCAACAACAGAAATCATGAAATACAAATAAAAAGCACAGTGAGCTATGACCACAACCCTACCACAGAAGCACAGTATTGGGGAGATGTGGGGCAACAAGCACACCCGAACATGACCAGTCAGAGCACAAACTGGTACACCAATTTAGAAAACAATTACCTAGCAAAATTGCAGATTCTCTTCTATTCTGGCCCAGAAACCAATTCCCAATTATATATCCAAAATAATGCTTATCAGAGTGTGATCCCAGAACCAACAGCATCAGTTTAGAAGTTACTAGAAATACAAACCGTTGGGTCTGACCGAGATCTACTGAATCAGAAACTCTGATGGTGGAGTCCAGCAATCTCATTCTGTTGCAGGCTCAAACTTGAGAGCCACTGAGTGTCACTCTATGCATATGAGATGTTCATCACATTCAAAAACTGGAAACACCCAAATGCCCATCAACAATATTGCATATGGATAAACTGTGTAATATTCTTATATCATGGTATCATAGAGCCAGGAAAATGAGCGAACTACAACCACAGACAACATAAAGGAATCTTAAAACCTTAAAAGAAAGAATCAAGATACAAAAGAATACATGTAAAAAAAAAGAATACATGTAATAGGATTCCATTTATATAAAGACAAAGGGGCTAAACTAAAGTATATTGTTCTGAGATGTAAACATATAAAGAAATTTGAGAAAGTGATTACTATTAAGGTAGGATGATGGTTTAGGGAAGGAGCAGGAGTGATTAGGAAATAACATAAAAAGGGACTTCTGAGGTGTTGACAATACACTATTTCTTTACCCTGTAATGGTTACATATTTGTTTCAAAATGATATAGTAAACAGTACATTTTATGCATCTTTCTGAATCCATGTTCTATCTAATAGTTTAATGAACTGCAATTCCCACCCCTTCTTCCCCAGTGCCCACACCGGCATCTCCACAACCTAAGAGATGCTCAAGGAGGAGCACAAGGTGGCTGTACTCAGGGTGCCCTAGAGCTCAGCTCCTGTGGCTACCAGCATGATCAACATCTGCAGCAAGACTTCAGTCCCCAACCATATAGTCTGGTCCCTCTTTAACAAAATCTTCATGAACTTGTGCGGAATTCCCAGAATTCATCTATTCCATGAAGTCTAAGGACCAGAAAAGATGGTGGGTGATAGGATTCGGGCCCAAGACTGTGCCTCCATTGCCAAGTGCCTGAACATCTGGCCCCTGGTCTTGGGTCTCCTTCTGATCATTACATTTACTGTTATTTTGGCCACTGAATCACTGATAATTTTCTAAGCAATTTCAGAGGTCATAAAACATTATGGAAGCTATTAGCAGCTGCCCATGGCCTGAGGCTGTCACTCCTCTCACAGCATTTTATATACACATCAGTCTGCAATTGAATTCAATAAAGTACTTGTGTGTGTGGGGGGGAAGGGGACAAAAAAAAAAAAAAAAAGAACTTCCAACTTCAGCAAAATCATCCTCATTCTTGCTCAGAATCATAAGTTTAATGATATTTCCACACACTCAAAATGGTTTTGAACCATAACATGATGTATGAAATGTGCATTATATTCTGCACTCTAGATGAGAAACCCAAAATATCAACAAAAAAATCTTACCCAAAGTTCCTTTCTTACCACTCATGATTTAGTAAGAAACTTTTTTATTATTTATCATTTTTATACAAAAATGTTTACAGGTTTATATGGGCCACAATTTCAGCTATTTTTTTTTTTTAAGATTTTATTTATTTATTCATGGAGACACACAGAGAGAGGCAGACATAAGCAGAGGGAGAAACAGGCTCCCTCCAGGGAGCCTGATGCTGAACTCAATCCTGGGACCCCAGGATCATAACCTGAGCCAACGGGAAATGCTCAACCACTCAGCCACCCAGGGCCCCCCTGCTTTTTTTTTTTTTTAATTTTAAGTCCTATCACTTACCTGGAGTCCACCTTCCTCTGCATTCTCAGCTTTCTCAGCTTCCTTCTTTTTTGATGGAAATTAGGCCAGTGGCTTGATATATACTTCTTAGTAAGCAAATTCTTCATGAATCAAAAAGTTTATCTTCCCCTTCTAAACCATAAGAAAAAAGAGGGAAAAGGAGAGTAAATTATCTGAAGCCTTTTAGGAGTCACATTTCTTTTTTTTTTTTTTTTTTTTTAACATTTTATTTATTTATTTGACAGAGCACAAGCAGGGGAAGCAGCAGAGGGAGAGGGAGAAGCAGGCTTCCCAATGACGTAGGGTTCATCCCAGGGCCCTGGGATCATGACCTGAGCTGAAGGCAGACACTTAACTGACTGAGCCATCCAGGCACCCCAGGAGCCACATTTCTGAAAAGCTATATGCCACCTCCTAATCTCCTCTCCTTAATTCAACACTAGATGAGCATAGAAAGTCTATGAAATTTTTTAAACTGAATTTTTAAAAAGTTATTTTATAAGAAAGAAAACTGGGAGGAGAAAGAATGATACTCAAAAAGCTCTAACTGGCTCATTCTTCCTGTCCAGGTACTCTAGGGAAGGAGCGGGAAGTTTAAGACCTTAAACTTCCCTTCATAAGGGCACTAGTAGAGGCCAAGATTTTTTTTTTTGCCTAGATTAGTTTTTTTGGTTGTTAATGTTACCTAGAAGAATCCCCAGGCACTTTTGGTCAATAGTAAATTACTTTATATAGTTTCCATTTTCATTTGGTATAATTTCTACCGATAATATTCATTATGAACCAAAAAAGTAACATCGTTTTTATTTATTACTTAGTGCAAGGAGTAGCAATGTTGTGGGTTAGATTGTGTCCCCCTAAAAGATATGCTGAAGTCCCAACCTCTGGTACCTATGAATTGACCTGATTTGGAAATAGTCTTTGCAGATGTAATTAAGATGAAGCCACACTGGAAGAAGGTGGGCCCTTAATCCAATACAATGGGCATCTTTATAAAATGAGGAGATGAGACAGAGGGATAGACACACACAGGAAGGACAATGCCATGTAAAGACAGACACATGATGACGAAAGTAGAAACTGGAATGATGTGTCCGTAAAGCCAAGGAACACCAAGGACTGCTGGCAATACCAGAAGAGAAATGCATGGAACAGACCCTCCTCTAAAGCCTTCAGGATGAGGATAGCCCTGCTGACATCTTGATGTCAGATTTCTAGCTTCCAGGACTAAAAGACAATACATTTCTGTTGTTTATAAGCCATGAAGTTTACACTATTTCATCTGAGCAGCCTTTGGAAACTAATTCAAGTAGTAAGAAAAAGAAGAAAGATTTAATTTTTTAAAATATTTTATTTATTTATTCATGTGGGACAGAGAGAGGCAGAGACACAGGGAGAGGGAGAAGCAGGCTCGATCCAGGGTCTCCAGGATCACACCCTGGGCTGAAGGCGGCGCTAAACCGCTGAGCCACCTGGGCTGCTCAAGAAGTAAGATTTAAGTACGTGGTGGAGGAAAGCTATTGAGGTTGACTTGTCCTATGTTGAGTAATTGTGAGGCATTCATAATAAAATATTCATTCTAAAAAAATGAAACCACCCTTTATACTGAAGGTCACATATTTCAATGACAATCAGAGAAGGAATTCGCCAGAAAACGCTTAATCCATACAAAACAAATAGTCCTTACAGAGATCAAACATTTTTCCTCCTTGTGTTTCTGGTATCACACTCCGAGTAATAAAGGTCTCCTTTAGTGACTATTTCTGTAAATTAAAATTAAAGGATAATTCAAGTAAGGATATTTGGTTAAACATTGCTATAATAAATGGGTCATTGCCTTGGGTTTATGTCTTGTTATAATGATTCTATGGAATACCTACAAAGTGGGATACCAATGAGAAGCAGGCCTACAGAATCTCAGAAGAGCTCAGAAGTAGAAGGAACAAGAAATGGCTCCCAGAATTGTAGCTATAGGCCACAAAGGAGAGGACTGAATGAAGTCTATATGGTGAGCGGCTGGGGCCCCTGGTCTCCCTCACAACCCTGCCACGCAGAGTATACAGCTTCTTCTCCACAAACCGCTTCCAGAATTCTGGCAATTAGATTGGTTATCCAGTCAGGAGACTGGAAGAATCTTTGCAGAAGAAGCTAAGAACTAAAAGCTCTCAAGATTCTCACTTCTGTGCTCTACTTCCCTCAGTGAAAAAGCAGGCTTGCCCCCCAAAAAAAGCTCCTAAACCTACAAGTTCTGCCCAGATACTGGGACCTTCTAACTAATTTCTCAGCTGCTGACGCTTAAGAATGAACAGACAATCAAGAATTATAAGACATTTGGACGTGACCTCCAACAAGAAAGAGACCAAAACAAACAAAGGAATCTGAGGAAGTGCCACAGTCTGTGATGTATTCCTGCCAAGAACTTGAGTCTAAATATCATTAAGCCTCATCTACAACTAAGAACCAACTTACAAAAAATACAGGGAACAAATGATTCTGCAATCAGCAAAATCAATGATGTACGAAACTTCACGGGACTAATGACGCAGTTCCTTCAACAAATAAACTGAAGAAGAAAGGGGAAAACTTATATGTTAAAAGACACTTAAGATGTAGATCAATCAGGAATGCCTGGGTGGCTCAGTGGTTGAGCATCTGCCTTTGGCTCAGGGCCTGATCCCGGATTCCTGGGATTGAGTCCCACATTGGGCTCCTTAAATGGAGCCTGCTTCTCCTTCCTCTGCCTCTCTTTCTGTGTCTCTCATGAATAAATAAATAAAATCTTAAAAAAAAAAAGATGTAGATCAATCAAATGCAATGTATGGACTTTGATTTTGGATCTTGATTTTTAACAAACTACAAACCAACTGTCAAACAAAAAACATGAAACACAGGATGCCTAGGTGGCTCAGTTGGTTAGGCGTTCGACTCTTGATTTTAGCTCAGGTCTTGATCTAAGGGTTAGAAGATCAAGCCCGGTGTTGGGCTCTGAGCTCAGCACGGAGTCTGCTTGAAATTCTCCCTTTCCCTCTGCCCCGCCCCAGGTTCATGTGCACACATGCACACACACACTCTCTAAAATAAATTTAAAAAAAAATGAAGAAAGTCTCTCAAAACTGAAAGATGCAAATTCTCAGATGAGATGTCCTGCACGGGGCCAAATGTTAGAGATTAAATACTTTTTTCCCTCATGCAAGGAGAAAAAACTTAAGCTATCTTGTTCTTGAGAAGTTACCAGAAAGCTGGATGTTGTCAAATTAAAAACAATTGTGTTTCAAAGGACACCATCAAGAAAGTGAAAAGACAACTTACTGAATGGGAAAAAATATTTGCAAATCTGCTAAGTGACAAATCTAGATTATATTTTTAAAAATTCCTGCTACTCAATAAAAAGACAACCCAATTTAAAAATGGACAAAGGACATGAATAGACATTGCTCCCCCAAAATACATAAGTGGCCAATAAGCATATAAGATATTCAATATCATTACCCATCAGAGAAATGCAAATCAAATCCCAATGAGATAATAATTAGTATGGTTACAATAAAAAAGAAAGATTGGGGCACCTAGCTGGCTCAGTCAGAGGAGCATGTGACTCTTGATCTCCAGGTCATGAGTTCCAGTCCCATGCTAGATGTAGAGATTACTTCAATAAATACACTTAAAAAAAAAAAAAAAAAAACGAAGATAGTAATGTGTTTGGGTGAGGATGTAGAGAAAGTGAAACCCTCATACACTATGGTGATAATGTAAAATGGTGCAGCCACTTTGGAAAACTGGCAATTCCTCAAAAAGGTAAATACAGAGTTACCATTTGATCCAGCAGATCCATTCCTAGGTACATAGATGAGAGAACCTAAAACAAGTGTCTATACAAAAACTTATACGTGTTCACAGCAACATTATTCATAACAGGCAAAAAAGCGAAAGCCCAAATGTCCACCAACACATGGATGGACAAACAAAATATGCTATATCCATACAATGAAATATCATGCAACCATAAAACGAAATGCAGTACTAGTACATGTTAAAACATGGATGCAGGGACGCCTGGGTGGCTCAGGGGTTGAGCACTTGCCTTTGGCTCAGTGACGTGATCCCACAGTCCCAGGATCAAGTCCCATGTCAGGCTTCCTGCAAGGAGCCTGCTTCTCCCTGTGCCTATGTCTCTGCCTCTCTCTCTGTGAGTCTCTCAAGAATAAATAAAATCTTTAAAATAAAACAAGGATGCATGCTGGCACATGCTCAGTAAAAGAAGCCAATCACAAAGGACCATATATCATGATTCCACTTATATGAAATGTCCAGATCAGATAAATCTAGAGTCATGAAGTAAATTCCTGGCTGCCTAGGGCTGGAAGGATTGAAAAGAAAGGGGGAGTGACTTCTAACAGTAATGATTTGTTTTCAGGGTGACGAAAATGTTCTAAAATTGATTATGATGATGGTCGTATAACTGAATATAGTAAAAACCATGGAACACTTTCAATTGGTGAATTGAATTCTATGTGAATTATATTGCAATAAAGCTGTTAAAGTAAGAAAAAGAGGAGGAGGAGAAGTAGAAGCAGTAGTTATTAAAAGAAAATGTGTCCTAAAAACCAAGGAAGCAAATTAAGGGGAAAAAAAGGAACCCAGGCAACAGCTAATTCAATGTAAGAGAATAACAAAAAGAAGCAAATCCCAGAATAGATGTAAAAGAGGTTTCTGGATTAGAACTGAGTATAGCAGGTACAAAGCCACCAATCAGATTAGAGCAGAGGAAGATTTCCAGGTAAAAGATGAAATGGCCAGTTTTGAGAGTAATTTTGCAAAAAAAAAAAAAAAAAAAAAAGAAAATTAGGCATGAGAAATGCTGACACATTCAGGAAAAAGAATTTAATGATCTGTGCATGAGTACTAGGCAAATGAGAAAATAAGACAATTATTAATTTTGAGAAAATATAATGGGATGTACAAGAAAGATCAGTTGCAGGACTTGGTATGGCTGTGAAATGTTATATGACACTTATCAATTTAACAATAAATTAACATAACTACTTTGGTGAGATGATAAAAGGAAAACTTCAAACTAAGCACTTATCTTCCACGAATAACAGTCAACACTTTATGTGTAAAACTAAAAAAATCAGGAAATATCGCCCATAAGGATATTTATTTCCAATTTGTGAATAAAATCAGGAGAAACAGCTAGCAGAATGGAAATTATAAATGGATGTGGGGCTGTTTTCTATCATAAGCCTTTAATACTGGTTTTTAAAGTCATGTATGTTAACTTGAAAAATTATAGAAGTTAACTTCTTAAAGAAGTTTCTACAGTATTTTGCAGCTGCTAACAATAACTGAAAAATCAACGATCTTCCTAAAGAAAAGCAAGGAAAGACTTAAATTTCTATCTTAAGCCCCAGAATAAGTTTCAACTACTTATTCCAGGAAGCTTCCCAATCTTCATACGTTCGTGGTACTTAGGCGGGTACCACGATATCTGTGTCAGGTATAGATAGAACTAAGCATTTTTCTTTTTTTCTTTTCTTTTTTTTTTCTTTTTAGCATTTTTCATTAATAACCTGCTTTTTAACAACCACCCAGACAGGTGGTAGCCATTTCATTTTACAGGCGAATTATCTGAGGCCACCAGCTAAGTAGGAGGGCTACGACTGGTACTCAGGTCCCTATCATTCGTTCTACAAATAAAAACGAAGTATTTATCTGCCACTGCTGGGGCGACTTCACCGTTTTTGCCCTGTTGGGCCCTCTGGGTTCAGATGGGACCCCTGAGGTGTGCACACTACCCCCCACCCCCCACCCGGCCACGCAGCAGGGACCCAGAATCTTCCGATTCGGACCGAGCATGCTAAAGAGCCTTGCGCCCACGCAGGCACCGAGCCCCGGCTGCAGCGCACCAGACGCGGGGTGAAGCGGCGCCCCTGGGGCCCGGGCGACCAGACGCCGAAGGGCAGCAGCGTCGGTGGGAAGCACGCGAGCACCGCGCAGGGCGAGGAAGGCGGGCTCCCCAAGTCCTGCGCGCGCTCTCCACACCGCTTCCACTCCCAGATCACAGTCCGTGGGCAGGCGGCATCGCCTGCACTTCTAGAGAAGGAAGCGGAGGCTCCGAGAGGAGAGGCAGAGGGCCCAGCCCGGAGGGATGCGCGCTCGCCGCCGGACTCCAAACCCAGGAAGACGAGCCTCTCAGAGGCCGGTGACGATTCGGACCGGGCCTCATACCTGACAAGTCGAGCACTCGGGCCTCGCGCCTCAGGAAGTCCCTGCGGGAGCCGGCAGACGCGGCCCGGTTCCTCCCGCCCTAAGGCCCCCGGCCGCCTCAGCGCTTCCCGCGCCTCCCTGCAGTCTCGCGCCGGCTCCGCCCCCCGTCTCCACGGCGACGCGGCGTGCGTGTGAAACGCCCCTCCAGGGACTTGCAGTTCGCGCAGCCTCCGTGGAGTAGGCGACACGCCTCCCTCTTACTGCTGAGAGGCAGCTGCAAAGCCAAGTTGCCCCCAAAGAGCGTAGCTGGATGCACCGTCTGAGCGGCCTGAAGGTGGGCTCTCGGCCTCCCTGGCCCACTCGCTCCTCTCAGAGCTCAGCTTCCTACACCTACTCTTCGACAAGAGCAGGAGCTTTATAGAATAGTGTCTCCGAGCTACGCCTCGCGCGGCAAGGTCTAGGGATGAGGTTCCCGTCTGGAGGCCCACGCTGACGAACGTCCTCCTTCCCCCCACCCCCAGGCTCCCGCGTGAGCCTCTCTGGCTCTTGGTTCTCCGTGGTTCCTCAGCGAGTGAGCGGGGGGGGGGGATGGTGTCTAAGGAGTAGGGCGCGCGCACGCGTGTATCGGGGAGGTTGTCAATCGGGAGGGCAGGGGGAGGGGTCGTTCCGCTGACCCCGAACTTATAAATTATCCCAGGCTGGGATCTTCTCTTAACCCTTCCTTTAAAAATGTAGTTAACAAGCACTAATTGCTAGTAAATGGTAGTTAAATTTTTTAAAACTCTGATCATCTTTTTAAAATAGGGGTGAGGGAAGATGGGTGGGGCACTTTCATATGCTTTTCTCCTGTGCTTTGTTAAACATTTGAAAGCACTTGAAAAAAAAAAAAAAAAGCACTTGAGATTTCTGGTGGAGAGAGCAAAGGCTAGCATTATGTATTTAAATGCTTGAAAGATTTTATATCATAAATATGAAAATAACTTGTTGGATGTCCCGGGAATAGAATCAAACAGGTCATTTGCATTTTTGCTGTTTTCCATATATGCTAATGTCTGTAACTAAAAAACAGGTGTTTAAAAGAAGTTCCACTTCAGCAGGACACGGGAACCAATCTTCTAGGGATGACTAATTTAGGGAGTTTCGAAGTCCTAATTAACACTGATATTTACTAACCGTAAAATTAGTCTTTCTTATAAGTACTTTGTGTTTTTTAGGTGATTTGTTGATGCTTTATTCCTCTCATGTACCTTTACTACCCTCGACTTTGACTAATTTGGGATGGGATGAGAGACATTTTCACTTGAGTTATAATGCAAGTAATTACTCCTGTCAGGAAAGATTAGAACATAATAGTATAGACTAACAATAGCTAGTGCAGCAGCACTTACATGATTTCAGTTTGGTCTGTTTTTAATACTTCCCATAAATAAAATCAAACATGTAAAGCACCAGAAAGTATAGGGGCTCTGCAAAGAATTTGGTTTTTTGGTCTTCTAAAAGTCCCTTAATTTCCTTATAGTCCTTAACCTGAGTACATGATGCCACACACCTGTGAAACTGTTGCAATCTCATTTTCTTAGAACCTGGGATTACCCTAAGAGCAAGAAAAACTGAACAGAAAAAAAAAAAAAAAAAAGCCCATTTAGAGAGGCACCAGCTAGTTGAGGTATAATCCCAACATTCTGAGATGAGGCTGCTCTCAAAATTACTAGGATTTCAATATTTTCATTTACTTCTCTACTGCTCTTGAACTGCTGCTTTCCCCAACTGACTCAACTTTGGAGTTCCTTTATGCCAAACTTTGAACCAACAATTGAACCTAAACTAAAATCTTACCTTTAGTAAAGAATAAGAGTAAATAATTTCTTATTCTCTCAAAGAGGCTCCTCATACGGATATTTGAAAATTCACTATTAATTGCAAAAAAGGGGCATTTAGAACTACAGTCATTCCTACCGAAAACAAGCTACAAGGAAACAAGGATTTGCAAGCATCTAGGTTTTGCATGACACGGGTGAAAGACATTCATAGATGCTCTTCATTAGTAAATTATTACCTTTATTCCCAGGTACTAATTTGCAACTCCTTTCATAAGAATAAATGGAGTCTCTGAGACAGAAGTGAGTTGAGACCAGGGTTCTACAAGATACTAAAGGAGAGCTTGGTGGAAGAGTGTGTATCCCAACGAGGAAAGACCAAAGGGTCCAGGAAATTAGCTCCAGGCCAGGCCTCTATCATGCCAGCTACAATGCCTTGAACAGATTTTAAGTGTATTTGTGGTAATTTAAAAATATGCTTACAAATTATTTGACCCTTCTCCCACATAAAAGCAGTCTGTCCCTTCCCCATAGTAACTTCTAATAGAATATGGCATGTGGCAGTACAGAGTGATTCTGAGGCTAGGTTAGAAGAGAGTTCAGCAACTGGCCACACTTAGAATCCTGCCACCATGTTGTGAGAAAAGCTCAGGCCACAGAGAAAGGGCATATATAAATGTTCCAGCCAAAAGCCACTATCAAGCACCAAACATGTGAGCCATTAAATGATCCTAGCCCCAAACTTTCCACCCATCTGAATGGAGCAGAGACCCGGTGTCCCAGCTAGAAGTGGCCTAAACTGCAGGTGTGAGAGCAAAATATTGAGTTAAGCTACTGAGTTTTGACGGGGTTTATTACACAGCAATAAATGACTAGAACAGTGTTTTTAATATTATCTCATCTCAAATTCCCACGACAAGCCTGAAAAGTAGGTACTGCTATCCCTATTTGACAGAGGAATAAACAGGTCCAGAAAGATGGTATGACTGGCTCAGGTTTCACACCAAGGGGTGGAACCAGGGTTTAAGAGCTTCAAAGAAGGGGCCTTCTTCATTATTCCTAATAGCAAAAGGATTATACTATTTCGACAGCCTCAGGAAGAACCTGGATTCCAAAAGCAGCTTGATTTCTAAATTCAGACAAGCGCTGTTTCATTACCTACAACATGTCTCTGAACAGGCTTTAAAAAAACAACCACCCAGAAGCTTTATGGATGTTGTATAAGGCTTTTTACCCACCTTATCCTTTGTAATCTTGACAACAGCCCCTGTGAGTGGGTTATCTTTCCAACTTTACTGATTAGAAAACCAAGGCTAAGGACAAAGAAAGAAATGGCCTAATTCTCCCCCAGCCTGTAGAGCGTGGTAGAGCTGGGATGCAAACTCGGGCCCACATTGCAAACGTTTCCCTCTGCCTCTTGCCTGCAAAAATAGGTAAGAAACACAGTTTATTCAAAAAAAAAAAAAAAAGGGGGGGGGGACACCTTTTATTCAATATTATAGAAGGAAAATGTTTTCGTAATTTTCTCGGTTGCCAAGACTCCTAAGGGAACTTAGCGATCACTCAATGCCCAATCCCCTGATTTTACATGTGAAGCTCAAAGACAGTAGAACCCTTCAGAGAAATGTAGACTTCACTACCCCTTGGTGAGAAAATTTACGCTTCCCTCTCCGCCTAGGTATCGTTTCACACTAACCCCGGGCGGTCGCATGGGGCAAAAACCAGGACCGGGGATGTTCCTGCAGACCGGGCTCACGTGGGGTCTCCGTCAAATCTTTACGGATCACTCCTCCTCGGCACGGCATTTACTCTCATTTCTCAGAGCAGGGAAATTATGTTTGCTATTACTGCTCTGCTCCCGTCCGCCGGTCTCGCCACTGCGTACTACGCGCTTGACGTTCGCCGGCTCAGTTTCACCCGAACACACTCGCACTTCCCCTTCCCGCGCAGGTTACGGAAAGAATCGGGTTGTGGGCGGGGGAAGCCGTCCCACACCTGTCAGACGCCTTCCGTTCATTCAAAAGCAATCGTGGCAAATTTGTCAATGCGACAATACGCAACCCCATAAACTTACAGGGAGGGGCCGTTTTAGAAAGGAGGAGAGAGAAAACCCGAAAAAGTCAGGGCTTTGCCCAAACATTGCACTGCTAACGAACAACCCGAGACTCGAGCCCACAAATGCCAGGCTCAAAAGACACGCCCCAGGTTCGCCGCAGACCGCCACCGCCGAAGCCCCAGGGCTCCCCGCCGTCGCGAACCGGGCGAACTCGGCAGCCGACGCGCTCCCCAGTCGCACCCGGCCGCGGACCCCAGCCCACCTCGCTGAAGCCACCGCCTTCCTGACAGAACCGCCGGGCGCGGGCCGCGGGCCGCGGGCCGCGGGCTCCGGGCTGCGAGCACCGCCCGCCCCGTTCCGCCCCGTTCCGCCCCGCCTCGAAGCGCGCGTGGGAACGCAGCGTCCTCCCCGGGGCTGCCCGGGACGACCGCCTGTGCGCACCGGGAAGGGCTTCCGCCGCCGCCGCGCCAGCCCGCTCCCCGCCGCCGCCATCTCGTCCCCGCCTCCGCCTCCGCCTCCCCGCCGCCGGGCGCGCGCTGGGGCCGGCGCCTGGGGAGAGCGCCGCGATGTCTGTCTTTTCCGCCCGGCACCGCGGCGGCCACCTCACATCCGGGCGCGCAGCGGCGAAAGCGGCGCTGGGGCCCGGGTGCGTGGAGGGAGTTATTAAGGGGGAGGGGGCCTCGGAGGAGGAGCGGAGGGCTGGGCCGCGGTTACGGCGGCTGAAGAGAGACAGTCCGAGCGGGTGGGGGGGCGAGAGCGAAGGCCGCGCGGAGCAGCCCTCGGACCGGCGCGGGCGGCGAGGAGGGGAGCGGCGGCCGAGCTGAAGGGCCGCCGAGCGGCGGAGGCACCGAGTAAGGGCCCGGCGGCGGCGGGAGCCGGGCGCCGCGCGCCCAGGGCACAGGGAGGGCAGGGGCGCGGGCGCGCTGCTCCCGGGGTCGCGTGCGTGAGCGCGAGCGCCGGGGCGCGCGCGGGGGGCGGGCAGGGGCGCGAGGCCGGCGGGGCGGCCGGCGGGCAGCAGGCGGGCCGGGGCTGGCGGGGCTGGCGGGGCCCGAGCCGCCGGGCCGGGCCGGGGCGGACGGCGGCGGGCCTGCGCCGGCTCCAGCTCGCAGCGGCCGGGCCGGGGGATTCGGCCTCCCCGCTCCCTCCGGCCCGCCTCGCCTCCGTGAGTACAGTCCCCGCCCTTCTTCCGAAGGAGGCCGCTGGGCCGGGGCCTGCGCGAGAGGCCGGTGGTTGGGGTCGCGGCCCGGGAAAGCCGAGTTTCAGAGCTGGATCCGGAGCTCGCCCCTTCTTTGCCACGGGCGCCCCTGACATGGCCACAGGTGCCGCCGGCTGGGTGAGGGGCGCTCGGGCCGCAGCCCCACTCCCTGGCCCCTGGATAACAAGGGGCAGCTGGCGCCGTCCATTGGCAAGTGACAGGCACTTTACCACAGTCCGACTTCCCGGATCCCCAACCCCAGCCGGTCTCCTACCTGCCCCCACTCAGGAAACTTCCCCACTACTGTCTGAACGTCCTCATAGGTGGCAGTGGCTAATTTTGGTTTCTTTTTGTCTTAAATCTGCTTAAAAGCTGTACCCTGATTCGAGTATCTTCCACTTATGCCTTCCTTACCCCTTTAATGCTTAGAGCACCCCAGCTAAGTACCAGTCGTTCTATTTCCAAATGGGTTCTGGTTTTGTTGAGTGAGGCTTTGTTTTTGTTTTTAAAAATAGTCCTTTTAAGAGAGAAGAGAGTCAGTGTTTTAAACGGTCAAGACTTCTGAAAACGTATTGTTCTCCATGACAGTTTCGCTGATTTATCTCCCAGGTGCAAAGAATTGTAGACCAAGGAACCATGGATAGGAGAAGTGTTGGTGAAACAGAAAACGGAGATGCTTTCCTTGACCTGAAGAAGCAACCAGCCTCCAAATCCCCCCATCGCTATACAAAAGTAAGTTTTGTTACTAATGGAATAGTGTTTCTTTATAGGTGGGGAGGTTAGTAACATTGTGTAGGTATTTCATTAGTATTATCTAGAGTGGGAGTCTCATCCTGACTATATAGACTAAATATTAACTAGATCTAGTAAAGCATTGCTTTGAATTTCTTTTTCTGCAAGTGTGAATATGCAGTTTAAACTAGAATTTGCTTCTAATTAGCTTTTGGGTGAAGGGAATATTGGCTCAGATGGCATTTGAATTTGTGGATCGGCATATGTTGACACACATGTTCTTTAGCACCTGTGTATGTTACTGACTTATATGCTATAGAATAAGATTTTCAGTTTTGGCATGCAGATAATTCAAGGTCTTCTATTTACAGAAGCTATTGCTTCAGTATCTTGTTGGTGCCTGAATGTTTCTGAAGGGGTTGACAGGACTCAGTGAGGTGTGAGTTCATTTCTTATTCCCTGAAATGATAGGCAGAGTACCAAAATGTGCTTGGGACTGTTGATGAGAAGAGTCATGTTCTAGTTGGTCCCATATCTCTGTTTCCTAAGTATGGACCCATTCAAGGGTTCTGATGTGGTTATTGTCCTTGATTTCCTAGAATAGTGACTGGGTAAAGTTTGAAGTCAGGTTTTGTTTGTGTACTAGTGCCACTGCTCGTACCTACTTGGTAAAGTATCCAGTGCTGTCAGAGGAGTATTCATTTTTAGCATTAAAAAAACGATAGCATTGTATTTATTCAGATTTGGCCTTTCCAAATGTAGTTTTTCCTCAAACCTGAGAGTGCTTGAATATGTTTCACAACTTCATTACCTAAAATGTTGACAGGTGAATTCTGAATGGAGAAAAGCTTATTAAATGAAGGGGAACTAATTTGAACTGCTCTCATAAACTTTTATGATTTCAACTCTCCTAGCACTTTTTGAATTAAAGTTGTTCCTAGTATTCTACTTGTAGAGTCCACACAGAGAGGCTTTCGTGTCACTTTCACACCGATCAGAGGGTAGCATGTATATGTCCTCTTTATATCCGTATTTAGGCTTACGTCATTTTGGGGGAAGATATTGGTGTCTCCTAGGCTAGAACTTATGTGTGTCTACAGTAAAGATTAAGAAGCTCAACATTGCCCATTTGATAGTCCATTCTCAGCATTTTGTCATACTCAGATAAATGTGCTTCAAAGAAATGATTAAGAAAAGCAATTTTTAGGTTGACAGTGGAGCTTAGATCTAATAGTCTTCTCTACCAAATTTAGTTGGAAATTCATTTACTGTCCACTCCATTAGAGAAGATTTAGTTAATGGCAGTGTTTAGGATCATGTTTAGGCAGTGTTTTGGGTGGTGCTTTTTTTCTTATATATGTGTTTCTCATGCTCTAGTAACGTGGTAACTTGAGGCAAACTAAGCCTTTCTCTTTGAAGAAAGCTTGAAGCCATTCTGTGTTCTGAGAATTGTAATAAATGGTCAGGTATTGCACAACTAGAATTATACTTCAGCCATCCTACTTCTTATCTCCAGTTTGAGATCAAACTATTAGAATAAATAAAGCATTTAGTAATGTTTCTGCCACTTCAAGTTCATGGGCTAGAAAGTTTAGAAGCAAGAGAAGGAAATTGTCCTCAGTAATTTTTATATATAACCGATGTGTTTTGTGAAAACTTGCAAACGTAGGATGTTTACTACAAGATCAAAAAACATATTCACCAGATGAGAGGGCTCCTTAACCTTTGACCTTTCTTAGTTTAGCATTCATTTGATTTATGAGATGACATTAATGGTCTGTTCAGAATTCTAGGGGTTTTTTCCACAAGGGTGGAGGAGTTCAGAAGTTTGGCCTAGTGCTTTTCAGGGTTACATATCACAGTCTCATGTGTGTTCTGACATTCTTTAGTCCAGCATTCTTCCTAAACATTGATATGTCTGGGGATCACCTATGAACCCTTGTAAAGTGTGAATTTTGGTTGTTAGGTCATGAGTGGGCTTCAAAATCCAGCTTTTTAGCCTGCTCCCAGGTGGTGCCCATACTGCTGGTCCTCTGACCATACTTTGAGTAGCAAGGCTTTAGTCTTCCTTGCAGAACAACATATGATCTTGATGTTGTCAAGCAACTCAGATGTGTAATTACTCCTTGGGGTTCAGTTGGTGTCCATTGTGTTTCTATGAATGTCTCAGGAAGTAAAGTTAGAGTCATGTTAGATATTTTCAGGCCTACCCCTAGGCCTCAGTGCTGGTTAATTGGGATGGTTATAAGTGGATTTATCATATGCACCTGTTATCCTGAGAGTCTTGAGCCCTTAATTTATAAGCCCACTCAGGCCCATTTTGCCAGGCCAGATTCCTAAGACCAAAAACTGTTTTGGTGGTACTTAAATGTGCCATTATAAAGTGGATTACGTTGAAGGACTTATGGAGGCTACAGAGTGAGATCTCACCTAAAAATCATGGATTAAAAATGTCTTGGGCAGCCTGGGTGGCTCAGCGGTTTAACGCTGCCTTTGGCCCAGGGTGTGATCCTGGAGACCTGGGATTGAGTCCCATGTCGGGGACTGCATGGAGCCTGCTTTCTCCCTCTGCCTTTGTGCCTCTTTCTCTCTGTCTCTCATGAATAAATAAATAAATCTTAAAAAAAAAAAAAAAAAAAAAAAAAAGTCTTTAGACAGTGGTTCTCAAAGAATGGTCCCTAAACTAGCATTTAGCACCACCTGGTACCCTGTTAGAAATATTAAATCTCAGGCCCCATTTCAGTGGTATTAGATCAGACTCTAGAGGTAGAGCCCAGCCATCCACATGTATTAAATCTTTCAGGGAATTCTGACTCTAATTCAGATTTGAGAGCCATTGGTTTAGAAAGCAAGATGAGATGGTCATGCTTATTAATGGGAAAACTTTGGGACCCATTAACTTACCTTCATCAGAGGTCCTTGTTATACCTATTCTTAAGGTGTAGCACCTACTGTTAATGATACCATCTTCTGCTTCAGATACAGAGTAGAAATGCTTTGGGCTGTTCCTCTATTCAGATCCACATTCTTCTTTGAATGGACAGACTGCTCTTAGAGTATACATTCTTGGTGCTGTTCCTCCTTTGCTCCTGTATCTTGCCACTAATTCCTTATTCAATGTTATTACCTGCCAGTTGAACAGGGTATAAAAGGAGACACTCATAACATTCAGTTTGATGCTGACCAGTGTTAATCATACATGTTAGATCTACCAGCTAAAAAGTTGGCATTGGATTATCTGAGTTTAATTTCATGTGCGCTTTTCATTGCCTTGACTAGTTATAAATTGGCACCATTTTAGTCATCAGTGTCTGTAGGGATCTTCAGAGGAGTCCACCCTGATCTGTAGCAGATGGGCAGTTAGTTACAGTGATACAGCCATGGTTATGTCTTTGCTTTACAACCATTAAAAAAATAGACAAGCACCTGAAGTGGATGGATTTAAGTAATTCTAGCCTTCTTGGAAAGAATCAGTTGCAGGCAGCCTCTGAGAAAAGAGGAAGTAGAATTTAAATCCTAGATTGAAGTCAGTAGTCAGATAGTCAGATTTAAGTATACAGAGATCTCATTTGGTAACTTATTTTTCAAAAATTGAGTTGAGAGGTAACCTCTAACAGGTGGCATTTCAGTGACATATTTTGCTACAAACTTCTTAAGTTAACATAAAGATGCATATTGGGAAGGGAGAATCATGGTAAGAAAAATCATTATACAGTATGATGTTTTAGCTGTTCAGAATACCTAGCTAACTGGAAGTTATTAGAGGGGGGGTTGGCTGGCAATACCATAGATAGTGTCTTCTAATTGCTGTTTCCTACCTGCTTCAATTTCAAGTCATCTTGAAAAGTTGGGATCCAGGGCTATTGCCCCCATGAGTATCCTCTCCTACTTGCTCATTGTGGGAACTTCTAGCTAGATAAGGAATCGGTCATTTTACAACTGGAACCTTTAACATAGAAATTTGTGGGTAGGACCGTTGATTCAGGAAAGGGTGCTATGAATGGAGGCTGGCATAAGGACAGCCTGCCCAAGCATGTGGCATTTTGATTCAGGATTCCCAGTAGTCCCACTGGACAAGGACAAACCCAACCCTGAGTGACAGGTGCAGGACACCTTCCCTTGTCCTCTCAAGAGGAGTAGTGAAGAGGAGAGGATAAGGGGCATGGAGACCCACTACTGCCTGGTTTAGGATCCCCTACTTTACCACTTACTCTGTGTGGCCTTCAGCCATATACTTAGCTTCTCTGATTCTCATCTTTTTCCTCTGTAGAATATGGGTGGAGTAGTATCTACTTCATAGGATTTTATCTTATTTAAAGGTCTTATTTGGGATCCCTGGGTGGCGCAGCGGTTTGGCGCCTGCCTTTGGCCCAGGGCGCGATCCTGGAGACCCGGGATCGAATCCCACGTCGGGCTCCAGGTGCATGGAGCCTGCTTCTCCCTCTGCCTGTGTCTCTGCCTCTCTCTCTATCTCTCTGTGACTATCATAAATAAATAAAAATTAAAAATAAATAAATAAATAAAGGTCTAATTGAGTGAGAACAAGCAGTAGGAAGGAGAGAGAGAGAGAAGCAGACTCCCTGCTGAGCAAGAAGCCTGATTTCAGGACCCAGAGATCATGACCTGAGCTGAAGGTAGACGCTTAACCAATTGAGCCACCCAGGCATCCCAACCTCATAGAATTTTTGTGGGGAATAAATGAGAAAATGCACATCAAGTGCTTAGAAAAGTGGCTGGCATACAATAAGTGCTGAAAACTGTTTATGATGTAGAAAGGATACAGCCTTCTTTAGATACCAACTTTAGATCAAGATATTTATTTTTTAAATGTCACAGTAACCATTTAGATTTTTATATGAAACTAGTGGGACACCCGAGTGGCTCAGTGGTTGAACGTCTGCCTTCGGCTCAGGGCCTGATCCCAGGATCCAGGATTGAGTCCCACGTCAGGCTCCCTGCAAGGAGACTGCTTTTCTCTCTGCCTGTGTCTCTGCCTCTCTCTCGTGTGTCTCATAAATAAATAAATAAATCTTTAAAAAAATAATAATAATATGAAACTAGAAAGCCCTATTGAATATATAATGCCACTACCCTGAAAATGGTTTTTCTAAATTTCCTTCTAGTGTTTACCTACTTAACATTTTATATTGTTTTTATCAGTTGTATAAACACATTTAAAAGCCAAAGTTTATTTTTATTGTGTTGGCCAGATCAACAGAGAAAACACTTTTTTTTCCCCCTGTTTCCATTTCCTTAGTTTCAGATCTTTTAATAGAAGAAAGTCTTTGCATCAAATCAGCCACTGATTCATGCTTAGATGAATCCAGGTGTGAAATTCTGCTTAACAGTTCTGCAGGATTGTTCAAATCCTGATCTTCCTATAAGAGCTGTTCTAAATGGTGCCCATAGCAACAAACATTAATGGGGGATGGTATAATGTATCCCATGTACTCTCTATGTTGTTAGTTCGCCATTGCATTGGCTATCATCTGAGGGTACCATTACCCTGTTGTGATCTATTTTTAACAGCTTTCTAATCCTTTCAGAAAAGTCATCTGACTCAGCAGAATGAATATCTGGTCAGTCAGCAACCATCCTAGAGCTTGATGACCAACCCCAATGCTACTGGGTGTGTGGAGGGTGGGGACTGGGATAGGAGGTCAAAGGCAGATGACCCAACCCAAACACTGCTTGAGGGACATTTGCCTTCTTTAGGAAGAGTCAGGCGCACGCACACACACACAGGTAAGGTACTAGGTCATTCCTAGAGTGCTTTGACTATTAACAATGAAATAAAGCTTTGGGTTTTTTACAAAACATCTGTGAATTTTTTAAAAGTTGAGCTTTTTACTCTTATGAATTGAATTCAACTTACAAAGGTAAAGAATATTTCCCTTTCATCTTATGTGAATGACTCATGTGAAATTCTTTTATAGTGTCAGAATGTCATCAGAATGCATAGCTGCTTCTCCATGGAATTTCTGCAACAGGAAACTGGATGTGGATTTTAACCACTGTTGTTTTGGGCTTATAGTCAGATTCATTTCCTTTCTACTTTAATACTAATCACTAAAAGTGGGTGTACATATTAGTAGGTCCCAAATAGATTGTTTTGGGAGCCTTGACAAATTTTAAGGAAGGCTGCTAAAACTAAGAAAATGTTTATACTTTTTTTGGCTGTGTTGCTCTTGGGCAATTAGTAGCTTATTCTTACCTAGTCAGGTTTTAAAACCTGTGCAAAAAATAAGGTTTCAGATATTAACTCTTTTCTTGTCAAGATGGTGATTGTAGTGAATTTTTTTTTACAATTAGTAAGTTCCTGTGGGTTCTTAAAACTCTACACAAGGGTAATCAATTCCGTTCTGGACTATTCATAGGGAAGGAGCATTCCCAGCTCAGTGGGCATGTTCCATGTATTTTGCCTTTAGCCAAAGTTGAAGGTTTTCTTTGAAAATATCCCAAAGGGGTGCTTTTTCAGGAATATTGCTTGCTTTTAAGTGCTCTTGATATGATGGCAAGTTCAGGAACACTTCTCTTGAGAGACTGGAGAGCCATGAGGCTGGGGCCAAGAGTAATCTGCATATGCTAGATACAGAGCCTGGCAACAGGAAATGTTTCAATAGCTATGAAAAGAGCAATTTTTGTATTAGCGCATAGTTTCTCTATTCCCCACTTATGTGGGGAAGCTTCTTAGCCTGGGATATCATCTTATGCAATTTCAGATATTGATGAAAGGTAACAGATTTAACTCTCTAAACCCCATGAAGAGGGCCTCTCATTGTCCCTAAATGTCCAAGTGGACTTTGGGCCACATTTCAGAAACATACATTTAAAACCCTGCTTCTTACCCTCTTTGGGGTCCATTGGAGATTTCTTGAAGGTATGAATACTCACTGCAGAAATGCACAAGTTTTTTGCATATGGTTTCGTTGAAGCCATGAAATTGGTTTAAGAAGCTCTGCTTTCAAGAACAGTAAGTATAGTTTTACCTAGATGTTTAAAGTTATTCCCAGGGATCCCTGGGTGGCTCAGTGGTTTAGAGCCTGCCTTCAGCCCAGGGCATGATCCTGGGGTCCTGGGATCGAGTCCCACATCAGGCTCCCTGCATGGAGCCTGCTTCTCCCCCTGCCTGTGTCTCTACCTCTCTCACTATCTCTCATGAATAAATAAATAAAATCTTTAAAAAAAAATAAAAAATAAAAATAAAGTTATTCCCAGCAGCTTTTACTATTCAAGAACTATTGTTTTCCCAGTTGTCAGTGTGTTACCAAAGAAAATGGCTCTTTATCCTCTACAAACAGGTGGGCTGTTTCAGCCATTAGCACTTCTTTGGCAGCACCATTTGTGCTGCTGGCATGGTTAATGCCAGTGTGTACAACTGGGTACCTCCTCTACCCTGTGCTTTTATAGGTCTGTTGTACAATCAATTGCTGGGATGTTTATTCATATCTACTATATGCCAAGCATATAAAGTCAACAAATAAAACAGGAATAATATGGGAGGGTAAAAAAAATAAAAACATTTTTACCAACTGAGCAACCCCTGTCTGAGGGTTGTTAGCATTCATCAATCTATGATTAGAGCAGTAAGTCTGTAAGAAAAATTAAATAAAATACTAACCTCTGGTAACAATACCTTATAGTTTACTTAAAAATAATTATTACAACAAAAAAAATTTTTTTTAAGATTTATTTATTTATGATAGAGACAGAGAGAGAGAGAGAGAGAGGCAGAGACACAGGCAGAAGGAGAAGCAGGCTCCATGCCGGGAGCCCAACGTGGGACTCGATCCCGGGACTCCAGGATCGCACCCTGGGCCAAAGGCAGGCACCAAACCGCTGAGCCACCCAGGGATCCCCAAAAAATAATTTTTATTAAGATATAGTTCATATAAAATTCGCCCCTTTAAGAGTGTACCATTCAGTGGTGGTCAGTAAATTTACGAAGTTATACAACCATTACTATTCTCTAATTCTAGAATATTTTCATCACCTCAAACTCTGTACCCATTAGTAGTCACTCCTGTTATCCCCTTTCCCCAGCCCCTGGCAGGGGGACTCCAGGGATTTACCTTTTCCAAACTTTGCGTTTAGAATCGTAGTGTACATGGCCTTTTTTGTCTGGCTTCTTTCACTTAACATCATGTTTTCAAGATTTGTATTATAGCATATATCAGTACTTTATTCCTTTTTGTTGCCAAATAATCTGTTGTATGGGTTTATCACATTTTGTTGATCAGTTGATGGGCATACAGGGTTCTTTTTTTTTTTTTTTTTTTTTTTTTTTTTGCTATTGTGAATAGTGCTGCTATGAGCATTTGTGTGGACTTAATTTTTTCAGTTCCTTTTGATGTATACCTAGGAATGGAATTGCTGGGTAATAGAGTAAACTGTGCTTAACTTTTTGAGAAATTGCCCGTTTTTCCACAGGAGCTATACTGTTTTACATTCCCATTAACAATGCACAAGGGTTCCAGTTTTCTCTACATCCTTGTCTATATTTGTTATTTTCCCCTTTTTTTATTTTTTTTTATTTTTTACTTTAAAGATTTTATTTATTCATGAGAGACAGAGAGAGAGAGGCAGAGACATAGGCAGGGGAAGCAGGTTCCATGCAGGAAGCCTACCTAATGTGGGGCTCGATCCCAGGATTCCAGGATCACACCCT
This sequence comes from Vulpes vulpes, assembly GCF_048418805.1. Lineage (NCBI taxonomy): Eukaryota > Metazoa > Chordata > Mammalia > Carnivora > Canidae > Vulpes > Vulpes vulpes. Next base: position 25,501,758 of record NC_132789.1, on the reverse strand, counting down.
GAGCCAAAGGCAGATGCTCAACCACTGAGCCACCCAGTCCCCCTTTTTTCTAATAGCCATCCTAGTACACATGAAGTGGCATCTCACTGTGGTTTTGACTTGTATTTCCTTAATGACTAATGATTTTGAATATCTTTGATGTGCTTGCTGGCCATTTTTGTGTACCTTCTTTGGAGAAAAATCTATTGAAATCTTTTACCTGTTTGTAAATTGGGTTGTTTGCTGTGTTTTTATTGAGTTGTACACGTTCTTTCCATATTCTAGACACCAGACCCTGATTTGTAAATATTTTTTCCTGTTCTGTGGGTTGCCTTTTCACTTTCTTGATAGTCACTTGAAGCACAAAAGTTCATAAACTTAAAAGTCCACTATATCTATTTTTTTTTTCGTTTGGTTGCTTATGCTTTTTCAGTGTCCCAGTTAAGAAACATTGCCTATTCTGAGGTCATGAACTTTTTACACCTGCATTTTCTTCTAGGAGTTTTATACTTAGAACTCTTATGTCTAGGTCTTTGAAATATTTCTAGTTCATTTTTGTATATAGTATGAGATAGAAGTAAACTTTATTTTTTTAGAACAGTGTGAGATTTGTAGAAAACATGGGAACATAGTAGAGTTTTCCCTATTAATAAGTGATATATGTTACAGTTGGTAGTGTTGATACATTGTTATTAACTAAAGTTCACATTTTATTCACCTGTCCTTAGTTTTTGCCTAGTGTTCTTTTTCTGTCCCAGGATCTCATTTGGGATTCCACATTAAATAGAATTGTCATTTCTCCTTAGTCTCCCCATTTCCCTTTTTGTAAGACTGTTAACCTTTGTGAAAATATTTTTTTTGATCCCCATGAATAGAAGAACATTTGGTCATCCGTGTTTTATGGCTATGTTAAAATGTTAGTCTTTTCCAGTTGACTCCGAAATAAAATTGTTAGATTCAGCAAACAGGTGTAGTAGTAATAGAAGACACCCATCACCTGGGCTCTCTATTATCTTTGGGAGTTAAAAGATTCAAACAAAGCCTTATTATTTAGTAACTTTTATATATTGAGAGTATACATACTTAAGGTTAAAATATGTTGCTCTTGGTTTAATAGTATAATAAGGTTTCTTCGTTTAATATTTGGATTTGAGGGTGGTAAGGAAAAGGGAATATGAAATAATCTTTGGTCTACGGCCTTACCACCCTGAATGCGCCCGATCTCGTCTGAAATAATCTTTGGGTTGCTTCTAATAGAAAATTGCTTTGCAGTATTTTTTCCTGTAGTGTATGTATAAATATTTCCTATATTACAAGGTCCTTCCTGTTTCTACTGGAATATGTTTTAAGCCTTCCTGTCCTCAGGATTTCTGTATTGTAATATTTACTATCGTTATAACTACTGTTGGTCCATCTACCCTCCCTCCACCCTGCACCGCTGACACTGTTTGTCCTGCAGATTTCACTGGACTCTCTTGACTGGTGATTTCTGGGTTGTAGGTCATTTGACAGTTTTTTGTTTTGTTTTCAGAATTTTGGGCAGTTTCTAGATACTTTCTTGTATTTGGAATTCTGTTTATCTCAGACTTCTAAATTTTTCTAGGTATTTCTTCCCAACTAAAAATGCATAATTCATAAATCCTTTAAAAATGCAGATGATAAAAAAAATGCAGATGATTGATATGCCTGTTTTGAAACTAAAATGTCATCTGGTCCTAGGGCATTTTGGTATCAGAGAGAAAATATTTATATCCTTCAAATGTCTAAAGACACTGAGTAAACTCATGGCATGCTTATGTGCAATGATTCCTGTAGGCTAAGAGTAAATCTATTCCTTTATATTTATACTAAGATATGGGAATAGAGTAGCATTCTGCTGTGAGGCCTGTGATGGGGGTATCAAACAGACACCACAGTCACATACTTTTATGTGCAGCAGTTGTAGCATTTTATGCACTAAAGAGTTGAGAATTGCCTTTTATACTTTATTATGAAATTGTTGAAATGTAAATAACAGGAGGCCATGGCTTTTTTTTTTTAATTAATTTTTATTGGTGTTCAATTTACCAACATACAGAAAAACACCCAATGCTCATCCCGTTAAGTGTCCACCTCAGTGCCCATCACCCATTCCCCTCCAACACCCGCCCTCCTCCCCCCTTCCACCACCCCTAGTTCATTTCCCCGAGTTAGGAGTCTTTATGTTCTGTCTCCCTTCCTGATATTTCCCAACATTTCTTCTCCCTTCCTTTATATTCCCTTTCACTATTATTTATATTCCCCAAATGAATGAGAACATACACTGTTTGTCCTTCTCCGATTGACTTATTTCACTCAGCATAATACCCTCCAGTTCCATCCACGTTGAAGCAAATGGTGGGTATTTGTCGTTTCTAATTGCTGAGTAATATTCCATTGTATACATAAACCACATCTTCTTTATCCATTCATCTTTCGATGGACACCGAGGCTCCTTCCACAGTTTGGCTATTGTGGCCATTGCTGATAGAAACATCGGGGTGCAGGTGTCCCGACGTTTCATTGCATCTGAATCTTTGGGGTAAATCCCCAACAGTGCAATTGCTGGGTCGTAGGGCAGGTCTATTTTTAACTCTTTGAGGAACCTCCACACAGTTTTCCAGAGTGGCTGCACCAGTTCACATTCCCACCAACAGTGTAAGAGGGTTCCCTTTTCTCCGCATCCTCTCCAACATTTGTTGTTTCCTGCCTTGTTAATTTTCCCCATTCTCACTGGTGTGAGGTGGTATCTCATTGTGGTTTTGATTTGTATTTCCCTGATGGCAAGTGATGCAGAGCATTTTCTCATGTGCATGTTGGCGGCCATGGCTTTTTGTGTCTATGCACATGTATGAGCTGATATGTGTAAACACATGTGTGTATATGTATATGCATGCATGGGTAATTGCATGTATTTCCCAGCTCTGCTCAAAGGACTGAGAAGCAGATGAAGATATCTAGTTCCCAGACTTTGGTTTCTGATATCATTCTTCACTTAAAGGAACTCCAATTTCTCCAAGAAATGGCTAACAGTAGGGCTAGGATGAGTAAGATAAGACAGAGTGAGGAAGTGCTTTTTAAAAAATGATAGGGCATGTCCAGAGGACACAGGAACCACCTTGAAGAGGCTTGCAATTTAAACCCCCAAATAATTAAGGATATGAATGAATTAGATGCCACTGGAAAAACTAGGAATCTGTGAGCCCATGTCAATAATAGGTAAATACATTGGGGGGAAATACATTGGTTTTCCCTCTCAGTGAAATGCCAACTGCTGACTAGTAAATGTGGAGAGAGAGACCTAGAATTGGGAAGTCAGGATTGTTTGGGGGCAAAATCCATCATTAGGTGCTAAATTCAGGGGAAATTTTGATGAAGATCCAGATATTTGTAGTCTCCCCACGGATCACACACTAATTGCAAGTAGGAAAGTAGTAACTGAACATCAGAGAAACTGGAGAACAACCTGACCATGTGGTCAAAATCAGCATCACTACTAAAAGCTAGATGGATGTCATCGATGTCCAGAGGTGATGCTTGGAGATGGACTCAACATCTCTGAGGTTAGTATTCCGTGGATGCTTAGCCTCAGTGTAGTCATGAGGAAACATTAAACTGCAAATGAATAATGTTCTCTAACCGGGGGGGGGGGGGGGGGGGGGGGGGGGAAGTAGGCTGTATCCTTTGAAATGTCAATGTACTAAAACATGAAAGAAATTGTAGAGATTGGGCAGCCCGGGTGGCTTAGCGATTTGGCGCCACCTTCAGCCCAGGGCGTGATCCTGGAGACCCGGGATCGAGTCCCGCATCGGGCTCCCTGCATGGAGCCTGCTTCTCCCTCTGCCTGTCTCTGCCTCTCTCTCTCTGTGTCTCTCATGAATAAATAAATAAAATCTTTAAAAAGAAAAAAAAAAGAAATTGTAGAGATTCCAGTTGTAGAAATATTCCAAAGAAATATGACAATATCTGATTCTAGACTGGATACTTTGTTGGAGGCTACAGCAATATAAAGGACATTGGGTCAGTTGACAAATTGGAATCTGGAGGGGTAGATTAGGATAGAAGTAATATTAGTAACTAATTTTATAAAACTAGTAGCCCTTCTCAACCAGGTTCTACAAAAGTAAGCCCTTATGCCCTAAGATATATGTTGTATGTAATGGATTTGCTTCTCTTCTGTGCATCTACACTGATACTGGCCAAGTATAATCCTTGGAAGAATGGAAAACTAGTCACTCAAATTATTTTCTGTAGAACTTAATTCTCTCATGAAATTGGACAAGAGACTATGAAAGAATACCCTCATTCTTGAGAAATAAGCACTGAAATATTTGGGGGTAAAGGACCATGACTTTTCACAATTTACTCTTCCTGTGGCTTTAGAAAAAAAAAAAAAGGGTATAGAGAGCCCAAATCCTGAAGTAAATGGGAGAAAATGTTAACAGGCAAATCAAAACAGGTAAATGGATATTTTTGGTGCTTTGTTTTCTTGCAACTTTACATTTAAAAATCTATCTGCTTGTAAATTGGCATCTATTGCATTTAAGAATATTAAGATTAACTGGAGGTTTTATTTAAGCCTGAAGCTTCTATACCTCGATGAGCATTCAGTGTTGTAGACTCTAACTACGCTATTGGATGGTAAGCAATTTATGGGAGAATTGTGTTTTAGCAAGAAAAAGTGATCACTATGAAGTTATTTCCCAATTCTGCCTGAGGTGCTTCTTGTAAGAATCAAAAATTCTGGACTAAGTCAAAGTATAAATAAATAAGAACCATGTAACATGCTTAAGATAGTCCAGTCATTACTGACAACAAATATAAGTTGAAAATATATGGCATGAGAAATATTTTTCAAAATTACCATTTGGTTTCTCTTTGTAGGAGGAGCTCTTGGATATAAAAGAACGCCCTCATTCCAAACAAAGACCATCATGCCTCTCTGAAAAATATGACAGGTATGGGGGCAGGGGGAGGGGTATGCTCCTTCTAGTCCAACTTCTTGTTACACCAAACTTGGTAATTTAGGAATTGTTTTGGAGCTTTTTGTTGGAATGATGAGTGGAGAGATTTCCGGGATAATGACTTTGGGCTCCTGCACAAATACATCACAGATAAACTGTGGACTAAGTAGCACGTTACTGCATTGTCTTCATCAGTTTTATTATTAATTAGCTTTTAAACTATTCAAAAAATTGAGCTTCATGGGACTCTAAGGACAACTAAACCAATTCCCTTTCAATGAACTGATGATGGAACTAAAGTTGGAAAATGAGTTGGGCGCAGCCCGGGTGGCTCAGCGGTTTAGCGCCACCTTCAGCCCAGGGCATGATCCTGGAGTCCCGGGATCGAGTCCCACGTCAGGCTCCCTGCATGGAGCCTGCTTCTCCCTCTGCCTGTGTCTCTGCCTTTCTCTCTTTCTCTGTGTCTCTCATGAATAAGTAAGTAAGTAAGTAAGTAAATAAATAAATAAATAAATAAATAAAATCTTAAAAAAAAAAAAAGAAAAGAAGTTGGTCAGAGGCACATAGTCAAAAAGGAGGATTAAGACTTGAACACAGGAGTCCCTTCAGGCACATAGTCAAAAACAGAGGAGTCCCTTCGGGGTCTCTGCTGGCGGTAGTAGTATTTGCACTGTTCTTTGGGGTTCCTTCAAGGGCCTGCCCTGCGTTGGCTGATCAGGAGGTTTCTGAGCCTTGTGGCATTACTCCACCCCACTCCCTACCCCTAGCCAAAAAACCCATTCAGCTATTCAGATTAGCTCTTTTGCATCTTGGGCTGCTTTATAAGAGGTTAGAAGGCTTTGTTTTGAGAAGAATAGAGCTAAATTATGGTCTGAAAATCTTTACAATAACCCTATATTGCACTCGTTATGGTCACCTTAAGACTTTAAGGTTATTTCTTAAATATCAAGGTAGATAGTTCATATGGCCCAAATTTTTAACATATAAAGTGTATTATATTTAATTTCTTAGCTGAATAGGACATACTATTTTTATTTGTATATCTTCTCTTCAAAAGGTTGCTAAGTCTCAATTCTTCACCACTTTCATTCCCCTGATGAAGATGGTATTTGAATAATGGCTGTTCCAGTTGGTTAGGATTTTTTCATGAGTCTCAGATAAGCTGGGAGTTTTTTGGTTATTTTTCATAAAACTGTCCATCTTTTTTATGCCTCAAGTTGAATTTTCTTGTTACAACTATTTCTTCTTAAAAAAAAAAAAAAACAACTATTTCTTCTTGGCATAAAATAAAATTTATTAGGGTACACATATCCACTTTTATTCTGAAATGGAGACATGCTATTAATAGTAATGAAAAATAAGAAAGAGGAAAGAGCTTCCCATCCCAGTATTTCTCTTCTCAGAATTAAAATTTGATTCTTAAATTCCAGGTAATCCTTACAACCACACCAGAAGATGGGTAATATCTCCTTTATTGTGAGGAGTTTGAGATTGAGAGGTTGACTCAGTTATTCAAGATATGTTTAGTCGGTAGGGATGCCTGGATGGCTCAGCGGTTCAGCATCTGTGTTTGGATCAGGGCATGGTCCCAGAGCCCCAGGGTCGAGTCCCGCATCGGGCTTCCTGCATGGAGCCTGCTTTTCCCTCTGCCTGTGTTGTGTCTCTATCTCTCTGTTTTTCATAAATAAATAAAATCCTAAAAAATGTTTAGTCAGTACCTGCTGCTTTGTGGCAAATACTGTGTCACATGCTATCAAATACTGCCTTAATGGAGCATTGGTCTGTGGAAGGATACAAATACTCAAGAGTTCATCATTACAGGCTGTGAAGGACAAGTACAGAGTACTCTAATAGTGTTTAGCACAGCCTGATCTGATCTGGGGGTTGTGAAGTCCTTTCAAAAGAAGAGTTCAAGGACTTAGCTTATTAACTTGTCCAGGATGTCCCTGGTGGTGACGGCAAAACTAGAATTCCATCTCAGATCTTCGGACTCTAGAACTTCTGCTCTGCGCACTCTGCCACCTTATCATTAGGGAGTAACAAAATAGAACCCGTATCACACATTTTTATGTTCTTGAGTGCTGTCTGTTCTGCCTGTGGGGAAAAACAGACTATGCATAGAAATTCTGGAAAAGTAAAACATCAAGCATTCCAGGAGCTACTTCAAGTGAGAGCTTTTTCTCCCTCCTGTATACTAATCTTCAGTCAACTGTTTTTTTTTTTTCTTCAGTAACCTAGCCAGTATTCATGGAGCATCTTCTTTATGTAGGACAGGCATGGTTACTATACTCCCCATGCACCCCAGGGTTTGTGGTCTCATGTTTCATTCATACACAAACCACAGACTCACCTTTGACTATTGGTGTTGTATGAAAAACAACAAAATATTATTGGATTAATACAGATCTTCCTCAGCATACGGTAGGGTATGTTCCAGTAAACCCATCATAAGTTGAAAATATTTAGTCAAAAATGCATTTAATACATCTGGCCTGTTGAACATCATAGCTTACCCTAGCTATCTTAAAAGTGCTCAGAACACTTAGACTAGCCTACTGTTGGGCAAAATCACCCTAACACAAAGCCTATTTTATAATACAGTGTTGAATATCTTATAACTTACTGAATACTGTATTGAAAGTAAAACACAGAATAGTTGGGTACAGAATGGTGTGGTTTACCCTTGTGTTTTCAGTGGCCGATTGGGAGCTATAGCTCACAGCCATTGTGCAGCATCACGAGAGGTTATTGTATCAGATGTTGGTAGCCTGGGAAAAGATCAAACTTTCAAAATTCAAAGCACATTTTCTTTTCTTTTTTTTTTTTTTTTTAAGATTTATTTATTTATGATAGAGGCAAAGACACAGGAGGAGGGAGAAGTAGGCTCCATGCCGGGAGCCCGACGTGGGACTCGATCCCAGGACTCCAGGATCGTGCCCTGGGCCAAAGGCAGGCGCTAAACCGCTGAGCCACCCAGGGATCCCCCAAAGCACATTTTCAAAAACAAAAAAACAAAATACGGTTTCTACTGACTGTGTACCTTTGCAAGGTAGAACCGTCTTGAGTTAAACCACTGTACGTCAGGGACTGTCTGTAGCTTTTTGTTTTCATCTTAAAAGAACTAACCATTCTGATGGCAACCACAAGTGTTATATTGGAAAGTGGTTTCCATAACTTACTACCTAAAGAAATTTAGGAAAAAAATAAAAATAAAAATAAAGAAATTTAGGAATTAGACCACGTATGTAGTTCCTGGGTGCAAGTGCTAACTTTTGGTACCTTTTGATTTGTAGTGATGGTGTCTGGGACCCTGAAAAGTGGCATGCCTCTCTCTACCCAGCTTCAGGGCGGAACTCGCCAGTGGAAAGTCTGAAGAAAGAGTTGGATGCAGAGCGGCCTTCTCTTGTGCGCAGGATAGCAGGTGAGAGGTAGAAGTTGGGGCAGCGGTTTTAGAGAGCAAAGTCAAGTCGGAGACCAGTTTTGGAATTGCAGATTTCTTTGCCACTGGTTTCGTTCTTCGCTGAGAGTTTTATCAGAGAAATGACATTCAGAGAAAATGTCATTATCAGGAAACTGATTTATCAACCTGCTATGTAGAGAAACATCAGCTTTCCTCTATAGAGCAGTGGCAAGTAGATTGCATTAGACTGTATGCTTTGGAATTAAAAGTAGTGCTGTCCCTCATTGATAGCGGAAACGGAGTAAGAATATGATAAGGGAGCATGGTAGTGAGCATAAGGCTGTGCTAGAAATCCAGTTATGCTTAGTCTCATCTGTGAAACTAGTTCTCTGGTATAAATCTAACAATTCTTGGGCAGCCCCGGTGACTCAGCGGTTTACCTCCGCCTTCGGCCCAGGGCATGATCCTGGAGACCCGGGATCGAGTCCCACGTCGGGCTCCCTGCAGGGAGCCTGTTTCTCCCTCTGCCTGTGTCTCTGCCTCCCTCTCTCTCTCTCTCTCTCTCTCTCTCTCTCTCTCTCTCTCTCTGCCTGTGTCTCTGTGCGCCTCTCTCTCTCTCTCTCTCTGCCTCTCATGAATAAATAAAAAATCTTTAAAAATAAATAAATAACAATTCTTAATAGTGGATTATGGTCTGAATACATGGTTTGGATATGGTTTGAAACTGGGCTAAAATTTGGTTTTCCATACTTTTACCCATTTCAGCCAGAAAAGAGGGGTGCCTCGGTGGCTCAGTCAGTTGTCTGCCTTCAGCTCAGGTCATAATGCCAGGGTCCTGGGATTGAGCCTCACATCAGGCTCTCTGCTCAGCTGGGAGCCTGCTTCTCCCTCTCCCTTTGCTTCTCTGCCCACTTAACTTGTGTGTGCCCATGTGTGCTGTCTTCCTCTCTCTGTGTCAAGTAAAAATCTTAAAAAAAAAAAAAAAAAAGAGAGAGAGAGAGAGATACAGAAATGTGAAGTGGAGGACTAGCAGTATAGAAGTTAGTCAAGGAACTTATTGCAAGAACTTTTTTTGAGATAAGAGGAAAACCCATTATAAAACAAATTTGGAACTGGGCAAAGAAGATAGGTGTGACTCTAGTTTGAGATAGAAGATCCTTCTATACAATCTTACAGTACACTTAGTACAGTGATATCCCTCGAGCAGAGAATTTATTTTAGAATCATTAAAGATGTGCACAGAGATTTTATTAAATGATGAAAACTAGTAAGCAAACTCAATGTCTAGGGGTAGAAATGGGTTACGTAGACTTTGGTATGTCCAAATGTAGAAATATTAAGTTGTTCAGCTGTAAATTAAGAACTCGCCCATACTGTGTCTTGTTTTTGGAAAACATGGAGACATGGTGTGAAAATTCTGGAAAAGTACATACCATTTTAGTTACTGTTTCTGGTGAAAAGTTTGAAGGAGTTTTCTCACTTGGACTTCAGTTTTCTGGTTTTTCTAGGAAAGATTTTTGTGTGGTGACAGGTTTGATTTTCTCATATCTTTATTGAAGTATAATTGACAATAGACTGCACATAATGTGTACCATTTGATGTTTTGATAGATGTATACACCTCTGAAACCATTACCATGATCAAAGTAATAAGCTTTTCCATCACCCCCAAAAGTTCCCTGGTACCTCTGAATCCCTCTTCATACTCCCCCCCCCACCCCCACATACACACACCCATTTGCCGGCAGGCAAGCACTGATTTGCCTTCTATCGCTACAAATTAGTTTACATTTACTAGAATTCAGTATAAGTGGAATCCTACAGTGTGCACCCTTTGGGTGGCTTCTTTCACTCAGTAGTTTTAAGATTTGGTCATGATGTTGGTTGTATAAATAGTTCCTTTTTATTGCCTAGTAGTAGTCCGTTTTATGAATTTGCCATGGGTTATCCATGTATCCTGTTAATGGACATTTGGGTTGTTTCTAGCTTTTTTTTTTTTTTAATTTTTATTTATTTATGATAGTCACAGAGAGAGAGAGAGAAAGAGAGAGAGGCAGAGACACAGGCAGAGGGAGAAGCAGGCTCCATGCACCGGGAGCCCGACGTGGGACTCGATCCCGGGTCTCCAGGATCGCGCCCTGGGCCAAAGGCAGGTGCTAAACCGCTGCACCACCCAGGGATCCCTGTTTCTAGCTTTTGACTATTAACCGAAACTACTATGAACATTCATGTATAAGTCTCTATATGGGCGTATACTTTCTTTTCTCTTGAGTTAATACCTAAGGGTAGAATGGCTGAGTCCTATAGTAAATGTATGTTTAACATTTTGAGAAACTGCCAAGCTGTTTTCCAACATGGTTATACCACTTTACATTTCCACCAGCAATGTATGAACAATGTATGAAGGTTCACTCATTCTGCATCCTTGTCACCACTTGGAATGATCAGTCTTTGAGATTTTAGCCAGTCTATTAGATGTGTAATAGTATCATGGTTTAATTTGCATTTCCCTAATGGCTAATAATGTTGAGTATCTTTTTTTATGCCTATTTGCCATCCATATATCCTCTAGTCTCTGTTCAAAGCATTTGTCCACTTTTTATTTTTGTTAAAAAGATTTTATTTATTCAAGAGAGACACAGAAAGGCAGAGACATAGCAGAGGGAGAAGCAGGCTTCCCATGGGGAGCTTGATCAATCCCATGATTCCGGGATCACAACCTAAGCCAAATGCAGATGCTCAACCGTTGAGCCAACCAAGTGTCCCTGTCCATTTTTTAATCTGATTGTGTTTTTAATTTTGAAGAGTTTTTATATGTACCTGATACAGGTCCTTCCTTTATCAGATATACTTTGAAATATTTTCTTCCAGTCTATGGCTTGTTTTTGCATTCTTAGAAGAGTATCTTTCAGGGGCACCTGGGTGCTCAGTCATTTAAGCATCTGCCTATGGCTCAGGTCATGAATGATCTCAGGGTACAAGGATGGAGCCCTGCATGACATTCCCTGCTCAGCAGAGTCTGCTTCTCTTTCTCCCTCTACTATTTCCCTTCTTTATGCATGCACGTGCACGCGCTTGCTCTGTTTCTGTCTCTCTCTCTCTCTCTGTCTCTCTCTCTGTCAGATAAAATCCTTGAAAGATCTTATTTTGCTTTTAAAGAACAGAAGTTTTAAATTTTGATCAAGCCCAGTTTTTCATTTAATAGATTGTGGTCATGGTGTTGTGCCTAAGAAAACTCTGCTTAACCCAGTGACACAAAGATTTCCTCCTTTATTTTCTTCTAGAAGTTTTATATCATTTAGATCTATGATCTATTTTGCATTTTGTATGTGGTACCAGGTATCAATTCAAGTTCTTTTTTTTTTTTTTTAAGATTTTATTTATTTATTCATGAGAGACACAGAGAGGCGGAGGGTAATCAAGCTCCTTGTGGGGAGCCTGATGTGTGGGACTCAATCCCAGGACCCCAGGATCACAACCTGAGCCAAAGGCAGACACTCAAACACTGAGCCACCCAGGCACTCCTCAAGTTCATTTTCTTACATGTGGATATCCACTTGTTAAATACCATTTTTTGAAGAAACACTTCAGCTTTTTAGGTAGTTATTTTTTCCAAATACACCAACTATAATTGGCAAATTATTTTTCTAGTAATTATGTAGATAAGGCCTTAGTCAAAAATAAAGGGATTATGGAGACCAATCATGGAAAAATCATTTATTATGAAGTACATTTATTGCTCCAGAGAGAAAAAGCAAAAGACTCAGTCTTACTTAAATATGCACATTATTCTGTACCTGTTTCAGTGGTGACTCTTCCAAAACCCTCATCACCACTAATCATGGACATACTACCAAGAAAGGAAAAGTACCCTGCTGGTTTGCTTAACTTTCTCTTTCTGGTGTTTTTCCAGATCCACGAGAGCGCGTGAAAGAAGATGACTTAGATGTTGTTCTCAGCCCACAAAGACGAAGCTTTGGAGGGGGCTGCCACGTGACGGCTGCTGTTAGTTCCCGGCACTCAGGAAGCCCGTTGGAAAAAGAAAATGATGGGCTTCGCCTGCTTGGCGGACGAAGGATTGGCAGTGGGAGGATAATCTCTGCTCGGACCTTTGAGAAGGATCACCGTCTTAGTGATAAGGAGCTGCGGGACTTAAGAGACAGAGACCGAGAGAGGGACTATAAGGACAAGCGATTCAGGGTTTGTCTTCTAGATCTTTTCACCCCACATGTGCTTAGGGACTTCATATGCACTTCATTTCTAGCAGGTTATTTTGAGATGCCAGATGAACACAGCCCATTCTTAAGCCAGATAAAGAGGCTCAGAGTGCTGGGGGCAGGGAGGGGCTCCATGTCTGCAGCATAGTATCTGCAGTATCAATCGCAGTATCAATTGACCATTACCTAACACATCAAGACCTTAACTCAGGTCGAAACGCCTTAAGTAGAACCTGTTTTTTTATCTTGCATTGTGTACTTTTCCAGAGGGAGTTTGGGGATAGTAAGCGTGTCTTTGGTGAGCGAAGAAGAAATGATTCCTACACAGAAGAAGAACCAGAATGGTTCTCAGCTGGACCCACAAGTCAATCTGAAACCATTGAGCTGACTGGCTTTGATGATAAGATACTGGAAGAAGATCACAAGGGGAGAAAGAGAACAAGGCGAAGGACGGCCTCCGTGAAGGAAGGTAAGCAAAAACTTTGAGAGGGAAGCTTACTCTTCTAAAATGAGATGTGCTTATAATTGTCTTAATTATGCACTTAGGAATAACTGTACCAATTGCTAGGAAGTGTCAGGTGAATTTACTAGGTGTGTATTACATCCTCAACTTGTTCTGCCTGCAGTGCTAAACAGAGAAGTCTCACGTTGCCCTGTAAGAGCACTGTGTACACAAAAGGGTTCCCTAGACATCAGAAAAGTGGTAGAAATAGTGAAGGAGTCTCATTAATTGAGAACTGGGCACAGTGCTAAGTGTTTTGGCTGTATAATCCTTCTAACAGCCCTGTGAGGCAGGTACTTTGGTTGAGTGAATGGAGACGCAAGAGGCTTGAGGGACTTGTCTGTGGACACTGAGGAAGTAATTAGTCAAGTTGGGAGTTGAACAAGTCCTTTTGTACTTCAGAGCCCACCTTCTTCACCGTGGTTTTAGACCTTCCTACATGTGTTGTTTGTGACTTGGCTTCTAGACTCCGTTAGCTATGAGATGTGGTGGGATATCTCCTTATCAAACTGAAAAAGCCAGAGCTACTATGTGAGAGGTGCCTGATACAGAGCTGGGGGCCCACTACTCATTTTCAGGGCAGTAGCCTGGCTTTAGGGTGGCCAGTCTTGGGCTGATGATCCTGAGAAGTGGTAGTGAAGAGCCAGGCTGGCTAGCGTGAGTTTGAGTATTGGAGTTCTGCTTACCAAATGTATAATCTTTGCTAAAACTCTTGATAGGGGGCTTGGTTCTTTGTAAGGTGAAGATAGTGTCTACTTCATAATTTCAAGGGTTACTCTTAGCATTAAAGTTCAGATGTGAACATGAGAGCTTAGTTTCTTGTGGGCACTTCTTGAGTAAATTCTAGTTCTCTTCAGCTTTCAGATTTAGTTGGAAAACACCTTTTGGCTGATACTAGTCAACAAAAGTAGAAAACTGTTTTAATATAAGTGTTTAATCAGTGCCACCTTAAAATTATGAGGCTAAAATATATTTAAGCAGAAAGTGAGCTAGTGGAATTTATTTAGGGAAAAGAGAGAAATCACTTGCTTTTTTTTTTTTTTTTTTCTTTTCTTTTAGTATCTTTAAGACACAATAGACATCATCATTATCTTTATGCTGTTACACATTGTTCCCTGGGGTGGTGCAGAAGAGTGATGGGTAACTTGCGAGATATTTCTCTTAAATAGCATTTGAGACATGCCTTTGTGTCATTCTCAGGCTAAAGCAGTACCAGCCAAGCATTAGTCTTTCACATAATGATAAAGATAAGGCTGCTGCTGGGTATGTGAGGGAAAAGCACATGTTTTTCTCAACTGAGGTGTAATCTAAATTTCACCCATTCATATTATATCAACAAGTGGATGAGCCAAATGGTGTGATAATGTCCCCTCCTTATCTTATACACACAGAGACAGACCTGGAAAGAGGGGACAACCTAAGACCCTGTCACATGGATTTCATGGCAGAGTCTCAAGTGAAATCCAGGGGCCCTAGCTCACTCACCCCAATAGTTAATTGCAGACAGTCCACAGGCTGTTTTAGCTAGTGTATTTAGGATAAACCAGTATCCCATTATTTCATCTTGGCTACAAGAATGAAAGGGAGGGGGGGATGAGTGCCTTTTAGTCCATTTTTGTATCTGTATTCTAACTTCCAATGGATTTTTTTTTTTTTTTTTTAAGAGCGAGTGGGGCCAGGACAAGGGGCAGAGTCAGAGAATCTCAAGTAGACACCCCGCCAAGCATGGAGCCCAACTCAGGGCTTGATCTCACAACCCCAAGATCATGACCTAAGCCAAAATCAAAGCATTAGACGCTTAACCTACTGAACTACCCAAGCACCCCTCTGTGGAATTTTTTTATGTAGCCATTCTCTGCAGGTACATCCTAGTGCTGAGAGTATAGCAGTAAACAAAGCAAACCTATTCCTTTCCTGTATGATTTTAAGACCGATGTGTAATGAACTACTCACTCTACATGGGGCCCAGTGCTAGGTGATGTATAAATGGTAATAAAACAATTTGAATATGCACTAACACATGTAACCAGGGGAAAAAAAGAAGTCAGAAATGGTTAAAACCCTCCATTGATTGAAAAGAACATTTTAGGAGTGCCTAGGTGGCTCAGTCAGTTAAGTGTCTGACTCTTGACTTTTGGCTGAGGTCATAATCTCAGGGTTGTGAAATCATGCCCTGTGTTGGGCATGGAGCCTGCTTAACATTCTCTCTCTCCCTTTGCCCCTCCTTGCACAGCTTGCATGTTTTCGGTCTTTAAAAAAAAAAAAAAAATTGTGTTCTCTCTAATGAAGGTATGTGGGCCTTCTGAACATGATAAACTTCCCCTTAGTTCTCTTTCCTGGGTCTCTGCCTTTTGAGTGTATTATCATAAATGGCCAGTTGTGTTTGTCTGCCAGTACACATCCCTACCAACTTAGACCCATTCTCAGTTGACAGGCCCCCATCTGCTTTCCAGAGCTTGACAGTGGCATAAAATTGCATATAGAACACTGCTACACCTTGCAAAAGCTATTTATCTGTTGAGATGTTCCACATCAACACAAAATAAGAGGAATAGAAGATATATTAAAGTTTCTTTTGCAAATGTATGAGCCAAATACAGACCCTCATTTCCACCCTTCATTCTTAAGTTGGGACCCAAAACTGCAGCAAAATGTTCCTCATTAGTCTAAGGTAGGCAGGCAGCTTCTGCCAGGTAAAGTGGGTCAGGGAGAAACAGTGTTCGAGTGGACAAGAATACACACTGGGCATTGATCAGGCTATTGAAATGTTCATTTTTCCAGGACTCTGTTTCTTTGTAAAGTGAGGCTACTATCTCCACGAAAGCAGTCATTTTAGTTTAAATGTCAGTCTTTACTCAGCCATTAGAAATGACAAATACCCATCATTTGCTTCAACGTGGATGGAACTGGAGGGTATTATGCTGAGTGAAATAAGTCAATCGGAGAAGGACAAACATTATATGTTCTCATTCATTTGGGGAATATAAATAATAGTGAAAAGGAATAGAAGGGAAGGGAGAAGAAATGGGTAGTAAATATCAGAAAGGGAGACAGAACATAAAGACTCCTAACTCTGGGAAACGAACTAGGGGTGGTGGAAGGGGAGGGGAGGGTGGGGGGTGGGGGTGAATGGGTGACAGGCACTGAGGGGGGCACTTGACAGGATGAGCACTGGGTGTTATTCTGTATGTTGGCAAATTGAACACCAATAAAAAATTTATTATTTAAAAAATAAATAAATAAAAATAAATGTCAGTCTTTAAGGAATAGTATCTGCTTCTATTTGGCAGTAAGCATGTGCTAACCCAATGGAGAGACTGCTGATTGCCTTGTCTGTGGCTTACAAAGTTTGTCTTACTGGTTGCCCTAGGCTCCAGAAGGCTCAGGGTAGTTAAGTGGCAGCTGCCCCTGTGGAGGAATGGTGCTGCCTTAATACACACGGCATGGTGTAGAACGGTATCGATGCCATCTTAGGGTTGAAGTTTCTGCCATTTGGCTGGTATTGAGACCAGCCCTTTAGTCCTAGTCTCCTGTTTTGCTGTCTAGCTTTTGAAGCATTACTAGAATGAAAGCAACTGATAGCATTTAGCATCTCTTGGTCTGATTAATAACGAGACTGAGGTAACTACTGGGGACTTTTAAGAAGGGATGGGCCCGGGAGATGGCAATCCTTCCCTTCCCTCCCCTCTGCCACCACGAAGGTCTTTCATATCTGTTGTAGATCTTGAAACTACAGGCCGCTCTTACATAGATGGTTTTGCAGGGTGAGACTTTGGGAGTTCTGTTCTTCAAATCAAAAAGTCTAGTATCTTGCAGTGCATTTATTTGAAAGAAAAACATTTTTTATCCCAAGGATTTTGCCTTTTGCCCATATTCCTGATAAAACGAAGATCTTAGATTCCCTAAATGTTAACACTTGGTAGCTTCACTTACACCCTACCTTCATATCCTAACAGTAACTGTGAATGATACTTGGTTTTAAATTTACCAGGCACTACAGAGTAAAACAAAACTGATTAGAGCAGATTACCTGTCTTCAGAGAGACAACGTACTCTGAGAGACAACATAAAGGTTATAAAGAAGGCAGTGATTAATTTTTCTGGGCATGGTAAAAACGAATAGGCAGGTCAGGTTTCCCAGAAGCTTTGCCTTGAAGTATGAGCTACAGCCAACCTAAAGGCAAGTGAAAATTGCCCTCATGCTAGATTTCACATGAATACCTTAGATTGCCAAACCCTGATTGAGATTGATAATGCAGATACACAGATGAAGGCAAGGGCAAATTAATTTGGTTCCATTTTTACGCAGTAAGAAACTTGCAGAAACTATCTTTAAAAAAAAAAAATCCCATTAGAAAAAGAATGTGCATCATCTTTCTTGCACTGTGCTGGCATTCTGGCTTGTTATTAAGGCTTTTTTCCTCCCCTAGCCATAGGAAAGGAATCGTGCTGTTGCATGCTGTATTGGCACACGAGGTCTGCTTTTAAAGTTGTCTGTGGCTCTTTTGCACATGTGATGATGGCTGAGGCCACACAATAAGTCTAGAGCGGTTCACTTGATCAGACTATTTTTGTCCTGGTTTTGCTTTCAGGCATAGTCGAGTGCAATGGAGGAGTGGCCGAAGAGGATGAGGTGGAGGTCATCCTTGCACAGGAGCCTGCTGCTGATCAGGAAGTGCCAAGGGATGCCGTCTTGCCTGAGCAGTCCCCAGGAGAATTTGACTTTAATGAGTTCTTTAACCTTGATAAAGTGCCAGGCTTGGCTTCGGTGAGTGTAGCAGCACACTTAACAAACGAGGTGGAGCAACTATGGTTAAATTTGACCTGAGTATTAAGTATCTTTTTAAAGTATTGTTTTGCTAGATATTTGGGGAATTTTGGCTTTTATTCCTAAGTATCATTTGAGTTTTCGTGGCTTTGAGAGGCCTAGTGGCAATGACCAAGTGAGAATTCTGTACCAGTTACCTCTTTTTCTAGGCTGGTAGCGTTGGACTAAGAATTCTTCAGATGTGAAGAACATCATCTGCTTTTATTTTTAAGTAGTTAAGTATTTGTTATAAAGACTTGCTGTGGAGATGGATTTTTATAACTGGTGATTAGCATCATGCTGATCTGCATTCCTTGGGTAAGGTTGACTAGTTAAGTGGTAACTTTGTGGTGTGATGGTTCTGAAAACCTTTAGTGAAAAATACCTTGGAATACTATCAGTGTTGCTGTTAAAGTGTGAAGGTCCAGTCTTTTCTCCACTTTCAAAGTAGAAACAGTAAGACATTCCAAATCTTCACTTGCTACCTGCCCTTGCGCCTATATTCTCTTTGGTCCTTAGGGATTACTGTGGCCTCAACAAGTTGTAGAAAAGCTAGAACTCTGACCTGTGCATACAGAAATGAGATTGTTCTGTGGTTGTTGAAAGAATGCATAGAATCGTGATGAAACAATTTTTGGAGACATTTGGGGCACCTGCATGGCTCAGTCAGTTAAGCATCAGACTCTTGATTTTAGCTCAGGTCATGATCTCAGGGTTGTGAGATTGAGCTCCACAAGGGGCTCCACACTGGGCATGGAACCTGCTTAAGATACCCTCTCTGCCCCCTCCCCATCTCTCTCTCCCCCTTTAAAAAACAAAAAACCCACATTTGTCCAAAAAGCATCTCTGTTATAGAGGTCCCAATTACAATACCAATTACAGCAAATACATTTGACAGTCCTTTAAAATTGGTGGTTCGTGGAATTTAAATGACTCTTCGTCTTAACTGTAGCAGCTCCTTGTTTGATTATTGCATGAGCAGAGAGAACGGGGCATGACACAACAAAATAATATTGGCTCGTCTCCTTTGTCATTTGTGGCCCCAGTCCCCAAAAGATGGCCACGTAGCATAGGAGAGCAGACACAACATAGCACTGCTAGGAATAGGGTTATAGGTGAGTTCTAGGGCAGCATTTGAAATACTCTGTGATGAGAGACACAAGTTATATTTCCAGTCCATGAGAACCTATACTTTAGTATAAAATACAAAAGTCATGGCAGTGCCAAATTGCTATAAAGTTCTAAGCATTTACTTTGACTCTCTGAACTTGTCTCCATATTGTCCAAGAGTACATTTGTCTAGAGCATCCTTCAGGAGCTTGTGCAATGTGGCTCTAAATCAACTGACAGCTGTGTGGTTGGTTCTGTTCCTTAAGTTCTAGCAGCAATGTTAGCTGTAAGGCTCCCTAGCCAGATATCTCACTTATGGTCAGCTGGTCAGTAATAGTCCTTTGGCTCACCGGGAGCAGAAGGGTTGCATTTAGACAGAAGCTTAGTTTCCTTGGTGGAAAATTCTTTGCTTTTGAGGGGACATTAGTCACTTATTTTTCCCCTTCACTCTCTCAGGTGAAGTTTTCCCAGGAAAAGGTCAGAATTTATAAGCCTCTTCTTAGCTCCAAATGTGAGCACCTCTGAGACTTAACCCATGTGCCTACATAGAGGAAGAATTCAAAACCAAACTTTAAATAATAGGTAACATGCATAGAGTGCTGATTGCTTTAGGCTTTACATATAATAATGTCATCTAATCCTCACAAACCCTTGTAAATTAGGTTACTGTTTCCATTTTGCAGATGCGGAAACAGGCACAGAAGCTTAAATAACTTGCCAAAGTCACACAACCTAGTCGGTTGTAGATACTGAATTTTGATTCATGCAGTTTCAGTTAAGGATCTTTGTTTTTAATTCCTCATAACTATACTGCCACTAAAGCATCAAAGGAGGTATAGGAGCTTCACAGTATCTTATCTTCTGGCCCTCACCCTCAACCAAAATTTGGCTAAAGCTTGAGCAATAGTTGATACTAGGTTAGGAGGTCTCCATGTTTCTCATGAAGGTCCTGCTCATTAAGGTATATATTCTATGATTCACTTAAAAGCTAAACTGGGATCAGTTAAAAACAAATGCCCTTGAATGTGCTGTTAACTCTAATACTATGCTCAGTAAATGACCAATTAAGAAAAGTAAGAACTAGATAGGATTTGAGTATCACTTAACAAATATTATATAAAGTGTTTGAAATAGTACATGGTACTCAGTAAGCTCCGCCAGTGTTAGGTATTAATAGATAAAAACAGATTATATTTTAGGTTATGTTTATTGGCATAACTACACATTAGAAGTTGAAAGTCATAAAAATCTCAAACTGAACATTTGGATTACATGTGCAAGTAATTTTCGTTAAATAATTAAAAATAAGTTTATTTTAGATAGGATACGAGTCTTATTACAGTGCCTGACATATAACAGGTGCTTATTATGTTGAACGAAGAAAAAGGAAATGAAAGTGGAAATCGTAAACTGTTTAGAGTGATGAACAAAGACCATGGCGTAGAAAAATCCTGGCGGCGTAATCAAAAGTATGCTCAGAAGAAAATGTATAGCCTTAAGTACATTTTTACAAATCCCAAAAATCAAACTAGAGTGAAACAAATACAAAACTGTAGACATTTCCATAAAAGTGGAAGGTACACACACAAAGAAAGTGGAAGGTACTAGAAGAACACTGATCAGTAAAACCTAATAATTGAGAGAAAATATAGTATCTGTTTGACAGAATATGAATCATAAAATATGGCTTGTCTGAGTGACCTTGTTTGAAGGAGCAGGCTAACAGTTATAAGTTACCTTAAAATGTTATTTAAAAATGTAGAAAGAACAGTTTAAACATACCAGATTACAGTTCATAAGGCTCCTTTTCTTGACTAACTGATGGCTGCTGACAACACATTTGCAGAGGATGTCTTGACCAAGGAAGTCAGAGCAGCAGGTCCTCCCCTCCATTTTCTGTACCAAGCCAAGGTACAGGAAACCTAACTGCTGGTAGATCATCCCTTTGCTGTGTGGCAAAAATGACTGACTAGATAAATACTTTTTAGGATTTCTTTGGGGCTTAAAACACTTTAGCCTTTTGAAATTGGCATTTCCAATATATGTGTGTAAGAGTAACTTTGTTTTTACTGTTTATATTGTAGCTTATAATAGAACAGCTCTAACAGGAACAAAGTTGGTCACTGATCAGAATATGGAAATGACTTTCTCAACACTTACTCTCATATCTTTAGAAAATGTCCAGATACTTTATATTCACATTCTTTTTGTGTATCTTCTAACTTTTTTCATATACACTATGATCAGAGGAAATAAAAGGATTAAAATGCAAAGAGATATTGTTGCTATTTGTAAAATTCCAAATTCTTTTCAACGCTAAAACCTTCTTCATGGCTATAGCTTTTAGTTTTAAAATAATTCCTATTTATCCCTAAGGTTGTTATGTTTTAGGTACAATTCTCAATTTTTCACAGTAAAACACTTGCTAGTAATGCTTCTTATATTTTAATTATGATAAAAGTAGTACACTGGAAGGTCAGCATTATTTAAGGTGTGTGAGTCTACAAGTGAACAATTGAAACTGAATAATACCTCAGGAAATAGAAGTACCACAAGTAATGAATTAGTGTCATGGATTAAAATCTCTTATTCTTGTGTTCAAGAAAAGTATTTCATGGCTTACTTTGGGTACATTATGAGAAAATTCATATGAGAATAAAATAATTTAACCTGTTGCTGAATTTTGACCGGAAATTGTGGGTTCCAGTCTTTAGATAAAACAGTTGCTAAAATAAAATAAAATAAAATAAAATAAAATAAAATAAAATAAAATAAAAAATAAAACAGTTGCTAACTTTGCCACCTATGTACGAGTTTGGAGGAAAACTTATTTTCTGCTTATCATTGGTATAAAAATGAAAGTTTATGCCTGTTAGGATATGCCTCATTTTTTTGTACTAACATTTGTTTTATTTTGTCTTTTCTAAATATTGATAAGAACACTGCATAAGATCAATTTAGATATGTAACTGGATTTGTGATAGAATAGAATTGAAATACACCTTTTAATGCATCGATCTAGTTTTTAAGGATCGATCATGGAAATAACTATTATGAAATAGTGTTGAAATTATTTCTGATCATAGCACATCAATTAATTATCCTTACCAAACTGAAAACTATTGAGGTTGGATTTAAAAGAAAACAAATACCTGCAAGCTCCCTGTTAAGTTCAAACAAATATTAGAGATCAGTTAAAGTTCATCTTTCACATTCTGACACTTTCAGAACTTTGACTGGAATTACGATCTCTGTGTGCTTTACTTTTTAGTTTCTGAAATTCTCACCATTGAATTTTATCATGTTCATCACAACCTTGAGAAAGTTGAAGTTTGAAGCAAGGGCTTTCTTTCATCATCTCTCCATACTTGATATTTAGTTGAAGGCCACTAATCAGCTTGGCAGTGGAATGCTTTACTGTGGTGCTGATTTTGATTTTGAAACTATATCCTCTGAGAACATTAAGTAGTTCATGGACTTTCTAATGAGGCAAAGGATAAAAAGCCGAACATACTCTGTGACACAGAGGTTTTTCATTATATGCTTAGAAAGTATATGGTCAGTAATGCCCACCTTTGGGTTACTCAGAAATGACCCTGGAGGGGAAGAAAAATTAAAGATGTTGAAAATCATAAATTCTGCGGGTGTTTACCTTCAGGTCAGCAGCACCAAAGGAAGTTTCAAAGTAAGTGACCTTTTTTTAAAATTTGAATCTTGTTGTCCTTTTCACCTAGAAACCATCATCTTAGCTCCTTTTGTCTTTCCCTTTAGATGATAGAAGATGTTTTGGGAGAAGGATCAGTCTCTGCAAGTCGGTTCAGTAGATGGTTCTCTAATCCGAGCCGATCAGGAAGCCGATCCAGCAGTCTTGGGTCAACACCACATGAAGAACTGGAGAGACTAGCAGGTAAAATTGCTATAAATTCTTACTTTGAATGTGGATTTAAGCTTTCTCTGACCTGGTTCATCTTATCTTCATTAGTTAGGGTCCATTAAGATTTAAAAGGTCTCTGGATATCAAAAAGAAAACCCTTTAATTTGTGCCCATTTAATATTGTTGATATATTTCAGTGCTTTATTGGGACCAATCAATTACAAATGTATTTACTCGTAATATTAGGTCTGGAACAAGCAATCCTCTCTCCTGGACAGAACTCGGGGAATTATTTTGCTCCTATCCCACTGGAAGACCACACTGAAAATAAAGTGGATATTTTAGAAATGCTGCAGAAGGCCAAAGTGGATTTAAAACCTCTTCTTTCCAGTCTTTCTGCAAATAAAGAAAAGCTTAAGGAAAGCTGTAAGTGTTTATTAGAGTCTGCTTTAGGCATTTGAAGTGTGCATCTCAGTCTTAAGGCAGTTCGTTCTAACATACTGCTGTTTTCAAAGTTAAATCAATGGGTTTTATTTAATGTTTCATAGTTTTTATCAAACAGTACCACCTCCTTGAAATCTCTAGTCAGTGGGTCATGGGCTTCTCCTCCAAGTCTTCCTCCTTACCTAGTCTGGTTGTTACACTCCAGTCAATGCCGTAGTCCTCCTGGGCATAACTTGTCAGCTTCTCACACCTTTGCACCAGTCTGCCATGTTCTTGCTTAGGTCATGTGCCCTCAGCATAAACCTTAGTGACATAATGACCATAGTGAGGGTAGCAGTCTTGCTAACATAGAGCTACCTGGGAGTTTTGTCCCTGGTAACAGGTCTACAGAAGACTCATTATGAGAGGTCCTCCTGCAGGATGCACATTAGGATTTTACCAAGTCTTAAAGCACAACACCCAATGGTGTGGTCCCCCAGCTTCTAGCATCTAAACATTCTAGGTTTATTTTATGCCCTCTCTTACTAAGTACATAATTGTGGCTTTATTTCCACTGAGTAGCCATGGTTTTAAGAGTCTTCAGTTTGCCTATTTTTGACATCAGCCTTTTCTGACAGCCTCCCTTCAGCTGTGAAATAAATTATTTTCACTTTAACCATCATGGTAGCCAAAGAGAATTCCTACCACATATTCACTTGCTTGGCTTCATGTAGATTTTCTCAATCTTTCAGCGCATTCAGGAGTTGTGCTGTCAGTGGAAGAGGTAGAAGCAGGGCTCAAGGGCTTGAAGGTGGACCAGCAAGTGAAGAATTCGACTCCCTTCATGGCAGAACACTTAGAGGAGACCTTGAGTGCTGTAACCAGCAATCGACAGCTTAAGAAAGATGGAGATATGACTGCATTCAACAAACTAGTGAGCACCATGAAGGCAAGTGGAACTTTGCCTTCTCAGCCCAAAGTCAGCGTAAGTATTTGGCACAAACCCCAGCCTTTTTTCCTTTTCCCTTTTTCTATTCCATTTCCCACTATAATAAATGGACTTAAAAAATGGTATCCTGAGTAAGTTGGAAGTTCTTTAATAGTCATTTGGTCCTTAATGCTTTTGTGTGTTCTTTAATTATTACTGTGCTATTTGTTACTAGAAAAAGCAAGCTGTGGTTAATCCATATGTTTTATGGGTGACGGTATAAAGATTGAAAGATTTGGATATAACTTTAAGTCGCTGCTTAAAAAGGTATAAAAACATCTTTTTGAGTGCACTTCAGAGAAAGTTTTTTGTTTATTCAGCTACTTAAGCCAAAATAACTCACCATATTTTTAGATTGAAGTCTTTTCACTTTTTTTTTTTTTTTTTTTTTCTTTTCACATTTTTAAATCACTGTTACATACCTGGAATTACCTGCTTTCTTGATTAGGCAGTTGGCAGTTCTATGTATCATTTGTAAAATACCTATGATGAGTATTTTTCAGGATAGCTGCATTCTGTCAATTTATTAAATAAAAGAGCTGTGACTCGTAAAAACATTTTGGGGTGCGAAATTGGGTTATGCGGTGACCAAATGTCAATAAACACAGGTGTGTATCAAATACTGGTCTTTATCATAACACATTAGCGGTGACTCTCAGCCATGGCCTTTGTGTCAGTATTGCTGTCCCTTGATGATACAAGGTGAGAGAGGAAACTGGGCAAACCTGAAAAAAACATTTAAAAAAAAGATTTATTCTTGTTGCTAAGTTACAGCAAATTTATTAAACGGAGTTTTGCCTCTTGTTTTCTCCTAACATCTCTTCTGGGAACTACAAGTTGGTCATGATTCATTGTGCCTTGTACCAAAGGAAGGCAACTGGTATTTTATATTTGACCAGCAGTTGGTGGTAGATGCCAACAGAGGTACCATTGTTCCTGGCCTGAATGCCAGGACCGACATCTACCTCTGAAAGGAGGCATCTCAAGTAGACTAATTTCTTTGTATCTGACCACACCATGCCAATTATAGGGGAATGTTTCCCTTAAACCACTGTCATAATGAATTACTTGAGTTATTTCCATACAATGAATTATTATAGATATTTTCAAATGAGGACCAGATTAAAAGATCACAAGCTATCCTTTTTTCTTGCTCATGTGTGTTTTGGTGATTAGGTGCTTGTAAGCAGCTTGGGTCAAATCTTGTAAGTAGCTTCTTTTAGTGTGAATGAGTAGAGAAGTGGGAGCAAGGGAACTCAATAATTTACCTGATGTTTTAAATATTTTGTTTCAGATACAATGCTAGGGTTTGAAATCCTGGGCTGTGAGGGTAACTGATGTTGAGGTTTTAGTGCTCTGAAATATATGTGGCTAAGGCAGTGAGCCTCAAACACCTCTTTGGGATGGATGATATAATTTAAGTTGCTACACAAAAAGTAACACAAACCTAGAAAAGAAAGCACCAAGGAAAATAATGTAATAAACACACCAATATTATCCCAAAACATTGCTTGACTTGCATGTTATTGTTAAGTCATGGTCTGTTCTAAAATCAAGTCTGCAATCACTATGGCTGTGTGTGTGTTGTATACTATTTCTGATCTGCCTCCATCTGTTTAGGTTCAATCATACTGTTTCATCACCAAAATAGGACATGTTGGTTCAATCTAAACTCTATTTCAAATTGAATTGTAGAGACTCTGCCGTCCAAATGTAGTAAGCCATGTAGTATAAAGCTGCCCATTTTTGTAGGTGGAATTAAATGACTCTTGAGGACATTGCTTATTAAAATCAGGGGATATGTAGGTGGCTTAGGTGGTTGAGCATCCGACTCTTGATCTCCGCTCAGATCTTGATCTCAGGGTCTTGATTTCAAGCCATGCATTGGGCTCCACACTAGGCATGAAGCCTACTTACCAAAAAAAAAAAAAAAGAAAGAAAGAAAGAAAAAGAAAAAGCAGTCCTAATTCTAAAACCGCAATAAAACTCTGGGCTATCTTTGGGCTCTTTGTCACACCTGAGGACATTGCTGTGGACCTCTGCATCTTCACCTAGTGGAAGGCGAACTGTACCAGAGAAAGCACTTCAGGCAAAGCTAAATGGGCACAAGGATGTCCTAAAGTGAAGGAGCTAATTTCGGTTGGATAACTGCTACTGCTTTAAAAGAATAAAGAGCTGGAGGATCTGAATTTTGCCCTGTGAGACCCATTTTGGAACAGCTTGTTTAAAAATAATAACGTTTAAATTTCCTGAAATATGAAACTCTGAAATATAACAATTCTGGCCAAACTTTTGTGTTATTTACTAGTTTTAAACTGCCATCTGTGGTTGATAAATCTTATTTCAAAGATAATGCATAGCAAAGGTTGCCTTGAAAATTAAAATCTATAAATTAGTTTCCTACTTGTGGCTTCTTAGGAGTGCTCCTCTATTTCACCATTTTCTTTCTCCCTTCTTTTGGTCGCAGTGTTAGAAACAGTGAAATGCACTAGGGTTACCACAGGGAGGAAAAGACCATCTGAGAGTCTCTGAGTGAACTTTGTATGTGCATGTGAAGATTCTTTGCATTTCCAGATCTTTGGACCTGTGTGATGAGCAAGTGGAACAAGTGGATCTAAGTTAGTTTTCTGTGCCTTGGATATCATTCTGCTTAAGTGCCAACTCCCTGGGGAGTTTTTAATGCTTTCTTGTAGTCCCCGGTGAACCTGTAAGTTAAGTGTGTAAGAAGGTTAAAACCAGTTTTCCTTTGACTTTTTTAGCGAAACCTTGAAAGCCATTTGATGTCCCCTGCTGAGATTCCAGGCCAGCCTGTCCCTAAGAACATCCTGCAGGTACTTCACCATCTTACACCAAGGCCTTGGAGTCCTGAACACTAGTCCTTTGTTTTTTTGTTTTTTAAGATTTTATTTATTTATTCATGAGAGACACAGAGAGAGGCAGAGACAGGCAGAGGGAGAAGCAGGCCCCATGCAGGGCGCCTGACGCAGGACTCAATCCCGGGTCTCCAGGATCACGCCCTGGACTGAAGGTGGTGCTAAACTGCTGAGCCACCAGGGCTGCCCCAACACTAGTCCTTTGAACTGGTTTTGTGTAGTGGTCCAGCTTTGGGCCTTAGAGAATGATCCGTGCGGCCTGGCAATCGAAGATAGTGTTGTTGCCAGACCTAGTTCTGTGTTGCTGTTAAACTCATCATGGGGTGGGGAGGTGGCTGAAGATAACAAAGTAAGCCTTGATTTCCAGTTTACAGGTTTCAGTTTCTATAGAAATTTAAAATATCTAACCTATATTTGTAGCACTAACTTAAAGCAAATGTTGCTACCTGAACGATGAGAGAAGTGTGTTGCATGTACATGTGCCAAGTCCTTCAGTGGAGCATGAGGGAGATTCATCGTTGGCTTCCAAAAGTTAATCCATAATTCACAGCCTCTGACTAGGAAAAAGAACTTGGTTTGTTCACAGGGATGACTTTTTCTGCCCTTAGGAACTTCTGGGTCCACCAGTTCAGAGACCTGCTTCTTCCAATCTTCTGAGTGGCCTTATGGGGAGTTTGGAACCTACAACACCTTTACTGGGCCAAAGAGCACCCTCTCCTCCCTTGTCACAGGTGTTTCAAACACGAGCAGCCTCAGCAGACTACCTTCGTCCTAGAATACCATCACCAGTTGGTAAATGTTGTGCTTAGATGTCTGTCCGTTCTCCCCCCAACCCTCTACAAAGGTCATACTTGTCCCCTAGAATTGGTGAAGTCTTTTTCATGGGCATCCTTGAAGAGTTTAAAAAGAAATGTGTGAATTTTTGTGCTTTTTGGGGGGGGCGGGAGGTGAGGTACAAGATTGGAAGATAGTTTATCTGGCTGCCCTTCTAGATAAATATAGGCGTTTTTTTTTTTGTTTGTTTTTTGTTTTTTGTAAGATTGATCAAAATTGTATACATTGGATGTAGCTCTTTAGTCTTTTTCCTTATTTTGGGAATTCAATTCAAAGATAATTTGGCTTCCGAGGTTTTTCCTTGATAGAGGAGAAGTCAGGGTAATGGCTCTCTACCAACCTAATGAAGTTGGTACACAACCAATTGTGAGGTTTCATGGCTAATACAGAATGTGAATAGAAGAAGCACTTCCAGAAGTGTTGGACTTAGCATAAGTGTTGTGCAGATTCTCAGTGTTCCTGTCACCCTGGACCACTTTAGGCTGCTCGCCACTCTGGCTCAGGCCAATCTTGAGAGTAAGTTTTTATAGTAGTCCTTCCTGGACTCTCCTTTGGTTATCAGCTGGCTCGGCGACAGTGAGCCAAATCACTGACTAGAAAAGCACTTTTCTCTCAGAGGTCTCAGTTTTGAAGGGGACAAAGCTGACAGCTTAATGGGGTAGATGGATACACCAGCAATTTGGGTCATTAATGCTCTAATTAAGGTCCACATAGGACAGTGTAGGGGCACAGAAGAAGAGGGACATTGTCAGCCTGGAGTCAGTACTTGCTTGAAAGAGATGGTGTTCAATAAGCAGCAGCATGTACTAGTGATAATACCTCTCTAATGGATGTGTGCTGTCTTGATACTCACTGATACTGCCAACTTTCCCATCAGGTTTCACACCAGGACCACAGCAGCTACTCGGAGATCCATTCCAAGGCATGCGCAAGCCCATGAGCCCTGTCACGGCCCAGGTCTGTCTGAACTTTTTCTCTAAGTTTTTTGCTTGCTTTTCATCCTTATTATTGACTGTGGGATGGAAAATTGTTGCAATGCTTGGAAGTGGTTTTGAACTACAATTTGAGCTCAGTAAATGCTAGAAAATTGGTGAACAATTAAAGTCCTACTTTATTAAAATCCTGTTCAGTGGATGGCAGCACAATTTAGTCAAGTTCGCAGTGCCTCATTTCTCTCAGCTGCTGCTTAAATATACCTTTCTAAGAGTGAAGAGAGACCTCTGTAGAAAGTGTATTGACTATCCTCATTTTTTTCTGATCTTCCTGTGCCCCCTCTATTCAGCAGATGAGCCAGCTAGAATTGCAACAGGCAGCTTTGGAGGGGCTGGCCCTGCCACACGACCTTGCAATGCAGGCAGCAAACTTTTACCAACCTGGTTTTGGCAAGCCACAAGTGGACAGAACCAGAGACGGATTCAGAAACAGGTAAGTTACTAACTAATCCTACCCTTGTGGGGATCTGTAAATTAGTTTCTACAGATAAACAAGTTAGTTATCCACAGTAAAACTACACCGACACATTTGCACAGTGTATGGTGAGAATTCCATCTCCAAGTGTGCAGTCGAGGAAGCAGTATGATTGAATTCTGCAGGGGCATAGGCTTTTCATTCTATATAATTTTATTTATATTCTTGATTTAAAGGATTCATTTTTACAAATGTAGCTAGCTAGCATAGCTCCTTATTTCTTGTTACAAGATGATGAAAAGTAAAACTCCACCTAGCTTCCTCCCCTACAGATTCCTTGTTTAATTACCAAACTGTCCTTTGATGCATATTTGCTATTTGTTGGTCAAAGCTATTAACAAATGAACACTAGCTTCACTCTCCTCCTCTTCCTTCCTATAGATGCAGCAAGTAGTAAAATGAATCATAAATTAGAGGAAAGGGGTGACACTACTGTTCTTTTTGTAAAATAAAACAGAAAACTGCGCTAAACAAATGTATAGCTTATTACAAGACAAACTCCTTTGTTAGCTACCAGAAGCTCCCTATGTGCCCTGTCCCAGTAATACCTCTTCCCTCCCTCAGATGCATCCAGCCTTTAAAAGTAAATATCAAAAAAATAAAAATATTAAAATATTTTTTTAAAAAAGTAAATATCCAGGTACTTGGCTGGCTCGGTCAAAACGTGTGAACTCTTGGGCACCTGGGTGGCTTAGTGGTTGAGCATCTGCCTTTAGCTCAGGTCATGATCCTGAGGTCCTGGGATGGAGTCCTGCATCAGGCTCCCTGCCTGGAGCCTGCTTCTCCCTCTGCCTATGTCTCTGCCTCTCTCTGTGTGTCTCTCATGAATAAATGAATAAAATCTTAAAAACAAAAACAAAAAAAAAGCATGTGAACTCTTGATCTTGGGGTTGTAAGTTCAGGCCCCGTGTTGGGTATATGGATTACTTAAAAAAAAAAAAAAAAATTTAAGTAAATACCACCTTCATCTTTTCAGTTTTATCACCAAAATGTTTATCCCTGAACATTAAGTCCTTCTCATTCTGTATACCTGGTAATTAAGAAGTACTTAGTTTTGATATGACTCTTAAAACTGTCATATCAGTGTCTCATTGTCTTGCTCCAGCTGGTTTTATGTGCTGACACTTTCAGAAAACGTTGAAACCAGTAAGTACCCTGTATCGTTGCATAAACATATTCTATATATAGTAGTTCTCAGCCTAAACAGAGAGCTCAGGTCTGGTCTGCTGAGTCCCTCACTGGATGTCTCTCTGTAGCATAATATAGTTTAAGAATTGACTTGATTTATTGACTTTTTTTTAAAGATATTATTTATTCATGAGAGATAATGAGGGGCAGGGGCGGGCAGACACACAGGCAGAGGGAGAAACAGACGCTATGCAGGGAGCTATGCAGGGAGCCCAATGCTGCACTCTATCCCAGGACTCCGGGATCATGTCCTGAGGCAAATGCAGAGGCTCAACGGCTGAGCCACCCAGGTGGCTCCCAATGGAGCCATGCCTTAGCCACCCAATCAGTTTATTGATTTTCAAAGCACTTTTGATATCCAGAATTTTATTTGCTTTTGGCATTAATCCTGTGAGGTACATGGTATAAATAACAGCATTTTACAGATATAGAAACTCAGATTTTTTTTTTTTTTAAATGCGAACTCCTCAAAACGAATAAGTAGACCTAAGTCGGTGTCAGCAGAACTTTCATGCTGTTTCATGAATGTCTCATTCATCAAATGTCAGCCTCTTGGGCCCTCCCTAAACACCCATGTACACTTGTATCCCCCCGAACAGACCTACCTTTCTCCTTGTCTTTTTTTTTTTTTTTTAATTAACACCTTCTGGGTTACTATTTATTTTTGTCTTTCTGCCCATAGTAACCCCTCTATCCTGCAACCAAAAAAATGAGGCCAGAGATTTTTTTGTCTGTTTTGTTTATTGCTGTATGCCTTGCGCTTTCGCCCAGTGTCTAGCACATAGCAGGTGCTCAAGTATGTTCATCCGAAGGAATAAATGCTAGGTTGTGCAGAACCACCAGACTTGAGGATTTCCTCCAGATCTCTCAGTACTGCTGACCTGTTTCTCCCTCACTATTCTCTTCAGATTCTCAGTGTGGCAGCAGCAGGGCTTACCTGGACAGGCTGGAAAGAAGCCATGGGTTTAGGATTTTCATCTGCTTATGATTTAGGAACTCCCAGAATCACTGACTAAGGCTTTGGCCCTCGTGGTACAAGGTCCAACAGCTAAAATGCAGCAAATTCTCATTAGCCAGTGAGCTCCTATAATTCTTCTCTCAGCCTTTTTACATCTTCATCAATTGTTTCCTGTTTTCTCCAAGTGAAGGGAGAATGAGTTAGAATGGGGAAAAAAGGAAAGTCTGTTCTTTTAAGCTTAACTTGGGAGGCCTGGTATCAACCTTGTGTGTGGACCAGGAGTGATGGGCAATGCTGCATATGATTGGGTCTTGGAATAGCTGAAACTCTTGACTCTTGGTCCTCTAATTTGAAACAGTGTCTTACATAGCATCAGTTCAGTGCCAGGCCCTGTGCTCGTCAGTATTGCTGCCTACTCTCTGGAGCACAGCCTTGCCCACAGAATGAAGGCTCTTAGCCTGCCCCACCGGCACAATCTACAAATAAACCATATACCAGCCCTGGATAACCCTACGTTCCCAAGGCCTTGTACCTGATCCTTCTACCAGAGTCCTCATTCTCCACCTTGAGCTTTCTCATTGGTCACACTCAATTTAATGCAGCTCCTTCCCAGAGAAGCTTTCCCAGAGTCCCTTCGGGAGGAGTTTCGTGTCACTCCTGTACCTCGTTTTCCCATTCCATCTTCTTGTTAATCTTATATGTACATGCCTTAGTTTGCCCTGGCTTAGTGTCTCCCCACTAGACAAGAGTTCCTGCAAGGCCCAGAATCATGTTTAAGGTTTTGTCTTCCCTCAGAAATTAGCATGTGGTTTTCATATGTTATGCACTTAATAAATGCTTGGGAAATTGAAATGGATGAGGGAAATGGGATATTAAAGTCCCAGGCTGGGATGCCTGGGTGGCTCAGTGGTTGAGCGTCTGCCTTCAGCTCAAGGCCTGATCCCAGAGTGCCGGGATCGAGTCCCACGTCGGGATCCCTGCATGGAGCCTGCTTCTTCCCCCCCTGCCTGTGTCTCTGTCTCTCTCTCTCATGAATAAAATAAATAAAATCTAAAAAATAAAGTCCTAGGCTGCTCTTGAGTATTCTAGTCTTTGGTTTTAGGATTTGGAGTTTGAGCAACTTGGAGCTCATACTGATACTTGGTTTGTTCACAGGCAACAGCGAGTGACCAAGTCACCAGCACCCGTGCACCGAGGGAATTCCTCTTCCCCTGCCCCTGCTGCCTCCATCACAAGCATGGTCAGTGACCTTTGCTTCTGTGAATGACTTCAGGGCTTCTCCATTTCCTTGTGCCTGTGTCTTATCACTGTGTACCCCAAAATGTCCATAAGTGCCTTCCATAGGAATAACTGACCTAATAGTCTTTCATACCTGCTTATTTATTAGATATTTCCCTTTCAGGATACATTCTAACTCTTAAGGATTTTTGTGAAGCCCCTACATTGGGGAAAGTATGTTTCACCAGATAGAGGAATATGGGTTAGAACTTACAAGGTGATATAATGCGTTTAAACAAATGAACAATTGGAGTAGAGATTGGAGAGGATGATAGGAGTGAAACAGGATGTGAGCTAGATGGGGTGAACTGGTTGGATCTTGCGGAATCCAGTGAAACATGGTACAGACTTCACAGATTCAGATCTGTGATATGAATTAAAGCTAGGACAAAGGAGTTTGCTTATTTGTAGTGATAAATCTAGTTTTACAACTGATGCATATTAGCTGTTTTTGTTTGGTTTTGAAGTTTTATCCCCTAGAAACCTGTATCATCTAGTCAAAGCTGATAGACAAGAGGAAAATCTGTTACTCTGCTTCAGGACCCCAAGTGGATCTTTGCACCAAGTACTTTGAAGACAGGATCTGAAGGGTTTCTTTGTTCATAATTCATGCCCTTTCTCATGCCATCAGTTATTTAGGGTTAGTGACAAAGTCACATGCACAATAAAATCATCAAAGTAAAAATGAGCAGTGAAGAGTTGGGAACAAATGACCCCAAATGGTGAATCCTAGGGGCTGAGGAGAATATTTAGATAATTGAATTTTCTGGTAGCCAAGGTAAGATGGGATACATTAAGAGTAAGAGAAATTTGGGTTCTGCAGTTGTTCTGAACTGTCCTTTCCCAGCAGGCAGACTCTTGCTCTAGGGTATACTTCTGGCCATGTTCCTCCCTGTTCTCAGACTAATCCCGGGCTGGGGAAATGACTGAAGCAGAGACTGCATAGGTAGGCCCCTATCACCACAGACATAGATGGGTAGGTTGAAGCTCTGTGCTTTAACTACCTTTGTGCTAGAGCTAAAGGTCTTGATGAAAATGCGATGTGAGCAAGGGATGACACACTTGGGGCACCATCTATTTGGCCCACCCTGTTTCTTTTCCTCCAGCAGCTAGACACCAGAACATTGGAGTTGGTCTCTGCCACATGTAGCCAATAAGGGGATTCTTCACTTTGTTGAGTAGTTTAACCAGTTAAGCCTGGCTTTAGGAAAGGCATTTAGAGAACATGCTAATACTGTTTTTCTCTGCAGCTTTCTCCTTCCTTCACCCCTACCTCAGTGATTCGTAAGATGTATGAGAGCAAAGAGAAAAGCAAGGAGGAGCCGGCATCTGGAAAAGCAGCTCTTGGTGACAGTAAAGAAGACACTCAGAAGGCTAGTGAAGGTACTGCAGAGCCGTTGAGGGTGTGCTGCCTAAGAAAGTATGTGATAGAGCATGGGCTTAAGTGTTAATCAGCTGACCTGATTCTCTGCAAATCCCTGTGCAAAGCCCCTCCCTTCCTGCTTTGGACCACAGTTCAGTGTCTGACCGTGAGAAGCATTATAGCAGCTCATAATTTCTTAGCCCTTGAAATTCTGACCAATCTAATAGTGGTATTAGTGCTAGTATGAGGAAGAGTGAGTTTTAGTTTAGAATCTATATTGGGGCTTCTTTTTGTTGCTTAAGATTATTCATGAGAGACAGAGGGGCGGAGACATAGGCAGAGGGAGAAGCAGGCTCCCTGTGGGGAACTTGATGTGGGACTCCATCCCAGGACCCCAGGATCACAACCTGAGCTGAAGGCAGAAGCCAACCGTGAGCCACCCAGATGTCCCTATTGGGGCTTCAAAGTTAAATTATTAGTATAATTATTTGGCAAATTAATGTGGTACAACCAGTTTTACTTCTGAAACATTCTCTCTAGTCTATGGAGACTGTATCGAACAAAATCTGTACAATGGGTGAAGCATAAAGTGTGGAGAGCCTTTTGGAAGTATATAGAAAAGGGCGCCTGGGTGGCTCAGTTAAGTATCCAGCTCCTGATTTCAGCTTAGGTCATGCTCAGCTCAAGAAGCTTGCTTGAGATTCTCCTTCCCCCTGTGCCCACCGTCGTCCCCCCCCCCCCGACCCCGCTTGTGTGGTGGCATTGGATGCACTCTGTCTCCCCTCTCTCACGAAATATTTTTTTTTTCTTTTTTAAAGGAAGTATATAGAAAACCGTGAATGAGGTTTTTAGGAATTGGAGTTGGGACTATCAAGGATGTGAAATAGGTTCTAGTAAGTTAGGTTTACACATGTCTGTAATACTGGTCTGAGAGCTTTTTGCTGTGAGAAAGCTTCTGGAAAAAGGAAATCCTATTGGTCCCACTAAAAGGAGTTCACATTCCTTCACTAGACTATTATTTCTGTTGTAATGGATTTGTATAATTTTATACTTTTATTTGATCTTTCCCTTAGGCTTAAAAAGCAGGTTAATCCCAGGCATTGACCAGGGCACAACTAG
This sequence comes from Vulpes vulpes, assembly GCF_048418805.1. Lineage (NCBI taxonomy): Eukaryota > Metazoa > Chordata > Mammalia > Carnivora > Canidae > Vulpes > Vulpes vulpes. Next base: position 25,466,397 of record NC_132789.1, on the reverse strand, counting down.
CTCCCACACAGATCTGAACCACAACCATATGGGCAGGCAGAGCAAGGTGCCTAAATTAGACCACCAGGCCTTAAGCCAGGCTCACTTGCCCATAGCTATTCCTGGGTTGAGAAGTTTTTAAGAAAAATAAACTTTGTTCCAGCAATGTATTTGGAGACTAGAAATCTTAGGGTCTAGTTCCAGTTCTGTCCCTAACTACCCCTGTGACCTTAACTAGGCCTGTTCATAAGACATATGGTGGTTCCTATGATAAAATCCTCTAAATTTGCTGAGGGGATCAAATAAGGATTATAAACTTTTTAAGAAATGAGACTTGCTAGATCACTGGGAAGAACATGTTTGAGAGAAGTTTGCCAATACCAAAATATTCTCTGTCTGGGTCCTTACAGAGAATCTGCTGTCATCTAACTCTGTGCCCAGTGCTGATCGTGACTCTTCTCCTACTACAAATCCCAAACTTTCAACGTTGCAGCGGTCTTCGTGTTCTACCCCACTGTCTCAAACCAACCGTTACACCAAAGAACAAGATTATCGACCTAAAGCAACTGGGAGAAAAACCCCCACCTTGGCATCCCCAGTTCCAGGAACACCTTTTCTCCGACCTGTCCACCAAGTTCCCCTTGTCCCCCATGTCCCAATCGTTCGGCCTACTCACCAGCTTCACCCAGGGTTGGTCCAGAGGATGCTGGCCCAGGGAGTACATCCACAGCATCTTCCAAGTTTGCTCCAAGCTGGTGAGTTTCTCACCTAGCAGGACAGCAGTTGCCAGAACTGATGATATACTATACTGTAAGAGGTTTTTTATCCCTCAAAAAAGTGTTGCTAGAATTTTCTGATGGGCAGTGGGTCGAATCCAAACTGTCCCTTTAAAGGTGAAGAACCTAGCATAAGCATTGTCAATTAAACTTTGTAAATCAACAAAGGTTAAAAATTTCCAGATTACTTCTCACCAGTTTTGTTTTGTTTTTTTTTTCCATGCCCATCAGGTGTGCTTCCTCCTGGAATCGACCTGACTCCTTTACAGGGAATATCTGGCCCAATCCTGAGTCAACCCTTTTACCCTTTACCTACGGCTAGTCACCCTCTCCTAAACCCTCGCCCTGGGACACCTCTGCATCTGGCAATGATGCAGCAGCAACTACAGCGCTCAGGTAGGTTCAGAAATGGGCCAGGGGAGCTGGGGGTGGCCTGAATAGGCTTAAAGCTTTTGGACCAATTTCCAGTGGAAACACAATTCTTTAATTTATCCTGACAAAATTGGGTAAGGGGATAGCCAGAGAATAGGATGAAGTAAACCAACCTCTATGGGATTTGGAATTTCTCTCCCTATAAAGACAGTGGGAGAGCTGACTATGCTCTGGCATATTTTTGCCGTCTGCCTCTTAGAGAAGGCTGAGAATCCTGACAGGTTTAGCATAGACACTGTCCAGAGTAGATGCCCTCTCACTATCTAATGTTAGTACTTCTGTGATGTGGCTGCTTGTCGTGGGAAGGAATGGTCATGTCATTTAGGATGGCTTCTCAATACAGATGGTTTTTGAATAGCTTTGCTTTCCAAGGTACTGTATTCCGGCATTTCGTAAAGGAGTTAAAGAAACCCTAGAATAAACCCTCCAGTAAAGAATTTTGTTTGGAATTTTATGGATAAGATTTGAAATGAGGCAAGGCCTGATACAGAACTACTTTCCCCCACATGCTCTGAATGATAACCTTCTTATCCCCATAGTTCTTCATCCTCCAGGCTCTGGTTCCCCGGCAGCAGCTGTCAGCATTCAGACAACCCCTCAGAATGTGCCCACCAGGTCAGGCCTGCCCCATGTGCACTCCCAGCTGGAACATCGCCCCAGCCAGAGGAGCAGCTCCCCAGTAGGCCTTGCCAAATGGTTTGGCTCAGATGTGCTACAGCAACCCCTGCCCTCCATGCCTGCCAAAGTCATCAGTGTAGATGAATTGGAGTACCGTCAATGAACAGGGCAGGCAGGCTCACCTATGCCTGGACCTATGGTGGCACCCTGATTAGGACTCTGCTTCCTCATCTCGGGTTGGTTTACGGACTTTCACTTTGGAGCACTCTGCAAAACTATTTAGGGAAGCCCAGGCACCTGGTGTGGTCTGCACTGACAGAAGGATCTTAACCAAGTGAATGGAGCCTACATGGTCTGAATCCAGGATGCAGTGTTGCTATCAATCCTGGAAATAGTCTTTTTTTTTTTTTTTGTAAGATATGTGAATGAAGTGTTGGTGTCTTCACCAAAAGGTGGCACCTAAGGGTTCTGAGGAAATAAATGTATAGACCCTATGTACAGACTTGTGTATAAACAACTTTTGTATATACATAGAGGATAGCTTTTTTGAACTTATACAGCTGTACATAAAAGTAGCTGATACTAGTTAAGCCTGTGTCAACATTTTTTTTTTCCACTTGTACATTTGGGACTTTTTCTTTTGGTTGATTAAAGTTGCATATGCTAAGTGTGTGAATGAACTTAATGGCTTGTGTTTATTTCTTGCTGAATTCATTCCTTCTCATTTACAACCAGCTGACCTGTGAGGTTCAGTAGTGAAATGATCTTAAGTTTTAATTTTCTTTGAAACTCAGAACTGAACTCTTGGTCTCATTTAGAAGGAAGCAACACGGGCTGCCTTTTTTGAGCCTTATCGACCCAAATGGCTACTTAATTAAGCTGGACCTACCCTACAGGAAGCCTTGTGGTTAACACCAGACTATAATGTGTACTATCATAGATTAAAACCACCTAGTAAAAACAATTTATTGGGTAATCGTGTGTATGGTAGTCTCTCCCAAACAAATCCACATTTACTGGGGTAAAAGTGATGAATAGTCTGTTGGCATCCTGTACTCCAGCTCGAAGCTCCCTCTAAAGAAAAAACAGGACCTGAGAGTTCTCATTCAACCCATTAATGTCTTTCATATCAAACTGCCCTCAAGACTGATATGTTAGTGGATTCCTTGTGTTTTATATCTTTCCTCAGCTCAGTTATTTTCATTCCCCTTAACTACATATGCACAGCATTAGAGAAGAGGCTTCTACCAGAATACTATACGTATGTATGATCTTTAGTCTCCTGACTGGAGTTTTTTCAGTCCTACTCTAAGGTAATAAATCTTTCTCAAACTCAGTTTGTCCTAGTTCTCAACACTTGTCCACCAAAGCTACTCTGATTCATACTAGAGAATCAAAGAATGAGGTGGTTCTCACAGGTGAAGGCCAAGGTAATTGGATTTTGACTACAAGGGTAAAAAAAGCCTGAGTTTTCAGTGTTAGGTGTGTTACTTATAAACCTGGAGCTGCCCACCCTGACTTAGTACTTCCAGGAACATAAACTAGGTTGCCTTTCAGCAGAACCTGGCTTTGAGGATTGAGCATGAGGTCTCTTACTGATACTTTATCAGTCCTCCCACTCCCCAGGCACTCAGTGGGATTCCTTAGCTTCAGAAATAAAGCCTATGTTTAGAATTCTTGCAAATGCTTTGTTTCCACAGGAAGAAGCTAAAAAGCAGTCTCAAGTAACAATGTGAGAACACACACCTGAATCCAGTTCCACCTCTCCTTTCACTTCCTCTTTGTGTTGAACCAAAAGTTGTGTTTGGTGGGAAGAACTGGGTTGGAGCGTCCCAGTAAGGGCTTCTTTTCAGGCTAAAAACTGACGGGACCAAAATGCACAATGTAGGCACCAAGCAATGGGCAAAGCTATTTGCCAGTGGTTGGGGAGACAGAGCTAGAAAGAAGGGAATGTTGCTAACACTAGCACAGAGGAAGGCAGATTTTAAACCTATTTGGTGCAGGGGAGGGAGTGGAAGCAAAAGAGGAAGCTAATGCAATCTTCCAGGAGCTAAGAGCCTGATAAAAGGGTCAGGGAAGGAGGAAATGATATCTTGGCTAAGAGGAGTACATGGAGCAACTTTGGGAAGTCTAACAGTCAAGAGAGGAGTTTGGAAGCAATCAGGTCTAGGAGAATGTGCAACACAGAGGTCAAGAGAATCGGGAATAAAAGATACAGCACAGGGAATATAGGAAATGGTACTGTATGGTGATAGCTACACTTGTGAGCTTAATGTGTAGACTTGCTGAATCACTACTGTATACCTGAAACTAATGTAACATTGTGCATCAACTATAATTTAAAAAAGAAGCTAAGGATGTAGAAGGCCACCTCAAAGTACAACAGTGGAACATCACAAAGAACCTCATGGAAGACCTACTTTTAAGGAGGGAGGCCGGGTAGGAGGAGGGAAAAACTGCCTCTCAAAAGCAGCAGCTGAGCAGTTAGCTCACTTTGGAAGTCAGTGTACCGGTGAGAAGTGGGGGAAAAAATTGGCTAGTACACGCATCCCTTCTTTCAGGAGGCAGCAGAGCCTGTAAAGACAGAGGCAGCAGAGCTCTGTAAAGATACTTGGTAGCTAAGATAGAAGGGTAGCCAGGTCCACTGACCCTTCTTTGTAAATGAAAGAAATGAGCACAAAATCCAGGAATGAAAATAACTTATAGGAGTAAACTCTGGTTCTTAATTCTCTTTACCAACAGTTGATTCAAGAATAGGCTTGTGACCCAATTTAGGCCATGACACAAGGACAATTTGGGCAGTTTCTGGCAAATACCTTCCCAAAAAGATAAGAAATAGTCCTATTATCTTCTGGATGCTGGGTGTAAAGCCTGGGACTGCAGCAGACATTCTGTGATTGTGAGGAGCCAGGTGTTCAGCAAAGCCAACGAACTGCAGTGGACAGAGTCAGCTGAAGAAAAAATTTGGATCTTCAATGGGATTTCAGCTGCCATAAGCCCATCTGAGCTCCAGACAGCTTACATGAGACCAGGTTTCCTTCTACTTCAGCTGGTCATGTTAGTTTGCTGTTAAACAAAATTAAAAGTGTTCTAACTAATGACAAGGACTGGGAGTCTGTTAAGCTATGCTAAAAAAGACCAGGAAAGGGGCACATGGTGGCTCAGCTGGTAGAGTAGGCAGCTCTCGATCTCAGGGTCATGAGCTCGAGCCCTACACTGGATATAGAGGTTGCTTAAGTAAACTTTTTTTTTTTTTTTAAGATTTTATTTATTCATAGAGAGAGAGAGAGAGAGGCAGAGACACAGGCAGAGGGAGAAGCAGGCATCATACAGAGAGCCTAACGTGGCACTCGATCCAGGGCCTCCAGGATCACGCCCCGGGCTGCAGGCGGCGCTAAACCGCTGCGCCACCGGGGCTGCCCGAGGTTGCTTAAGTAAACTTTAAAACAAATTCAGAAAAATTTAAAAATAAAAAAATAAATAAAAATAAATAAAACTCAGGAAAGAAATGGTTCAAGGAACTGTAGTTTTAAGAGTTCATAAAGAGAAAGCCTTAATTGTAGGACTGCCCCTCCTTAGTAGTCCTATCCCAGACACTATTCCTCTCCCAGAACTCACAAGTTTAAGCCCAAAAAGGAAAGAGAGTTAAAAGGTAGGGTAATGCTCTCTTCAAGTATCAGGGGGCCACTGACAAAGGGAGAGGAGGATGCTGAATGATGGAAGCAAGGCCTATTCAAAGCACATCCTGAGGTCCTTGATGAACTAGATTTCAATAACCTCTACCCAACACCCTGGCAGTGCTAAATTCTTGCTCAATGATGTGAATTTGAGCACGAGGATTTCCCTGAAACCTAGAATTTGCTGTGGCTGGAGAGCAAGCCTTGCTGGAAATCCCGTAGCTCTGAAAGCCAATGTTTTTCTAAGAGCTTGGGTAGGCTCTAGATTATGGCCTCTATGATGAATGCACCAGTGATACAAGGTCTATAACCTGCAAAGTGATGGGGATACCAGGCTTATCTCCTTGGTCTGGAGATAGTGCTAAACCCAAGCTCCAGGAAGACAATCAGAAAAACAATTGTTACTAAGGTAGCATGAATAACAAATACTGGAAAAAGGCTGAGTATGTGGATAATCCCACAGTCCCATCCCTCACAACCTGCTAGAAGCGCTAGCTCACTTGATCTAAAAATCAAACTCTGTCTTGCTGCACATCTGTTTCCGTTCCTGATTTTCTAAGGGACTACCCTTCTCTATTGTCCCTGTAATCCACACTGAAATTCTCTCACTTCTTTTTCACTGAAGAGCAAGTCAATCAATTACCAAGTTTAGACTTCTCTGTACATACATGACTACACCCTCCCTCTGCCATTATTCTCACTAACCCAGTCTACTGCACAAAGATTGCTTTGCCAATTTCCCAGTATTGGGGTGACCCCTTTATATTCCTCTATTCCCAGCCCAAAACCTCTCATTATGTCCTTAGTACCCTCTTAAACAGTCTTGACACCACCTTTCCTTCTAATATCACACCTCCATACATACATACGTTTGCACACAAACCTGCTCTGTTCAGATAAAGGAAAAGGACCAGAGATAAGAGCCAACATTCACTAAGTATTTACATGCCAGATACTGTGCTAAGGATTTTACAAGTACCCTCTCCCTTGATACTAACAAACTCCACTCTAAAAGGGAAGTGCCAGGGACGCCTGGATGGCTCAGCATTTGAGCGTCTGCCTTTGGCTCAGGGCATGATCCTGGAGTCACGCGATCGAATCCCACATGGGGCTCCCTACATGGAGCCTGCTTCTCTCTCTGCCTGTGTCTCTGCCTCTGTGTCTCTCATGAATAAATCTTAAAAAAAAAAAAAAAAAGTAAAACATTTAAAAATAAATAAAAGGTAAGTGCATTATCTCGTTACAGGAGAAAACAAACTGTTAAGAGGTTGTGTAATTTATGCAGGGTTTCACAGCTAATTATAAGTGGCCACGCATTTCAAACTTTTGATGTGTATGGCCAGAGTACTTTACAACTGCCACACAACACTATCTCCCATATGGGCTAGCCTTGCAGGGAATATTCAGTTAATTTACATCATGTCCTTCCTCTTTCCAGTATCACCTGTGAAAGACCACTTGAGAAGAGTGAAAGCCACATTCAGTTAGAAGAGTTTCCCAGGACTAAACATCAACTGAGATATTGCAGTCACATTTTAATCCATTTCACATCTAAGACCAGGGTCCCAAGTAACCCCTTCTGCAGCTACCTCACTGTATATACCCATCCTCATTCAGTCCATCCCCAAACAAATTCTGACAATGACACATGAGCTGCACATAGCTGGCTGGCCTACCAGGTCCTTTATGCAGTTGAATTTATAAGGGGACACCAAGGTAAGACAAGTAAAGTTCCAGTTTGAGGGCCTCCATCTCCCTCCCCTGAATCCTGATCCACTGGCTGCCAAAGCCGGAAGGGGTTTGGGATAGGGTGCTTGGTCACGGGAAAAGCTGCTATGGTTGGCCCAGCAGATGGGCAGAAGGGAAGGTTTCACTTCTTCACAATTTGAATGACATCCTCGTCCTCCAACGTATGGTCTTTACCCACTTTTTGAGGATTATGTTTCACAGACAGACCCCAAACCAAAGCGCTGTATGGAAGGGAGAAAACAAAAAAAAAGAGTCAGTGTAAATAATCACCTAGCTTCTACTCTATCTACCTGGGTGCCACCTTTCTGCGTAGATTTAGCATTCCAGCTCTTAAGCACCATAGGCTTGCAACATCCCCTTTCCCCAGTCAAGGACCACATTCAAAGCCCAAAGGCATTAGCTTCCCCTGCAGTACAGCACAATGGAGCCCTCAGATGCAAAGTGGCAAAGACTTTTAGAAGTTGTGCGGTTCCTCTTGTTCCAGAACCAATTTAGCAAAATCAGAGAGAAAAAACACAAATGAGAAATGTGACTAGTTTAAAATTAAAAGAAGAAAGCATGGGTTTGTTATAGAAAAATACTCAAATAATTCAGATTGGAAATTGATTCTTACATTATCAGTTATAGACTATTATAAATACCAGTTTTTCTAAAACCATCAATGAGTACTAATAAATATAGAGCCCTCCTCCTCAGTCATGCTAGGAAAATTCTCCCTCCCAAGATACCCTAACTGGTATGTTCTCCTGATTTTTTAGAATTTATTAATTTTTATCTATAGGCCTCCAATACTAAAAATATGTTGGGCTAGTGATGGAAATTGGTGAACAGGATACTGAGATCTGTCTCACAGAGGCTAAGAACTATATACCAAAGGAAAGAAAATGACAGCCACGTTGTTATTATATTGCCTTTGCAACAAAACATCTTTAGAAACCAATGTTCTGGGGCATGTAGGTGGCACAGTCCGATTCATGGTTTCGGCTCAGGTAGTGATCTCTGGGCTGTGGGATAGAGCCCCACATAGGACTCTGCACCCCTCTACTCTCACACTCTCTAAAATAAATAAGTGAATCTCAAAAAATAGTGATGAAAATCTATGTTCAAAAAAAAAAACACTGAACACTTCACTTTGCCAAAAAAGATAAAACAGCATTTTACTAACAGCATTAATAAAACATACATAAAATTTTTCAATGAATTAACAAGCAAGATAAATGCACGTGACCATTTTATAATATTGAACTAGAAAACTAGTTGTTTTGTTTTTTTTAAAGATTTTATTTATTCATAATACACACAGAGAGAGGCAGAGACACAGGCAGAGGGAGAAGCAGGCACCATGCAGGGAGCCTGACATGGGACTCGATCCCAGGACTCCAGGATAACACCCTGGACTGAAGGCGGCGTTAAACCACTGAGCCACCCAGGCTGCCCAGAAAACTAGTTTTTAACAATCATATTTAACGCCTGCTGTAACATCAGTGCCTTCCATTTTGTTGCTGGCAATGTAAAAAGGTTCAGCCCTTTTTGGAGAGCAATGCAGCAAAACATATCAAAGGCCTTATTATCATGAATCCCAGATTAAAGAAATTAAAAAGGAAAAGTTTTTGTGTGAAGTCAAGAAAACTATGTAAAGTAGCAACAAATAGGAAAAAAAAAAAGTGATTACATGATGTGACTCTTTTAACACAGAAAATACATAATGATCAAAGGACGTGCATGTATTCAAGGACACAAATGGAATGCAACAAGGACAAGTGTTATAATTAGTAGGCCTGAAGCTAAATGTTTTTGGTTTTTTTTTTTAAGGTTTTATTTATTTATTCATGAGAGACAGAGAGACAGAGAGAGAGAAAGAAAAGAGAGAAAGAGAGAAAGAGAGAAAGAGAGAGGAAGAGAGAGAGAGAGAGAGAGAGAGAGAGAGAGAAGCAGAAACACAGGCAGAGGGAGAAGCAGGCTCCATGCAGGGAGCCCGACGTGGGACTCGATCCTGGGTCTCCAGGATCACACGTTGGGCCGAAAGCAGTGCTGAACCACCGAGCCACCCAGGCTGCCCGCTACATGTTTTTCTATTAAGATAGTTAAAGTGCTATTTGTTCCATAATGGGGATAAAAAACAAAACAAAATAAAACATAAACAGTGACCAAATAAAATTCTATTTGCTTTGATATGTCTCTTCTCTAAAACATTTTCCTCCCTTCTCATTTAATTCCCTCATTAACTTACAACTCTAGAGGTGTCAGTGTTCTGCCACCATGGAAGGCAAGAGCTATACAGAAACCTTTAAGGTTTGAAAAAGGAAAATATTTAACTTTACAAGACTCTCCTTCACTGATTCAAGTATATGCCAAAACTTAACAGTTTGAGGATAGTGGAAACTAGCACCTGCACTTAGAAGATATTTTGGATAAAAGGAATGTGAAGTTTAATAAAGGTCTTCACTCTTTCAGTATTCTCAGGATCAGAAACAAGTATTTTTTTTAAGTTTTTATCTTAATTCCAGTTACTTAAGTGTTGTATTAGTTCCAGCGTACAATACAGTGATTCAACATGCTTCACCCAGTGCTCATCACAAGGGCACTCCTTAATCCCCATCACCTATCCCACCCATCCCAACGACCTCCCCTCTGGCAACCTTCAGTTCCTTCTCCATAATTAAGAGTCTATTTCTTGTTTTCTCCTTTTTCCCCTTGTGCTCGTTTGTTTCTTAAATTCCACATATAAGTGAAATCATGTTTTTTGTTTCTGACTTATTTCACTTAGCATAATACTCTCTAGCTCCATCCATGTCATTGCAAATGACAAGATTTTATTCTCTTTCATGGCTGATATTCTATTGTATGTATATACACATCATCTTCTCCATCCATTCATCAATTGATGGGCAAAAAATTGTTCTTGATAACTATACTATAGTTATGTGAGCTGATAATATTAGAAGAGTGGTGAGGGATATAAAGAAATTCTTTGCACTATTTTTTCAACTTTTCTGTAAATCTAAACTTAGCTCAGGGGTGCCTGAAGTAGCTCAGTTGGTTGGGAATCTGACTCTTGCTTTTGGTTCAGGTCATGGTCTCAAGGTCATGAGATCAAACCCTCTGTCAGGCTCTGTGCTCAGTAAGGAATCCGCTTGAGATTCTCTGTCCCTCTCCCTACCCATGTGTGTACAAGCACACTTCTCTCTCAAATAAATCTTTAAAAAATGAAATAGGGCAGCCCCGGTGGCACAGCGGTTTGGCGCCGCCTGCAGTCCGAGGTGTGATCCTAGAGACCTGGGATAGAGTCCCGCGTGGAGCTCCCTGCATGGAGCCTGCATCTCCCTCTGCCTGTGTCTCTACCTCTCTCTCTCTCTCTCTCTCTCATGAATAAATAAAAGCTTTAAATAAAAATAAAAATAAAAAATGAAATAAAATTAGCTCAATTAGCTCAAAATAAGATGTTATAAATTTCTTTCAGCCTGTAACAGCAATGAAAGTATATGTAGGAGATTTAGGGGCATTTACCCATGCTTAAGGTCTAGAGGGGGTCTCAGCACCCACAGGAGGCCAGTATGATGCTGACAAGAAGAACTGACGTTTGTGTTTGCCAAGAGGGAAACTAATTAACAAGAGAAAATCAGAGCTGTGTACTGTCAGCCATCCTGACCTGACAAGGCTTCTAAAGCTCTTCTTGCTCCAATTTAGCATGGTTTTAGGATTGAAGAGGCACTTGAGTGGCTCAGGGTTGAGCACCTGCCTTTGGCTTAGTCATGATCCTGGAGGCCTGGGACGGAGTCTCCCCAAAGGGAGCCTGCTTTTCCCTCTGCCCATGTCTCAAATGAATGAATGAATAAATAGGAAGACACTGCAGAATTCTAGCCAGGCAAGCATTTTAGCAACCCCCTGATGCCATTTTCTTAATGCTACCCTAAGAATTGCTAGTTTGTGGAATCAGTGGCCCACAGGGAAGAGAAGGCACTACATGCCCATGATACTTACTATTTAAATTCTTTGATAAGATTTTTATGAATCTTCATGCAGAAATCCTCCACTGTAGTCCTGGAATAAGGCAGCACCACTGGAGATGTGTAATCAGGCAACTGGCCTTTGGGTTTGGTGTAACTAGAACAAAGAGGGAGCAGAGGTTTCCTACTTCTTGGAATGTTTAATGTACTGAATGCAAATCAACCCTCCATCACCCCTGAGATTATCAGACACAGATAACCTCCAATTAAGGAAGAAGGCCCTCAATATGGCCTAGCAGATTTATTTATTTATATCTCCAAGATGAAACAAACTGTGTTAATGAGCTCTAGATAGTATCATTTTAGGACACTGTTTTAATTCCTACAACCATATGACCTTTCCATGAAGACTTACATCCTCACTAGTTTCAGATAGTCCCAGATCTTTTCCAATAGGTCATCAAAATTCCAGCGGTGATGGGCAGAAATGGGTACACAGTGAGGCACCTTATAGATGATATCCAATTCCTCAATGGAGATCTGATCAATCTTATTCAACACATAGATACAAGGGATATAAACTCTACAGAAATAGAAGAAAAATAGGACATTAGTCTGGAGCTGTTAAAAAGACTGTCAGTGTGATTATGAGCATCTCCAAGCCCAGAACCCCAAATCAGAGACTCATAAAAAGCATCATAAAAAGCAGATCAACCCCTCAACCCTGACCCCAAAAGGCTTCCTACCAAAATAAAGTACAATGTCCAAAAAGTGAACTATGAGTTGAGATGTAACAAAACTCAAACCCTGTCTGAGCCATGCAGCTAATTATTGAGATGCATCATAAGAACACAAGCTTTGGAATCACACAAAAACCTACTCCCAGCTCTGTTACTTCCTAGATCTAAATCCCTTGGGCAAGTCTCAGAGTCAATTTCCCACAAAGTTGTTTTATGAATTGTAAATGTATTTTTAATAATATATTCAATTTTTAAAATAAAAAATGTAACATCTAACAATGTCACAATCCTAATGTCCCTATCAATATGGCAGCTGAGGTTATTATTAATTTATAGCAAGCCAAAACTTTTCAGGCTTCAATTGCCTCATTTATACAATGCCTAACTCAAAGAATTGGCTTTTGTTTGTTTTCAAATGAGAATCGAATAAATGCATCCAATAAACAGGAAAGCAATTAAAAAATATGCTCATGGGACACCTGGGTGGCTCAGCAGTTGGGCGCCTGCCTTCGGCTCAGGTCGTGATCCCGGGATCCAGGATGGAGTCCCACATCAGACTCCCTGCCAGGAGGATGCTTCTCCCTCTGCCTATGTCTCTGCCTCTCTCTCTCAGTCTGTGTGTCTCATGAATAAATAAGCTTTTTTTAAAAAAAATATTATGCTCAAATGCCAGGAAAAACTTTAATAGTGGCTTAAATTATTATTTAATTTAAAATACTAATACTAGTTTTTCATGGTACGTTAGCTGCCTTTGGTTATCTTTAGGTTTATATCTTTAGGTTACCCTTAGAACATATACAGCCCAGCATGCTCTGAATTCTATAGGTACCCTACAGAATTTCTCAGATGGATTCTGGGAGAGCAGATTGAGAACTACTCTCTTCACCATCTTATGACACAGCTTAGGTAGGGGACAGACTAATTCACAAAAAGTAATAGAAATGGGGAATTTGGGCAGCCCCAGTGGCACAGCGGTTTAGTGCTGCCTGCAGCCAAGGGCGTGATCCTGGAGACCCTGGATCGAGTTCCACGTCGGGCTCTCCATGTGGAGCCTGCTTCTCCCTCTGCTGTATTTCTGCCTCTCTCTCTGTGTCTCTATGAATAAATAAAATCTTTAAAAATAATAAGAAGAAGAAGAAAGAAATGGGGAATTTAGGGATGCCTGGGTGGCTCAGTGGTTGGGCGTCTGCCTTTGGCCCAGGGTGTGATCCTAGAGTCCTGGGATCGAGTCCCACATCAGGCTCCCTGCCTGGAGCCTGCTTCTCCTTCTCTGTGTCTCCCATGAATAGATGAATAGAATCTTAAAAAAAAAAAAAAAGAAAGGAAAAAGAAAAAGAAAAAAGAAATGGGGAATTCGACCATCATAATCAAATTTCAGAGCAAAGAAGGATGTCAGAAATTAAAACCAACCCTCCAATTTACAGCTAACAAAGCCAAGGCCCACTATTATGAGATAGTAGCAGACCTAGAGTTAGAATCAATGTCTTACAGATTCATAATCCAATGTTGTTTCCACTGTAAGGCTTCAAATTCAAATTCAGACACCAGATCATACACTTGGTCAGTACCTGTTTCCTTCCACCACATCGATGAGGTCGTCTGCTGTGGCATCACTACGCAGCGTCACATCAGCATTGTGAATTTTGTATTCAGCCAGAATGCTCTTCACAGTCTCAGCATCCAGCTCACTCTGAGGGCACTGAATGTGCAGAGAAGACAGTAACTGGTCACAGAGCAAAAAAATCTCCCAGGAGTATCTATCATTATACCTGGATAATCCTAAGGTATAAATTCATTTCTAAAGTCTGTTATTCTGGATGAGAGTAATTGACTTTTATTAGAAAATACTTCAAAACTATTAATCTTTCCAAACTCGAATGAAGATGCTAGCGACTGAATCACTCCTACCCAAATTCATATGCTGACCTCCTAAATCTCAGGTATCTCATAATGTGACTGTGAGGGTTAAAGATAGAGTCTTTAAAGAAGTAACTACGTTAAAATGAAATCAGTCATATGGATAAGCCCTAATTCAAGTGGCACTAATGTCCATACAAGAAAGGGAGACTAGGATACAGACCCACAGAGGGAAAACCGTGTGAAGGCACAGGAAGATGATAGCTATCTACAAACCAAGTAGAGAACTCAAAGAAACCAATCCTGCTCATATCTTGAACTCAGATATCTAGTGCTCCAGAATTAAAATAAAATAAGTAGGGGATCCCTGGGTGGCTCAGCAGTTTAGCGCCTGCCTTCGGCCCGGGGCGTGATCCTGGAGTTCCGAGATCAAGTCCTGCATCAGGCTCCCCGCATGGAGCCTGCTTCTCCCTCTGCCTGTGTCTCTGCCTCTCTCTCTCTCTCTCTCTCTCTCTCATGAATAAATAAATAAAATCTTTAAAAAAAAAAAAAGTATCTATTGTTTAAGCCACCCAATCTATAGCACTTTACTATGGCAGCCTCAGCAAATAAATACAGAAATATTAAACATTAAATGTTCAAATTTAAACATTATGAAAGGATAATGAGAAAGATCTCCTCAGCAGGACAGCTTAATTCTGTGCTAGTCATATCATCTGGACTTCTAGAATGTTAAATGTTACAGGAAACTCTCAATCTTCAATTATATGACTTAGAAGCAAGCAGCACTGGACAGAGTTGATCACTCCTCCAATCTTAGAAACCAAGTAAAGAAACTGGTTTTCCTGGTTTTCTTTCTTCTTTGTCTAAAAAGTCTTATTTGCTGATTCTTCCCATCTCCCAACCTCTAATCACTGAGGGGGGCCATAAAGCGAAATCCTTGAACCTACTTTCTATTTATACTCATTTCCTAGTTATCTCAGATAAGCTCATGGCTCCAGAGTTACTAAACACCAAATGTATACCTCTCCAAGCCTAGATAATTCCTCATATACCTACTGGGTGTCTGACTAGCATCTCAAACTGAACATCCTAATCTTCCCCTCCTCTCCAACCTCATCCTACTCAGTCTTACCATTTTAGTAATGGGAGTCTATTTTTCTAGCTCAGGAAAAAAAACTTATAGTCATCTCTCTCACAACTCATATCCAATCCACAAATAATTCCTACCCAGCTACTTTCAAAATCTTTTGATAAATCAACCACTTATCTCCCCCATTGTTACAACTCTGCTCTGAAAACTACCACTTCTTGACTGGATAACTGAAATAACCTCTTTTTTTTTTTTTTAAATAACCCCTTAAATGGCTTCTCTGCTTTGGTTGCTTCTGTTCTTAACCCAATTCAATCTTTTCCCAACAAACTAGACTGATTCCACCAAAACCTAAATCAAATCATGCTCACTCCATAAATTGGAACCCAACCAAGAGTTATCCATTTCTTTTACTTGCAAAGTAAAAGCATGTATGGTCCTATGCTATGACTTCATCTCTTACCACTCTCATACTTGCTCACTATGCTATTCCCCAAACATGCAAAAGCATGCTCTACCTCAGGGCTTTACACTTGGATGTTTCCTCTACATGGAATGTTCTTCCCCAAGACAGTCCTTTTGTTCACTCCCTCATGTCACCTCAGTGAAGACTTCTCTAATCAACTCTCCCACCAACACTCTTTTCCCTGTTTTTGTCCTTAGATTTATCATCTAATATATTGTATTAACTCATTAGTTTTGTTCACTACTTTTCCACATAGAATGTATGGACAGAGACTTTTGTCTATTTTGCTCTCTCTTCTAACCTACTCCCTTACCAAACAAGAGCCTAAAAGAATGCATGGCACATGACAGGCACTCTATAAATCTGTGTTAAATGAATGAAAACACAAGATATTAGCAGCCATCTACTTCATGAAGGCTGGTCCCATACCACATCAAATAACCCAAAAGAAGAAATGAAGTTAAGGCTGAGATTAATTCTTTTCCTACTCTGTCAGTCACTACAAGGTCATTTTGTTACCTCAGTTAGTGCTGGCAGAAGCCAGGTAATTTCCAAAGTTCAACATCCCTATACCTCAATCTATTCTCTACCTCAGTACCTTCAGAAGCCTGGCCCATATCGCCTCCACTTACAGTGGCCGTGAGATTAATGCCTCCTTTATCCTTCTTCTTAAAGCCAATGTTGGGGGGTTTGCTGTTCAAACGAATGCCAAAGCCTTCCAGCTCATTTTCAATTATCTTTTTATGTCCCAAGGGTTTCAGGACATCCAGAACAATCAGGATCAAGTTACATGTTCGAGCCACTGAAGAATGGAAAAAATAATTTATACAAAGCAAAGCTCAATAAAGATTTTACTAAGCCAAATACTCAAAAGCTGGGGAGAGGGAGGCAGTCGAGTTCCATTAAGACAAAGGATTTTTTTTAATAAATACACAGACACACATCAAGTTCTTAAAGTTACCAAATTCTCTGCCAGAAGTCAATATGCAACGTGTGCCTTGTTTTCCACTGGTGTAACTAGAAGATATGTTAACTTCTAGATAGACTAGCAGAAAAACAAGTCAGAATGAGGGCAAAAACCAGGCAATAACCTAAATCCCGGAAAAAGTCAGATTTAAAATAATAAAAATTCTAAAAACATAAGACTATCTGTTTGGCATATTTTTCGTCAACTTTACTGTCAGCATTATCACGTATATATACAAATATATCTTATCAGTGTAATTTACAAAAAACAAGTAGTGTCCATGTTAAATACAGTTTAATGACAAACATAGGGCAGCCCGGGTGGCTCCGCAGTTTAGTGCCGCCTGGATCCCCAGGATCGAGTCCCATGTCGGGCTCCCTGCATGGAGTCTGCTTGTGTCTCTGCCTCTCTCTCTCTCTCTGTGTGTGTCTCTCATGAATAAATAAATACAATCTTAAAAAAAAATAATAACATATATTATATATCTGTATAAATACCACAGACAAGCAATATACAGAACATTTCCATCACCTCTGAAATCAACCTTCCCCTTGATTCCCATTCAACCACTGATCTGCTTTCTGTCAACATAGGTTAGTTTACATTTTTAAAAATATTAACTAATTAAAATGAAATAAAATTTGAAATTCACTTCCTCAATTGCCCTAGGCACATTTAAAGCACTCAATAACTACACATGTCTATGGGCTACCATACTGGAGAGCACAGATTCAGACCATTTTTTCTATTGGACAGTGCTCATCTAGAAAGCAACCAATCCAGATTAAAGCAAGAAAAGAGGGCAGCCCGGGTGGCTCAGTGGTTCAGTGCTACCTTCAGCCCAGGGCGTGATCCTGGGGATCCAGGATTGAATCTTATATCAGGCTCCCTGCATGGAGCCTACTCCTCCCTCTGCCTGTGTCTCTGCCTCTCTCTCTCTCTCTCTCTCTCTGTCTCTTGTGAATAAATAAAATCTTTAAAAAATATAAAATAAAGCAAGAAAAGAAGGCACAGGAGGATACTGCCAGGGTTGTGGGGGAAAGAATGAAATCAGTAAGACTGTATTTGAAGCTATTATTTAACTATCTAGAAAAACACTGATAGGCATTTGATCTCTTAGAACATTTGAAAAATACAGGGATCCTTGGGTGGCTCAGCAGCTTAGTGCCTGTCTTTGACCCAGGGCGTGATCCTGGGGTCCCGGGATCGAGTCCCATATCGGGTTCCCCACACGGAACCTGCTTCTCCCTCTGCCTGTGTCTCTGCCTCTCTGTGTGTCTCTCATTAATAAATAAATAAAATCTTTAAAAAAAAAAGAACATTTGAAAAATATTAGCAAATACATAAAGTAAAACAAAAAAAAGAAACCACTACATGAAAAACAAATTTCAAAAACAGATTTTAAGAGAAAAGAAACCAAGTCATAATATTCCACCTATCTTAGCACTGAACAAAAGTTACATATTTGATACATAATAATGTAAACTATAACTGATAAGTTAACTAAAAATTTTGATATAATTTGTTTGAAAGAAAGGAACGGGGGTAGCACCTAGTTGGCTCAGTCAGTGGAGCATGTGACTCTTATCTAGGGATTTTAAGTGAGAGCCTCATGTTGGGTGTAGAGATTACTTAAAATGAAATTAAAAAAAAAAATGGGGGATCCCTGGGTGGCGCAGCGGTTTAGCGCCTGCCTTTGGCCCAGGGCGCGATCCTGGGGACCCGGGATCGAGTCCCACGTCCGGCTCCCGGTGCATGGGGCCTGCTTCTTCCTCTGCCTGTGTCTCTGCCCCTCTCTCTGTGACTATCATAAATAAATAAAAATAAATCTTTAAAAAAAAAAAAAAAGTTAAAAAAAAATGGGTAAAAAGGTATAGAGTATAAGAGAGCTAACTCTCCACCATAACATGAAACCAAAAGATGATATCTAAAATTAATCATGAGATAGCAATATAAGCACAATATTTGAAAATCTGAAGGTAAATAACAAAAGGAACAGCTGAAAAGTTAATAATAGTTGCCAATGGGGAATGACAGTGGAAGTGAGGAAAGGTAGAGTAGTGGACTGTTGCCAATTTATGATTAGCCTTTTATAATATTTTACTTTAAATAACCACAACCAGTGTGACAACGGACTAAAGCACTTCACTTCTCCTTTTCTTAGTGTTTCTCCTCAAACGGAGATCTGGACTGTTATTTTCTGAGGTCCCTTCAAGTTCTGACATTCTATTCCAGTAAGAAGTCAAGTAAAACTATGCCCTTCACTGTGATAAAATCTCTAAGTTCAAGGTCTAAGTCCAAGGTTTTTAGTCTCCAACTAAAGAAATAGTACTCAATAAAGGGATAATATCCCAGGCTGGTAGCCTTGGACAACTCACCTGCAATGACTTGACGGCCTCTACCTTTCCCATCCTTGGCACCCTCAATGATACCTGGAAGATCCAGGAGCTGCAAAATTAAGGACAGGGTAAGGAGAGAAGGAAAAAAGAAGTCACAAATCTGAACAGATGAAACAGAATGATTTTTCAAGTACCCAAAGTATAAAAGATCCAAATCCAACCTCCTGATAACTTGAATATTACTTTTACTGTGTATTTAAATGTCAGGTTTTTTATATACCTTTTTATATACTTTACCTAGTTTAAAATACCTAACAACTCTGAGATATCAGCTGAGGTTCACAGAGGTTAAGGGATTTGCCCAAAATCACAGTCCTAATAAATCAAGTAAGATTATAACTCACATTTTGAGGGCCAAACCCATTATTCTGCATTAATCTCTTCTGGGGTGCCTGCGTGGTTCAGTCAGTTAGGTGTCCAATTCTTGATTTTGGCTCGGGTCATTATCTCAGGATTGTGAGACTGGGCCCCATGCTGGGTTCCACACTCCGCGTGGAGCCTACTTAAGATTGTTGCTCTCCCTCACCACTATTTGTTGCTCCTCTCCACTATTCTAAATAAATACACATACATACCTACCTTCTAATAGTCCCCCCCTTTTTTTTTCAGGTTGAGCCTCCACACCAATTCCTTAATGTAGGTAATGGTTGGATCTTGATATTCACAAAATACACATTAAGAGCTTTTGCAAACCCTCCAAATTCCTCAATTCACAAAAGTTTTACAGGTGAATATTATATTCCAGGTGAGCATATAATAATCACCTGTAAAACCATTAACAATTCATCCATCCCTACAAATTCTAACTTAAAAGGACAAAGTAGGGTTCATATATTGATCTATACTTCACAAGGCTCCATAGCTGACTCTGATGTGTGTCCTCAGTTGAAAAATGACTGCTTAATTCCCCAGATAATGCAGTAAAGGTAAAACTTCACAGAAAACTTCATAGAAGTCATAGTGTATGTACATAACAATGTGAACATAAAAACCAACTTCACAGCACACAATTCAAATGCACATCTCAGCAAAATTACAAACTATTAGAGGCCACTAACAACAATTAAGAACATATATAAAATCTGAAAATACCAAGGGTCCACTATATGGCCAATCTTGAATTATCCACATGAATGAACCAGGAACAGAGTGGCAGCTTATCAAAACGTCATTTAAAATTAGCCTTAGGGATGCCTGGGTGTCTCAGTAGTAGAGCATCTGCCTTCAGCCCAGGGTGTAATCCTGGAGTCCCACGTCAGGCTCCCTGAATGGAGCCTGCTTCTCTCTCTGCCTTGTCTCTGCCTCTCTCTCTCTCTCTCTGTCTCTCTCATGAATACATAAGTAAAATCTTAAAAAAAAAATTAATAAAATAAAATAAAATTAGCCTTAGTTTGGGATGCCTGGGTGGCTCAGCTGTTGAGCATTTGCCTTCAGCTCAGAGCATGATCCCAGGATCCAGGATTGATTTCCACATCGGGCTTCTTGCAGGGAGCCTGCTTCTCCCTCTGCCTGTGTCTCTACCTCTGTGTCTCTCATGAATAAAGAAAACCTTTCAAATTAGTCTTAGCTTTAAGTCTATCTGACATTATACAAACATACTTCCCACTAAATAAACCACAATGAGGGCACCTGGCTGGTTCTCGATCTCTGAGTCTTGAGTCTGGGCCCCACATCAGGTGTAGAGATTACTTACAATGAATAAATTTTAAAAATAATTAAATAAACACAATGAAAAAGAACTAATTCAGGAGGCACTTAACTCAACTTTTCCTTTCAAAAGCCTACCCAAAGTTCCTCCCTCTTCTTCACTACATAATAATGTTATATCCTCTAAGACTAATACACCAAACTAAGCTACCCTTTTATAATTTATGTTAATACATCAGTCCTGACTTGGAAACTTTAGTTACACTGATTTACACATAATGCATACATGGAAAGTAATGAACACACCAGATCTTGATTTCTAATCACTATTTTCTAATAAAAGAAATTGGAGGGGGATCCCTGGGTGGCTCAGCGGTTTAGCACCTGCCTTCTGCCCAGGGAGTGATCCTGGAGACCCGGGATCAAGTCCCATGTCAGGCTCCCTGTAGGGAACCTGCTTCTCCCTCTGCCTCTCTCTCTCTCTCTCTCATGAATAAATAAAATCTTAAAAAAAAAAAAATTAGAGCTCCTTTAGAAGTGGTTGACCTCAGGGCCAGAGTAGGGAAAAACCTAAGATTAGCATGGAACATCATGTCACGCCAACAAATAAGAAAATACTCACAAAGATGGGGGCTTATGGAAAGAACATGGGAACCAACCTGAAGGAATTCCTAATTGTCAAAGCTGGAACAAAACAATAAAATAATGGCAGTACTGGATTATAACCCATAAAATAAAATAAATATCCACAAATCCACACTGGTACATATTATCAAATAAATAAGTAAATTAATAATGTGTAGTAACATGTAGTAAGAAAGAGAAAAAGGATCACCATTTGTCAAGAAGCAGAATAACTGCTGCAGATAGGATCCACAGATGAATGCTAAAATGAGTGGGCAAGTTTGAGAGATAGGATTTATATCTTCTCAAAGTACCTCCCCAAGGTATTTAACTATGAAAAGAAAGATGAAAATTTAAAAAAAAAAGAAAGATAGTAGCTTTACAGTAGAGAAATCCTGCTGATACCACCCTAACCAACCGATGAAGGTCAACATCACCAATTAAGACATACAACGTCATGAATTCTCTAAGATACACTGAGGATACACCATCATTTCGTGTCTTCTTGACAAAAATACATAATACCTCAGTCTAATTGTGAGAAAACATCTGACAAACCCAAACTGAGGGATACTCTACAAAATAATTAATCAATACTCTAAGCATCAAAGTCTTAAAGGATAAGACTGAGTATTATTACAGATGGCAAGAGAATAAGGAAAAAGAACAAATGCAACATGGGATGATCCCAGATAAAATCTTGGAAAAGGACATTGGTGGGAAAATTGGTAATATATGAATAAGGGGGCAGCCCCGGTGGCGCAGCGGTTTAGCGCCACCTGCAGCCCGGGGTGTGATCCTGGAGACCCGGGATCGAATCCCACATCGGGCTTCCTGCATGGAGCCTGCTTCTCCCTCTGCCTGTGTCTCTGTCTCTCTCTCGCTCTCTCTCTTTTTTTTTTTTTTTAATTAATTTATTTATGATAGTCACAGAGAGAGAGAGAGGCAGAGACACAGGCAGAGGGAGAAGCAGGCTCCATGCACCGGGAGCCTGACGTGGGACTCGATCCCGGGCCTCCAGGATCGCGCCCTGGGCCAAAGGCAGGCGCCAAACCGCTGCGCCACCCAGGGATCCCTCTCTCACTCTCTCTGAATAAATAAATCTTAAAAAATACATATATATATCTGAATAAGGTCTGTAGTTTAGTGATGACTGCCTCAATCTTAATCTATTCCTGATACTACTTCTGTGATCATGTAGGATGTTCACGGCTCCTGCATGGAGCCTGCTTCTCCCTCTGCCTGTGTCTCTGCCTTTGTCTCTCTGTGTCTCTCATGAATAAATAAAATCTAAAAAAAAAAAAAAAAAAAGAAAAAAAAAAGAAAAAGCCAACCAAAAGCGAATACATTTATATTTACACATGGTCTCATTTATGTAAAACTCAACATATAAATTAATCTTAGTAAAAAATATAAATAAGTAATTGCTTGGAGATGAAGGAGACCAGGAGGGAAGGGGCATGCAGAAACTTTTGGGGATGGTGTGTTCATGATCTTAATTATGATGATGTTTTCACCAGTATATAGCTATGTCAAAACTTACCAAACTGTATACTTTATCTGCAGTTTATTGTATGTGAATTATACCTCAATAAAGATGTCTGAAAAAACAAAAAGTTTATCATCAGTTGTTCCTAGAAATTAAGTCTAGAGTCTATCTCTTCAACTCTCCCAAAGATTCTAGAATCTATAACACTTAGTAAATTCCATTCTGCTACACATGTATCTGCTATATATATAGAACTGCTAAGAAAAAAAAATATATATATATATATGAGATAGGATAAAATATATATATATATCATCAGCAAAAGGCTTTAGTGTATGTTAAGCCTCGCTAATGTTATCAAGAACTCAAAAAGGAAAATCCATCTGGATAAACTAAAACTCTTAAACCTAGAACATGGCTATAAAAGACCATATTTCTCCTAGTGTAAGAAAAAACAGCACAGGTTTTCTAAGTACTGCAACTGAAAACGGGAAAATTTATTGAAGCCTCTACAAAAGTAAAAACAATCTAAATTTAGCTTTTCTTGACAGGGAAAGATTTTTTAACGTTACATGGAACTATTTAAACATAGCAACTAAATTCCAGAGAGTGTCAGGCACATTCAGGGTGCTATAGCTGTAGACGTGGCAACTAAATTTCATTCAATAAAATAACCCATGCTTTATGCATCTAAATGTCATATTAGATCCAAGAGATAAGTATTTCTTTAAATCATGAAACTGTAGATTTTAAGAATTCAATGTTAAACTAACTCAAACTAAATGCCTTTAGAGATTAAAGCAGTTAAGTTAAATGTGCAATTGTTTATATAGGAAAACACAAATCAAAAAAAAAAAAAAAAAAAAAAGGAAAACACAAATCCTAGGGACCAAACAAGGTGAAAATAAGCCCCATAAATATTTTTGAAGCTGAATATCCACCTTGCAGGCTAATCTCTACTTGTGTGAAAAATCAGTTTTCTTTAGAACATCCCCAATACGTGGTGATTCAGTCACTACTTAAACACCTCCAGACACAGTAATTCATTACCTCAAGAGGTACCCTTCCATTTTTAGGCACATCCTTCATTACAAAAAACCAGAAATCTCCCTCCATATTAATTCTTACTAAATGGTTCTAATTTTGTATACCTCTCCCTCCATTTCACAGATGAGTGCTCTGCCACAAAACAGCTATTTAAAGAATATTCAAGAGTGGTCATCTTCAGCCTGCTATGTACACCTTAACTTAGTTTCTGGAGAAAGTCAGAAGGGGAGGAAAGAGTGCAGAGGCAGAAAAGAAAGCATCATGCAAAAAAGGGGGGGGGACCCCTAAAAGGTCAGGAGACACTGAAATGAATGCTTTAGGAGAAAGACAAGAAAAGAGAGGGTTAAGTAGCTCCCATTCTGATATACTTCAAAGCCCTGAAAGAGGTATCAATAGCATCTCATCAGGGAAGAAGTTATTCTCGGAGCTGCCAAAACTGTGATTATCACCAAGACGCTAAAACCAGATGGCATCAAGCAGTGGTCCAGATATATATGCCTAAGCATCCTCACTCTAGTTATATACATTTTGGACACAGGAGTACCTGAAAGGCCCACACCCCAACGCAGTCTCTGTGTAGGCAGGAAAAAAAACAAACATTGAAAATGTTTGGACACTGGTCCTTTCCTACTTCAGATTAATGAAAAAGCATGAATGCACCTCACAACTCACTGTGTAGTTCGGCAAGAGGGAAAACAGATGCTTACACTAATAGTTCTCAAACAACAAGCCAAGGTACTCTGGGCACCACAGAGAACTTAAGGGTGCCATGAGATATCCTAAATTTTCAAGAGAAACAGATATTCTTGGGGCACCTGGGTGGCTCAGTGGTTGAGTGTCTGCCTTTGCCTCAGGTCCTGATCCCAGGGTCCTGGGATAGACTCCCACATCAGGTTCCCCGCAGGGAGTCTGCTTCTCTCACTGCCTATGTCTCTGCTTTCTCTCAGTGTCTCTCGTGAATAAATAAAATCTTTAAAAAAAAAAAGAAAAGAAAAGAAAAGAAAGAAACAGCAATTCTTGGTAAATGTCAGACAATGAAAGAACTACTAGCTCCACACAGCTCACAATTTTTTTTTTTAAGATTTTATTTATTCATTCATGAGAGACACAGAGAGAGAGAGAGAGAGGCAGAGACACAGGCAAAGGGAGAAGCAGGCTCCATGCAGGGAGCCCGATGTGGGACTCGATCCCCAGTCTCCAGGATCACGCCCTGGGCTGAAGGCGGTGCTAAACCGCTGAGCCACCCGGGCTGCCCTACCTCACAATTTCAACATTACATCCTACTACATTGCTTTCAATTACGTCATATCCAAATGTCTGGGAAGTCAGATTTTTTACCAGTTGCTATAATAAAAAGCGCCACATAAAAACCAATGTGACATATGTAGTGGTTTCCAATCTGATTCCAAGGTTTGAGAACTGATATGGTATCCAACAGTGCACACATCCCATTGGTAAATAAATAACTATGGCTGTAAGGACATAAATATTTAAGTTGTTTGGACCTAACTATGGAATCATTCAGTATTTCTTTTAGCCTGGAGCACCATAAAAAAATTACCAGGACAAGAAGAGGTGTTAGGAAATAATTCCTGAGACACTAGGGTGATGTGAAACGAGAAGGTCTGGGAACTTCCAGCCTAAGTTCAAATGCCATGGAATTCAGAATCTTGCTTTCTTAGCTGTGCAGCCAACAAGAGTATGACCTATTAAAGCTTGCATACACCTTCTTTCATACCCAAAGGGACTCTTCACTTGGGAGCCCTAAACCCACTACCTATCTACGAACAACTTCTCTAAACACCAATTTCACTAGGCCTCACAGACAAGAATTATCTTCTAAAAAGGAACTTATCGGGCAGCCTGGGTGGCTCAGCAGTTTAGCGCCGCCTTCGGCCCAGGGTGCGATCCTGGAGACCTGGGATCGAGTCCTGCATCAGGCTTCCTGCATGGAGCCTGCTTCTCCCTCAACCTGTGTCTGTGCCTCTCTCTCTCTCTGTCTCTCATGAATAAATAAATAAAATCTTTAAAAAAGTAAAATAAAATAAAAAGGAACTTATCAAAAAGTAAAAAAATGAAAAATAAAAAGGATCTTAGGTTATTAAAAAGGTTCTGATGAAAAATAAATAAGTAAGTAAAAATAAAAAGGTTCTGACGGTTCCTGGCTACACAGAAGAGAAAATTCAACTT
Source organism: Vulpes vulpes (assembly GCF_048418805.1). Lineage (NCBI taxonomy): Eukaryota > Metazoa > Chordata > Mammalia > Carnivora > Canidae > Vulpes > Vulpes vulpes. The sequence goes on along the minus strand of NC_132789.1, from coordinate 25,440,700 downwards.
CCTTACCAGGCACACAAGGCCCTTCATAATTCAGCTCCAACCTACTCTTCTTGATTCGGTTTTATCACTCCTATCTACACTACAGCATGCACCACAGCAAGCTATTTACCACTATGGCTACCTGAAACTGCCCTTTATCTTCTCTAGCTGATGAAATTCTACTTGAACTTCAAGACCCATCTGCACTGCCATTTTCTACATGAAGCTTTTTTTAGTGTTACCAGACGTTTCCCCAATACCCTTAGGTGAAATAGCGGTCCCTTCTTTCTCTGTGTTTTAACAAGCACTATCCCATTGTATTACTGTCTTTCTTTATATACTGCTCTATCTCCCTTGCTAGGCAGGAGGGGCCTCACAGATCAAAGATCAGGCCTGGCATACAGAAAGCTTCCAATAAGTCCTTTTTAAATGAATAAAACAATAGATTTCTTCCCTTCTGTGGCCTGCAGGCCTGACTCACCTGGATCTTGGCACCTTTGTATCTGATGACACCAGGCACAGTGGTCAGAGTAGTGAACTCATAGGCTGCCACCTCAGAATATACCCCTGCCAGGTTACTAAGCAGTGTTGACTTCCCCACTGATGGAAAACCCACAAACCCAATTCGAGCATCACCTGTCTTGGCCACATCAAAACCTAAAACATCAATAAATATCAAAAAGAAGAGGAAAGTTATCTCTTGAAGTGTTGAGATTCATGAAATTCCTTTCACATTCTGGTAGTCTACCCATCTAGGATATATTTCTCAAACTTTCTACAGGTTACCTCTACAGAGGTTAAGTACACAAAATAGCAATTAACATTGTTCAATGGAATTTTTTTTTTTTTTATGATAGTCACACACAGAGAGAGAGAGAGAGAGAGAGAGAGAGAGAGAGAGAGAGAGAGAGAGAGGCAGAGACACAGGCAGAGGGAGAAGCAGGCTCCATGCACCGGGAGCCCAACGTGGGATTCGATCCTGGGTCTTCAGGATCGCGCCCTGGGCCAAAGGCAGGCGCCAAACCGCTGCGCCACCCAGGGATCCCGGAATATTTATTTAGAAACTTTCTTCCTCTACTTACACTGTTATACACCTTTCCAGTACGCACAGAATTTAAGACTCAAAGATTATATAATAACTGATCTAAAAAATGGGTGGTCCACCTGGGTGGCTCAGTCAGTTAAGCTGCCAGGTGACTTTATTTTGGCTCAGCTCATGATCTTAGGGTTAAGAGTCTGAGCCCAATATCAGCCTCTGTGCTTGTCCTTGTCCCTAACCCCCCTTTGTTTGTATGTGTACACACTCTTTCAAATAAATATTTTAAAAATGAGTTTCTTCCTAATTGGAATATAAGAAACAAAAGCAAAAAGAGAAAAAAAAAATCAGACTCTTAAACATAGAGAACAAACAGATGGTCACTAGAAGAGAGGTGAGTGGGGAGACAGGTGAACTGGTGAAGGAGATTAAGAGCACTTGTGATGAGCACTGGGTAATGTATAGAATCCTTGAATCACTGGGTGCCTGAGTGGCTCAGTCAATTGACTGTCTGCCTTCAGTTCAGGTCATGATCCTGCAGTCCCAGGATTGAACCCTACTCTGCATTCAGTGAGGAGTCTGCTTCTCCCTCTCCTCTGGCCCTCCCTACTCGCGCTTTCTCAAATAAATAAAATCTTTAAAAAAAAAAGTGAAACTGTTGAATCACTATATTGTTCACTATACTGTATACCTCTAAGTAATATAACACTATGTTGAATCAATGCTAAAATTAAAAACAAATTTAAGTAAAAAATAAAAGCTTTTAAAAGATTAAATAAGAGAAAAATGGGTTTCTTTTTTGTCTTACAAACTCTGTGGGAGGGATGCCTGGGTGGCTCAGCAGTGGAGCGCCTGCTTTCGGCTCAGGCCCTGGTCTCAGAGTCTGGGATCAAGTCCCGCATTGGGCTCCTTGCAGGGAGCCTACTTCTCTATATCTCTGACTCTCATGAATAAATAAATTTAAAAATCTTTAAAAAACAAACAAACAAACAAACAAAAAAACTGTGTGACTGACCGGGTTTTCTTTTCTTTTCTTTTTTTTTTAAATAATGGCCTCAAACAACGTCAAAGCCAAATTCGTGGCCCTCCTCTAGGAATACAGTATTTATGTATTCCTATAAACTAATGAAAACCTATTTTGGATCACCATAGGATACACACAAGGGTGCCTGGCTGGCTCAGTTGGGAGGAGCACGTAAATCTCAATCTCAGGATCTTGAGTTCGGGATCCACGTTGTGTGTAAAAAACATAAACTTAAAAAAAAAAATACAGCATAAAACCCTAGTTCATCTCTTAGACAACATTCATTGGCCTTTGAAACCAGCAGAATTAAACACACTCAAGAATTTAGGATTAGAAAATACACATCTACACTTTTCTATATGACAGCTTAAAGTTCTTTTTAAACCATACACCTGTATTATTTTGAAAGAAATTACACCAAAAAAACACACCAATATTGAAGAAAAACACAAACCTTCTCCTGGCCCACCACCACCACCACCTTTTGGGGTAATGAGTTCTCTACGAAGCTTAGCAAGGCGAGCCTTAAGCAGCCCTAGGTGGTGTGCTGTGGCCTTGTTCTTTTGAGTCCGAGCCATCTGCAAGGGAGGAATCACGGTCATAAATCAGAAGCAGTTCTTACAGGGTAAAATATCCAGAATGAATGCTCTCCCAACTGTGAATGATTTTTTTTTCTAGATCCTATCTGAGGTCAATATACCCATTTTAGTCAGAGTTGGAGTCAAAATTCATCCTCGTCATCACCCAGCCCATTCCCCTCATTACAAAGAGGTCAACTGAGGCCCAAAGTAGAAGGGACACGACCAACCAAGGTCACTGAAATTAACATCCACAAATCAGAGTGAAACTCAGCTGCGGAGTCCTTTTCTACCGCTTGTAGGTGGTATGCTCCATCTGACAGAAGGTCACCACTCTCCAGATTTTAAAGAACTCTGAGAGCTTCAGACAACAGAAGCACAGCTGATTCAGGTGGAATCAACAGGCTACCGCAGATGTTATCCCAGATCCATGCCTAGGAGCAATACTCTGGGGAGACGCGGTCTACCGAGTAGAGAGATTGGGGAAAGGGGGACGGGTTCTGGGAGATGATGAAAGATACTGGGGTGCGAGAGCGGGTCAGGGCTGCAGGAGGGGGGGGGGGGGGGGCTGTGCTGCTCACAGAAAAGAAGACTGAGAAGAGCGATATTCGGACAGGAGCCGAACACTAGAACGGGGCACTGACCAAGCAGCAGGGGTGTGGAACGCGGGCCCCGGCTGAGGGGAGTCGGGGGGCTCGGCGCCCGGCTGAGGGGAGTAGGAGAACGCAGGCCCGGTCCTGACGCGGCTGAACAAAGTACGGGCAAGAGCAACGCTACCTAAGAAAGAACACTCCGAGGGAGAGTGAAGCGCCAGCTGTGCCCATTACCTCGGCTTCGATCTCCGCGATCTTCGCTAAGGTGCTGCTCATGATGGCGAGTCCCTGGGAGGTCGCTGGGGAGCGTAGCGGCCTCCGCACAGATGACCACCCCTCACACAAACGCCGGCGGACCTGCCCAGGCCAGCAGGCGGTACTGCAGCGCGCAAGCGCGGGACTTCCTACGTCTCGCGAGAGAGTTCAAGGCGCAGCTCACCGCGAGACGTACGGCTTGGAGTGATCTCTTCCCCCCTCAGCCAACCCCGCCCCGTCCCGCGAGCCAGCGCGGTGTCATAGAGCCCGCGGGAGCGGGGGCCAGAGAGGCCGCCCGGGTCTGTACCTCCCCGAGCGCGCGGAGGGTCGCGCGCCGCTCGGCCCCGCCCCGCCGGACCTGGGCCCACGCAGTGCTCGGCGCCCGGCGCCCGGCTCGTGGTGTGCGAGGAGCGGTTTCTGGTTACTGCCGGCTGCACCCGCAGCCTGCGACCCGGGGCGTGGGCGCGGGGCGTGAGCGGAAAGCGCTCTCAGGCGATCCAGTCTGCTCCGCCGGCAGCGAGGGGTCCTGAGCCCCCCTTCTGACACCCGGGGAGACACCCCGGCGGACTCCTCGGCCTCCTGGATTGAATAGAGACCGATCTTCAGCCTGTCTGGCCCTCTTGAAAAAGGAAAATGCACCCTTTCGGTCACTCAAAGCTATATTTAGGGGTCTGTTTTGTTAATCCCCAGCCCTGAGTACAGTGCGTGGCACATGGTGAGCCTGCAGTAAATGCGTGATTGATTAGATAATTGCCCGAGAACCAGTGCTTGCAACATAGCTTGTAATACTGAAAAATGTGAAGCTGTGTTAAGGCTCATCAGTAGGGAAATGGATAAATAAATGGCACCTGTGTGCTGTAAAAAAAAAAAAAAGTATTGCAGTCATTAAAGCAGATCTGTGTGGTCTGACTGGAAGGATGTCCAGGACATATTGCTTAAAAAAGAATAAATGCACCTACGTTGTGATCCCACTTATTTTATTTCTTAAATTAGTTGTTTATATAGGTGTACACGTATGAAAATGCATTGTTTAAAGGTCTGAATTAAAGCATACAGTCTCAGGCTCTCAACAGTGGGGTGGAATGCAAGGAAAGAGGGAAAAAGACTTTTCACTTGTTATTCTACATACCTGTGTCTTCTAAATTACTTAAAAGATGAATGTTATCTATGTATTACTCGTGTAATAATAAAATTTAAAATTTCAAAAGAATCCTCTTCCCCAAGTGTCTTGTGAAGAGGAAGCCGGGATATTCAGGAGCTATGTGCTGCTTTTGAAAGCGGCTTCCTGTGGGATCAATGAATTCTTGTTGATAGATTGATTGATCCACTGGGAGTCCACAGGCTAGGTTTAACCCACAGGGCTGGCCTCCACTCAGCCCTGGGAGGGAAGTTTATTTATTTAAATTTGTAAGTAAGAACAATTCCAACTTGCCAGAAACAGAAAAAGAGGTTTTATCAGGCATAAGGGAGGGAATGGGGAAAGGAAAGCTTTTCCAGAAGGTCCCTAAAGGACCCAGGAGTTTCATTCTTCTTTTCTTTAACCTCAGCGTTTTCATAAATAAATTAAGGGGTGATGAGGTAATTAGATCCTGTACCATCGGTAATGGAGGAGGGAAGAAGAGGAGAGGAAGTCCAGCTGGAATGGGGTATGATGATAGATCAATCTTAAAAGACAGATGAAATCAAATCAGCAGGCCTTTCCTATCTCGAAGTACTTAGGAATTAATTGGGTGACAATGTCAAGGGCATCACTGCTCAGTGAGTAGGTTTCCCTTAGCAAATCTGTCGGAGGAGGCCTGCAGCTGAGTTAACTTCTTTGCTCAAGAACGCCCCAGGACCCACCTCAGGGGTCCCAAGCTGTGCCAAAGGTTAATATCTCCCCCAAGTTTCTGGGTAACCATCTTATTCATCCCAGTCAGAATTTTTACTAAGCTCTGACTGCTACCTGGCACTGTATCAGGGCCAAGAACAGAGCAGAGTGAATCAGACACTGTCTCTGCACTTAAGAAATATCTAGGTTAGGAGGCCAAGGCCAGGCCTTGAAGCTCAGCTTATAAGAGCCATAGCTAGCCCAGGAGCACTTGATACCAACTGCAACAGAGGATCTATTTTGCTGTATGGCTAAACCACTAGTGCCTTGGCACTGCATTTCTTTAAAAAAAAAGGAAAAAAAAAAAGCTTTTTTTTTTTTTTTTTTTTTTTTTTAAATGAAACAGAAGACACAAAAAAGCTTCATCTCTTGCCAGGACACTCCAACCAATCTGAAATAATTGCATTTCTTCAAATGTACAGAGGTGTTCTCTGGCCCTTATTTTTTCTGCTCAGACTCCTATTTTCCCACCCTTTTCTTCTTCACCCACTCAAGGGTAGCTAACTCATCCTCAACCTTATAATCTTCTGAGACTTTTAGTCATTGAGAAACATCCTTAGTCTGTCTCTAGGTTCTCCAGTCACAGATTTTCCCTCCATCAGAGTGCACTCTGCTTGTTTGCTTGTCTGATTCTCCGCTAACCCATGACCCCATGAGGGAGAATCAATATATATATCTCCAGCACCAGCATGGAGGCAGCTATACCAAGCTCTTGAAACATACTTATTAAACAAATGGGAATAAAAACAAGGAGACAGGAAAAAAATGTTAAGATGCAGAAGAGGTATTTAAATTGCTTTTTTTTATCCTCCTAAATGAGCATTTATACAGACACCATAGTAATTAAGATCTAAACACCTGGTTCTTGTTCATGGAGTGAGAAAGTTACACGATTACACATGAAAAATCCATGTTACCACTTTTTTAAGCCTAGCTTCTAAACAGATGAAAATTCCCAGGATGCTGCAGCAGTAGTGAGTTCTAGGAAGCCCTTGATGAAGGATGGTTATTCATATTATTAGTGAGTGATAAATGTTTTGCTTTTAGAGCACATTTCCGGAGAATGTGCTCATTTAGGGTATGATGGGATGATTGGGTGGCTCAGCGGTTGAGTGGCTGGCTGCCTTTGGCTCAGGGCCTGATCCCAGGATGCAGGATCGAGTCCCTCATGGGGCTCCCAGCATGGAGCCTGCTTCTCCTCCCTCTGCCTCTCTCTCTCTCTCTCTCTCTCTCTCTCTCTCATGAATAAACAAATAAAACCTTTTTTAAAACATTTTAAAAAGGGCAGCCCCGATGGCCCAGCGGTTTGGCGCCACCTTCAGCCCGGGGTATAATCCTGGAGACCTGGGATCAAGTCCCACGTCAAGCTCCCTGAATGGAGCCTGCTTCTCCCTCTGCCTGTGTCTCTGCCTCTCTCTCTCTCTTTCTGTGTCTCTCATGAATAAATAAATAAATAAATAAATAAATAAATAAATAAATAAATAAATAAATAAATAAATAAAATACTAAAAAAATAAATTAAAAAATAATAAAAAAGAGTATCATTTAGGGCATGATGAAGACAATTTTCTACAAACATTTTGTTTCTTAGATGCAAATAATTAAAATACAAAAAAGTTGGGGTGCCTGGGTGGCTCAGTGGTTGAGCGTCTACCTTCAGCTCAGGGCATGGCCCTGGAGTGCTGGGATTGAGTCCCACATCAGGTTCCCCTCGAGCAGGCTGCTTCTCCCTCTGCCTATGTCTCTGCCTCTCTCTCTCTGTGTCTCACATAAACAAATAAATAAAATCTTTAAAAATAAAATATTAAAAAGTCTTAAATAAATCAAACTCTGCTTTTTTTTTGCCAAGTGGGCGATTCTTTGACCCATATAGTACATTCTGGTCATTTAAGTTCAATATGTATTATGTGCCAGGGACTGTGCTAGGCACTGGTGATACAAAGACAAGATACTTTTTTTTCCTTCTAGAAAGAGTAGAGGGGAGAAGTAAAGGTATGTAAATACTCAAACCTCAGTAATACAAGGCCCAGTGAAGGAGGTGTCAGAAGAGATATAAACAAGGAACCTTGTAGGGTTCAAAGGAAGAAGTGTCATATCTGGTTTGGGTCAGAAAAGGGCTCTGAAAGAGAGGAGCCTGGGAAGATAGAAATGGAGATAGTAGAAAGGAAACATTCCAGTTAGATGAATAAGGGCAGAGTCAAGGGAGGCACCCTACACATCTGGATTCTCCATAAATGCTTGATGAGATTGTATATGCTGACCCAAAACAGAAAGTTATTAATTTTTCTTTTTTGAGAAAGAGTGGAGTGTGGGAGGAGGGGCAGAGGGAGAGGGAGAATCTTAAGCAGGCTCCTCACTCAGCTTGGAGCCAGACGCGGGGCTTAATCGTACAACCCTGAGATCATGACCTGAGCCAGAGTCAAGAGTCAGTCAGTTAAGTGACTGAGCCACCCATATACCCCAGAAAATTATTCTTGAACATCAGCACACATCCTGTTCACCTGAAATTATCAATATGGTCACATAGGCATATTTTTTTTTAGTAAAAAACAAAATACTATTTTACCAAAAAAATTCACTTTTCTTCCATAGCTACCTTTTGAAAAAGCTGTAAAAATGTTGAAAAACTTAATTGATCTTAAATATGCTCAAAATAGAAGAAATGAACTAAAGATAAAAACTGTGGACTATAAAAAACAAGCAAAAACCCAGACTACACATGTCAATCTAGTATAGCAAAATGGAGACATTGAGAGTGAGAAAGAATAGAGAAATAAATATGTCCTAAAGGCTTAGTCATTATTTAATTGTAGTATGTTAATAAAGAAATACACATTGGTTAGCAATGGGAAGGTAACAATGGTAGAATTCAAAAGCATTATAGCACTTCTAAAATAACAGGGAAAATGGGGGTGCCTGGTGGACTCAGTCAGAAGAGCATGAGATTTTGATCTCAGGGTCATGAGTTTGAGACCCACTTTGGGTGCAGAGATTACTAAAATAACAGGGATATAAGGAAATGGGATTAAGGCAGCAAAAGTAAGGAAAAGGATAAAGAGGAAATAATAATGTAGAATAAATAGTAAGCATAAAATAGAATGAAAGGAATAATATCCAAAATATCTGTTATGCGATAAACTGTCGAATTCCCCTTTCAAACAGATATTGTCAAATTGGCTTTTCTTAAATCTAGCTGAATTTTATTTTTAAGTAATCTCTACACTCAATATGGTATATATACATAACCCATCTAAACAATGTGACAAAGAAAGGTTAAAAATTTAAAAATAAACAAATGGGAGTGCCTAGCTGGCTCAGCCATAGAGCATGTGACTCTTGATCTCGGGGTCGTAAGTTCAAGACCCATGTTGCATGTAGAGATTACTTTTAAAAATGAATGAACAGGGTGCCTGGATGGCTCAGTCGGTTAAGAATCTGCTTTCAGCTCAGATCATGATCCCCAGGTCCTGGGATCGAGCCCCACTTCCACCTCCCTGGTTCTCTCTCTCTTGTTTCCCCTGCTTGTGCTCCCTCTCTCTCTGTCAAATAAATAAAATCTTTTTAAAAAATGAATTAATGAATGAAAATTGATACATACATGGTCAAGTATATGCCAAATAAATGCAAACAAAAAACAAATAGCATTATTCATAATAGGTAAAAAGTGAAAATCAGTTAAATGTGTATCAACTGAAGAATGGAATATTATTCAACAATGAAAAAGGAAGTATGATACATGCTATAATATGCATGAACCTTAAAAATATTATGCTGAATGAAAAAAGCCAACCATAAGAGATCACATATGATAAGACTCCACTTATATGAAATGTTCAGAAGAGACTAATCTATAAAGACAGAAAGTAGACTAGTGGTTGCCTAACAGTTTGGTGGGTGAGTGCTGGGGGGAATGACTGCTAAGGGGTATAAGGTTTATTTTTGAGGCAATGACAATGTTATAAACTTGATTGTGTTGATAACTGCATAACCTTGTAAATACACTGAAAGCTAATGTAGTAAAAAAAAAAAAAAAAAAAAGGCAAGAATGTTTTAAAAAATCTTTCAAGTACTCCAAACAGTAGAGATTACACAGGCTGCATTCTCTGAACAAAATCCAGTAAATATCAGCAGCAAAGGCAGCAGGAAAATGTAACCACTTGGATAATAAGAAACACTTCCCTAAAGTAAAAACAAAAAGGTAATTTTTCAAATCATCTATAATCTTACGAATAAAACACTTCAAACCAGGAGCTCCTGGGTAGCTTGGTCACTTAAGCATCCGATTCTTGGTTTCAGCTCCAGTCACCATCTCAGAGTCATGGAATTGAGTCCCACATCAAGCACCTCCTAGGGCTCTAGGCTCAGACTCAGTGTGGGGTCTGCTTGTCCCTCTCCCTCTGCTCCTCCCCCTGCTCTCTCCACAACCTAAAATAAATAAATAAATAAATAAATAAATAAATAAATAAATAAATAAATCTTAAAAACAAAACAACAACAACAAAACACTCATATGAAACAGGAATGTTGGCAGCCCAGGTGGCTCAGCGGTTTAGCGCTGCCTTTGGCCCAGGGCGTGATCCTGGGGACCCAGGATCCAGTCCCACGTCGGGCTCCCTGCATGGAGCCGCTTCCCCTCTGCCTGTGTCTCTGCCTCTCTCTCTCTCTCTCATGAATAAATAAATAAATAAATAAATAAATAAATAAATAAATAAAATCTTAAAAAGAAAATGAAACAGGAATGCTGCTAAATCTGTAGTTAGAAGAAATTGTTTAGTCTTAAAGGTTTGTATTGTTTAAAAAAAGATAAATGAATTGAATATTCAAAATTTAAAATAGTATAAGAACCATGTAACTCCTGGTGCCTGGGTGGCTCAGTGGTTGGGCATCTGACTTTGGCTCAGGTCGTGGTCCCAGGGTCCTGGGATTGAGTCCTGCATTAGGCTACCCACAGGGAGCCTACTTCTCCCTCTTCCTGTGTCTCTGCCTCTCTCTGTGTGTCTCATGAAGAGACAAACAGAATCTTGGAGGGAAAAAAAGCATGTAAACCAAAATAAGAGAAAAGGAAAATTCAAAAAGAATTAAAATCTAAAATCTAAATTTTTTTTTAAATCTAAATTTAAATCTAAAACAACAATTTGTCAAAAATAGTTTAAAAGATTTCAAGGGACTGATAAAATAGAAAGGAAAAATATGTTGGCAAGACTAAATAAAGGGTAAAGTATAGAAAAAATGATAAACAGCAATCATGAATAAGAAAGGAAATATAACCACCAACAACACTAATTAAAAGAGGTTGTATGTGTAACTCACTGCCAAATAATTAGAAAATCTAGAGGAAATAACAACTTCCTGGTAAACAAAAAAAAAACAAAAAACAAAAAAAACCCACCCAACCTGTAATTACTCCAAGAAGAGAAAGAAGGCCTAAGTAAACTAATGATAAAAGAGACTAAAGGGATGCCTGGGTGGCTCAACTGTTGGGTGCCTGCCTTCGGCTCAGGTCATGATCCTGGAGTCCAGGATCAAGTCCTGCATCAAGCTCCCTGCAGGGAGCCTGCTTTTCCCTCTACCTATGTCTCTGCCTCTCTCTCTCAGTCTGTTTCTCTCATGAATAAATAAATAAATCTTTTTTTTAAAAAAGGGGGGAGAGAGAGAGACTAGAAAGGTAATTATCAATTATCTAAGAAGGCATCAGGTACAGATGGTTTTACAATGGAGATATTTCCAATTTTATTTATTTTTTAAGATTTTATTTATTTATTTGACATACAGAGAGAGAGCACAAGCAGAAGAGGGGCAGAGGGAGAGGGAGAAGCAGGCTTCCTACTGAGAAAGGAGCCTGACTCAGGACTCCATCCTAGGATCCTGGGATTATGGCCTGAGCTAAAGGCAAACACTTAACTGACTGAGCCAGCCCGGAAGCCTGAAATGTCTTCGACTTTTTTTTGTAAGATTTTATTTATTTATTCATGACAGACACAGAGAGAGAGGCAGAGACACAGGCAAAGGGAGAAGGAGGCTCCATGCAGGGAGCCCAACGTCAGACTCAATCCCAGGACTCCAGGATCACGCCCTGGGCAGAAGGCAGACTGCTCAACCACTGAGCCACCCAGGCGTCCCGATGTCTTTGATTTTATTTATTTATTTTTAATATTTTTTAAAAGATTTTATTTATTTATTCATGAGAGACACACAGAGAGGGAGAGACACAGCCAGACTCCATTCAGGGAGCCCAATATAGGACTCGAACCCGGGTCTCCAGGACATCGCCCTGGGCTGAAGGCAGCGCTAAATCACTGAGCCACCCGGGCTGCCCCTCGACGTCTTTGATTTTAAATAACAAGAGGAAACTTGAGGTGGTGGATATGTTCACTATCATTTCTTCATTGTGGCGATGGTCCATGGGTATGTGCATAAATCAAAACTCATCATTGTGCACTTTAAACATGTACAATGTATTATATGTCAATGATACCTCCTAAAAGATGTTTATGAAAAGACAAAGAAAGTGGGACTTCCACTTCTAGTGTTGATGAGTTAATCCTCTAATCCTAAACAACTATAAAACTGGAGATAATTGTTTTCAGGCATTGGAAAACAGGAAGCAAACACTATGATTTTTGAGAAAAGAGCAATAGACTAGATGAGTTCCATGTTTGTCCTGGCTTTCTGCCTGGGGACAATTTCCCAACTACAGTGAATCCCAAGCAAAGAAGTGGTCTTCCTGAGTTTAAGAGGCAGAAATCAGTATTTGGGGGGTGCTGAAGCAGGAGGAATTTTCAGGTCAGGATACAGAAAAGCAGAGAATAAACACAACAAGGGGTGGGAAGACCCAAAGACTACATCAGAATTCTTGAGTGTTTGGCCAAAGAAGGCTGAGCTGTGGGCTGTGTGTGTAGAGTGAGACTCAGTGAGGCTTAGCTGAGAACAACCGCTCACTCAGGGGTGAGAGCTGATCAGAGATAGCAGAGTTTGCTCAATGTTGGAACATGTTAGAATTTAAGCCCAACCAGAGTAGACATCCTAAACATTTTGGGCATTCAGTTGAGCCCCCAAAAGGCCATGTTATAGGAGTAAGGACTATGTCCTAGAGTCAGGGCCATGCCCTAGGACCAAAGACAAAAACCAAGAGACAGTAGCAAACAAAACTTAAAACCAAACCTGATAGGTAAGAGAGACTCCACCGGTAATTTAACTACCTACCAGAACAAAACTCAAAACCCTTGAAAAGAATGCAATAAAATCCAGATTCCCTAGATGTGTCATTCATGCCTATCATACAATAAAAAAATTATTACATATGCAAAGATAAAGGAAAATGAGATAAGCAATCAGAAAGTCAGTGGAAAAAGACCCCCAAGAGGACCTACATGTTGGAATTAGAAAAGGATTTAACACAACTATAATAAACATGTTCAATGATTTAAAGGAAAAAAATAAATATAATGAGGTAACCACTCAGCAGAGAAATGGAAAATATAAAAAATGAGATCTGTAGAGCAAGTAAATACAATATCTGAAATGAAAAAGTCACCATGTGTAATTAACAAAAGATGAAGAAGTGCAGAGTAAAGCTTCAATAAGCTTGAAGGATCAAAACAAGTTATCTAAATTGAAAAACAAAGGGAAAAAATTTGAGAAAAAAATGAAGAGAGTCTTAGTGTCCCATAGGGCAATATCAAACTGTAACCTATCTGTAATAAGAGCCCAAAAGTAAAGGAGAGATAAAGGGGTAGAAAAACCACTGGAACAATTAAGAGCCCAAATTTAGCAGAAAACATCATCCTGCAGATCCAAGAAGCCCAGCAAACTTCAAGTAAGGTATATACAAACACACTCTTAGGAACACAAAATTCAAAGCTCTGAAACTACAAATAAAGAGAAAAATCTAAGCAGTAGCCAGAGGGGTAAAGACACATTTACATAGAGGTAGAAAATAATAAATATGACAATTCACTTCTCATCAAAGACAAAAACAAATGCCAGAAGATACTAAAGCAAGATCTTTAAAGTGCTGAAATAGGGGGACACCTGGCTGGCTCAGCCAGGAGAGTATGCGGGTCTTGATCTTGAGGTTGTGAGTTCGAGCCCCACGCTGAGTTGAGAGAGAGCTTTAAAAAAATAGATAAAAATGGTGAAATAAGAAAGTGTCAATCCAGGGATGCCTTAGTGGCCCAGTGGTGTGGCGCCTGCCTTTTGGTCCAGGGCATGATCCTGGAGTCCTGGGATCGAGTCCCACATCGGGCTCCCTGCATGGAGCCTGCTTCTCCCTCTGCCTGTTTCTGCCTCTCTCTCTCTCTCTGGGTCTCTCATGAATAGATAAATAAAATCTTTAAAAAAAAGAGGGAGAGAGTGAAATAAAGACGTGTTCAGATAAACAAAAGTTAAAGATAGTCCATTGCCAAACATACGAAATACTAAAGGAAATTCTCCAGGTTAAATAGAAATGATACCAGATAAAACTCAGATCTGCAATAAGGAATAAAGAGCACTGGAAATGATAAATATGTAGATAAATATTTTAAAAATTATCTTCTCTATTGTAGGTTAACACTATATCTCAGTGAAACTGGAAAATTTGTCTTTTATGTTTTCTTTTCTTTTTATTTTTTATTCTAAGTAGGCTCCACATTCAACATGGGGCTTGAGCTCAGGACCCCAAGATCAAGAGTCATTTGCTCTACCGACTAAGCCAGCCAGGAGCCCCTGTTTTCTTACTTTCTTTAAAAGAGTTGTTTAGAATGTGTAGTTGAGCGTCTGCCTTTTGCTCAGGTTGTGATCCTGGAGTCCTGGGATCGAGTCCCTCATTGGGCTCCCCACGGGGAGCCTGCTTCTCCTGCCTGTCTCTACCTCTCTATATGTGTCTCTCATGAATGAATAAATAAAGTAAAATAAAAACTTATATAGACACTCCATCAACAAGGAAAGGGAACATAAATCTCCAGTACTTAGGTGTGGGCTCTACATGATGACTCTTCTAAAGAGTATAGTGTGTATGGGGGCTGGGGGTGGGCAGAGAGTTCCTTGGCAGAGAACCCTGACAAACTCTGTCTTAGCCAGGTGATCAAGGTCAATATCAAAATAATCAGTGGTAAGTCATGTAGATAATACGTACCCTTGATATGATGTGATGAAAATGGCACTTTACCTCTACAGTCTTCCTGCTCCAAACCAATAACTTCCTGCCCCAAACCAATAACCAATAACCAATAGTCTGATTATAAGGGAAACATCAGAGAAATTCCAATAGAGGGACATTCTACAAAATACCTGATAAGTACTCCTCCAAAACTGTCAAGGTTATCAAAAACATGGCAAGTCTGAAAAACTGTCACAGCTAAGAGGAGCCTAAGGAGACTTCACAGTTAAACGTAATGTATCCTGGATAGGATCTAGGATAGTAGGTTAAACCAAGGAAATCTTACGTAAACTATGGACCTTTGTTAACGTATCAATATTGCTCATTAACTATAATAAATGTACCATCCTAATGTAAGATGTTAATAATAGGGGAAACTGGGTGTGTAGTTTATGGGACCTCTCTCTATACTACCATCTCCTCAGATTTTCTGTAAACTGGTACAGCCAATGATCCCAGCCAACAAACACAGGAAAAGATGCTCAGTATCGCTAATCATCAGGGAAATGCAAATCAAAGCCACACTGAGGTATCACCTTACCTCTGTCAGAATGGCTAAAATAAAAAACATAAGAAACAACAAGTTTTGGTGAGGATGCAGAGAAAAAAGAACCCTCGTGCACTGTTGGTGGGAATGAAAACTGGTACAGCCAATGTGGAAAATAGTAAGGAGATTCCACAAAAAAATTAAAAATAGAATTACCAGGGCACCTGGGTGGCTCAGTCTGTTGAGCATAGACTCTTGGTTTCAGCTCAGGTCCTGGTCTCAGGGTCATGGGATCAAGCCCAGTGTAGGGCTGCATGCTCATCTAGGAGTCTGCTTGAGAGTCTCCCTCTTTCCCTCCTCCCCTCCACCTGCTCGTGCACACTTGTGCTCTCTCTCTCTCTCTCTCAAATAAAGAAATAAATATTTTTAAAAACTAGAATTTAAAAATAAATAAATATTAAAAAATAAAAAAATAAAAAATAAAAACTAGAATTATCATATGATCCAGTAATTTCACTACTTGCTATTTACTCAAAGAAAACAAAAACACTAGGTTGAGAGGATATATGCACCCCTACATTCATTGCAGCATTATTTACAATAGCCAAAACATGGAAGCAACCCAAGTGTCCATTCCACCCTGGATGAATGGGTAAAGATGATGTGGTGTGTGTTTGTGTGTGTGTATGTGTGTGTGTGTAATGGAATATTACTCAGCCATAAAAAAGAATGAGAGTTTGCCATTTGCATGGATGGACCTCAAGGGTATAAATCTAAAGGAAAGTAAAACACCTACAACTGCACCATCCACTATCATAGTTTTTGTATGTTTTCTTATAAGCCTTCTTTCAATGCACATGTAGTAGCTCAGATTTAATTTTTTCTTATTACAAAAGTAATAAATGTTCAGTACAGAAACTTTAGAAAACACAGATACCCAAAAAGAAGATGAAGATCACATGTAGCCTGCAGCCTGCACAAAATTGGAGATCAGGGATCCTTGGGTGGCGCAGCGGTTTACCGCCTGCCTTTGGCCCAGGGCGCGATCCTGGAGACCCGGGATCAAATCCCACGTCAGGCTCCTGGTGCATGGAGCCTGCTTCTCCCTCTGCCTGTGTCTCTGCCTCTCTCTCTCTGTGGGACTATCATAA
This sequence comes from Vulpes vulpes, assembly GCF_048418805.1. Lineage (NCBI taxonomy): Eukaryota > Metazoa > Chordata > Mammalia > Carnivora > Canidae > Vulpes > Vulpes vulpes. The sequence goes on along the minus strand of NC_132789.1, from coordinate 25,424,588 downwards.
ATAAAAAAAAAAAATTGGAGATCATTCTTCTTTTTTTGGAACTTTTATTTTTAGTCAAAATATAGTTTATATACAATATTATATTCACTTCAGGTATACAACACAGTAATTCAACTATTCCATACATTAAGAAGTGTAATTACCTTCTGTCACCATATAAAGTTATCACAGTATTATTGACTATGCTCCCGATGCTGTGCTTTTCTTCCCCATGACTTATTTATTTTGTAATTGGAAGTTTATGCCTCTTAATTCCCTTTACCTATTTCACCTATCCTCCTACTGCCTTCCTTCTGGAAACCACCAGGGGATCATTTTTTCATAACCAGTTTCGTACCCCTATTTCTTTGAACTCAATATTATATCATGAACATTTTTTATCTTCATTAACAGTTTTTGGCTCATTAGAATCCCTGTGCAGAAATGCTTCTGGAGTTAAACTCTCATTCAAGCAGATATTAACTGAGCACCTGCTCTGTGCTATAACCAGAAACCAACCCAACACATTACCTGGGCTGGTAGAGTTTCCACTCTGGTAAAGGAGGTAGAAAAAAAACAAACACACAAATCATTAAATAATCACAATTTGGAGAACATGTTCTGAAGGAACTAAAAAGAGGGTGTAGAGATAAAAACAATGTGGGGGGCAGGATTTGTTTGGATAGTCCAGGGAAGCTTTTGTAAGGACATGACATTTGAACTGAGACCCAAAACCAAGAGGAGGCAGGGGTAGGCTTTGGAGCTAGCAGAGGAATAATCTTCTAGGTTTATCCGGAAGCTGATAAAGTAAAGATATTTAATCCAAGTTCCTGCCCAAACAAGCAGCATTTCTAGAGCCAGAATGTGACTCCTAACTCTCCACCCAAAGTTTTGATGGTGGCCCATGTAGTGTGTGGATTCCACTGTGCTGAGGAGGGGACAGCCAATGCTGGCATCATGGGTGTGCAACCTATGCAGTCCCACAGGGCTCCTCATGTAGAAAGGCCTTGAGCTTGGGATGTAATGCTCTGCTGTCACCATCTTGAAATTCTTTTCAACTCATGTTTTTTAAAAAAGATTTTATTTATTCATCTGACAGAGAGAGAGAGCGAGCAAGCACAAGCAGGGGGAGCCACAGAGGGAGAGGGAGAAACAGGCTCCTCTCTGAGCAGAGAGCCTGATGTGAGGCTCAATCCCTGGACCCCAGGATCATGACCTGAGCCGAAGGCAGACACTTAACCAACTGAGCCAACTCCGGCGCCCCAGAAATTCTTAATAATTTTATCTTTGAAATGGCATTTTATAAGTTAAATCACATGGGAAGATGGAGCAAAGGAGATAAGTACAATACCCATGTTCTTTTTTTTTCCCCATGTTCTTATATCTAACTATATACACTTATATATCAAGAATGGTCATAGCATTCTTGATGTCCCATGAGCACAGAATTCCAGTGAACCCCCCAACAGCATGGGAATTCAGCAAGACTCAAAGCAAGTACAAGGTAGATGGGGTGCTCAAAGACTGAGTAAGTGGGGGCACAGCCCTGAGAAGACATGCCCTTCGGTTGAATCAGAACTTGTTTGAACACAGAAAGAAGTCACTAATGCTCCTAGAAACATGAATGACTGGGACAACAGGGTGGCTCAGTTGATTAAACATCTACCTTTAGCTCAGGTCATGATCTTGGAGTCCTGGGATGAAGCCCTGTGTTGGGCTCCCCCCTGCTCAGTGGGAAGCTTGCTTCCCTCTTTGCCCCTCCCCCATTGTTCCTGCACGCACTCTCTTAAAATCTTAAAACAACAACAACAACAACAAAAAGAACATGAATGACCAAAGAACTCTATCATATTCTTTTTTACACATGTGCCTTATCCGTATTAGCTAACTACTTATGCTGATAATGCCAGAATAAAAGGGAGAGATAGACAACGCATAGTTGCTTTTCCTTTCAATCTTTGCGCACTCATTGGTGAACTGAGAGTATTGGTAGAATGTAGATGTATCAAGAAGTGAAATAAAACAGTTAAGTTTGGGGCGGGTAGGTGGCTCAGTGGTTGAGCGTCCGCCTTCCGCTCAGGTCATGATCTCGGGGTCCCAGGATCAAGTCCCACATCGGGCTCCTGAGAGGGAGCCTGCTTCTCCCTCTGCCTATGTCTCTGCCTCTCTCTCTCTCTGTGTCTCTCATGAATAAATGAATAAAAATCTTAAGAAAAAAAATCTTTTTTTTAAGAAAAAAAAAATCTTAAGAAAAAAAAAGTTGAGTTTATTTTGTGCAGCATTTCCACTACTGCAGCTAGAGCAAAATACAAATGCATTGCAAGTTACGTCAATTGTGTAAATCTGGTGATTCCACACATGAGTTAAATTCTCATATTTTTTGTGTTTGAAACCAGCACCACATGCCATAAAACATGAGTGGTTAAATTCATGCTAATAACTTAATTTTTTTTTCCTGAGAAGGACATTAATAGCAAATAAATAGGAAACAACAGTGGAGAGAGATTGCAGAAGAAAGGAAAAGACTGTACGTGTTCTTATTTTGTGTGTGCGTGTGTGTGTGTGTGTGTATTATTACCTTTAATAGCACTTTTCTCTGCTTTTTGTACAAGGGGACCCACGTTTTAATTTTGCATAGGATCCCACAAATTATATAGCCAGCCCTGGGGGCAGCTGAGATCCAAGAAATCCTAGGATCTCTGCCATTGAGTGAGATGCTCAAGGTAAAAGAAAAAGCCCAGCTGAAGCAGCAGCACCATTTATCTGGCTTGAGTACAAGATGAGATTAGCAGCAATCTGTGTCTAGACATGTTAAAAGCGAATATGTAGAGAGTATCTCTCCGTTTGCTGCATGGGATGCTACCCAATTCATAAGAAAACAAAAAAAAAGCTGATATGCAACTTTTTTTTTTAAAACCTACCTTTGTCTATCTTACTTTGAGTTTTTAAAATTTGTTTCAAGGGGATCCCTGGGTGGCGTAGTGGTTTAGCACTGCCTTCGGCCCAGGGCATGATCCTCGGGTTCCGGGATCGAGTCCCATGTCAGGCTCCCTGGCCAGGAGAGCCATTTGGTAGGACAAGACCCCTCCCTTTCTCCCTCTGCCTCTCTCTCTCTCTCTCTCTGTGTGTGTGTGTGTGTGTGTGTGTGTGTCTCACATGAATAAATAAATAAGATATTTTAAAAATAATAAAAATAAAAATTTGTTTTGAAAATGTTCACAGAAACAGCAGCTCTGTGTAGTTAATTCAGACAACATCTGATGAAGCAGTATGTGAAAATTTCCTTTTGCTGCTCACTGGAATTTCCACTCCTCCCAGAAGAATCAGCAGCTAATCTGTGGTTCTGTGCCCTCTTCCAGACAGATGGTGGCCGAGGCTCAGACAGAGGGCATGAACCATCCACAGTGACCCAGCTAATACATAGAAGAGTCAGGACTTACATCCAGAGAGCTCTGCCTACCGTATTGTGTGTGTTCCCCTCATGCTTTCTTTCAGCCGAACCATTCATACCACAACAAGCCAACTCAGACACTGGAGAGCATCACGAGTGTGTCTGGCCCAGATTCCACTCCATAATGATGGGCCTCCACGGCTGCTTGGGAAATCCCAAACGGATATTAATTTCACCACTGTCAATGGCCTTCATGATATTTTTGTTTTAAAAAATGATGATTCGGAGTAAGGAGATCAAGTACATTATTAGTTCCTGTGATCTTGACTCTCAGATGAATTCATGCAATTTAGTGCCTCCTAATGCAGTCAGATGGAAGTTCCAAAGCAGCTGTGTCGGAAATAACAGATTTCTAAATGAGCTTGACTGATATAAACACAATAATGGGGGCAGAGGGAGGAATCTACTGAGCAGAGATGATATTTGATGGTCTTTGGATGGTCAGGGCCTGGCACAGCGCCTAGCTTAAGGTAGGCGCTCAATATGTTGGCCAAATTGAATTAGTTGCTGTGCACAAAGGTTTCTAATGCCAGTGTCCTTGAAATGAAAAGATGCCCTAGTTTTTCTGGGGCTTCAAGAGAAGATAATGAAGCGAGCGCCTCATTTATGAAGATGCTTTCAGGCTTAGCAGCGCAACATGATGTAATTGCAGCAGGAAGAACCAGCATCTTGTGAGGTATCTGACCAGATCATTACAATCCACATTTTCTGAGAACTGCCCTCTCCGCATGTGGGGGCCAGGGCAACCATTTGGTAGGACAAGACCCCTCCCTTTCTCCGAGCCACAGGCTGGCACCAGGGTGGATAAGGGATCTGAGTTGGACTCATCCAGTTCTCTCTCCAAGGGCTTCAGCAATGAGCTCAGCAATTCTAGTCAGTTTCTAGTGTGGCTGGGATGAGGAACATAACAAAATTTGAAAAAATTTTGTAAAACCAATCTGTAGAGGGCAAGGATGCTCAAGGGAAAGAAGAAACAAGAGCTGGCTCCTGGCAGCTCTGTTTGTAGAATCCTGCCTTTGACCATAGCTGACTGGATCCATGTGACAGCAGATCCAAGTCTGGCCAGTTAGTCTTTCTCCTAGGAATTTAGTGAGACGTCCAGGCTTTCTGTTTGCTAGAACTACACATGTGACTCCAAGGAGCTGATGGGGGTGGCACACATGTTCTATTCCCCATTGAGACCAGAGAAGCAGAGAAAATGGTCGACAGCCTGAGAAAAGCATGTTGGAGATAAATGATGGAGAGAAAGAACAACCTCGATCCCCAGAGTGCTCTTGTCCCTCCTTCTGGAACTCTGGCATTCCTATTTTGTTCTAGAAAACACCCTGGTGTCTTTCAAATAGAGTCCTTTTTCATTTACCAAGTTTGAATTGACTTTGTTACCTGCACCCAAGAGAGCTCTAACAGATTGTCAAGACTCCTGACTCCTTCCTCTGTCTCTCTCTAGGCCTCTGAGACCCCATTACATTTGGGATCCGTAAGATTTGACAGTGCCCTTCCAGTAAGTTCATATTCTATTCACTTAAGCTAGTTGAAATAGGTCTTTGCTGTTTCTTCCAAAAGAGCTTTGACCAAAACACATTTGCATCAACAAAGGTATCGACATATGCTCACTTGTTTGTGAAAGTTAACACTGGACAAAACTCCTCTGGCCCTATTACAAGATGTGACTTCATGTCTGTTTTTACCAGCCTCTCTGCCCCTTGCACAATCGTTAGATGCCACATGTGCACGGCTAAGAGAATGCAGGAAGTGACTGGGGGGTTTCCCTTAAGAAAGCAAAGAATAGGACTTGGGATGATCTGGGTTTCCGTTGTGGCTATGCATCTTAGCTTTAGGCTTTGGGCAAGCCCTCGGTCCCTTACCAATCTTGGTCTCTGCACCTGTAAAATGGGGATACCAGTCCTCACCTTACTGATCACTGGAGTTGTTGGGTGATCACAGAGTATAAGAGACTCAATGATGTAGAGAAGTTATTTTATGACTACAAAGTGAATACATGGTTATGTATAAAATTCTGAAAATAAAGAAAACATGAAAAGAGAAGTAGAGGGATGCATGTGTGGCTCAGCGGTTGAGCATCTGCCTTTGGCTCAGGGCATGATCCCGGGGATCCGGGATTGAGTCCTGCATCAGGCTCCCCGGAAGGAGCCTGCTTCTCCCTCTGCCTATGTCTCTGCCTCTCTCTCTCTCTCTCTCTCTCAGTCTGTGTCTCTCATGAATAAATAAATAAAATCTTTTTTTTAAAAGGAAATAGAAAAAAACTATAATTCTGCCTCTGATTAAAAGCCATAAGTTAGGTCTTTTTTTGCCTGGCAAAATTAGAATCCTACTGTTTTTCAGGAAGGGGTAACCAACTCTTTCAACTCAGCAACAATTTGCAAATATTTTCCCCAATCTGTCCATTTCATTTTTAATGGCTGCATAGGATTTCCTCCCAGAGCTGAATCTTATTTTCACAACCATTCTTCCTTCATTGCAAAACCCTATTCTGGACACTGGGGAAACTTAATGGTGGGAAAGCTCAAAACCACTGGGATAGAGGCTAGAAATCAAAAAGGATTTCACTGCAATTGAATTTTGAATGTGTTTGTGAATATGTTACCTATTCAAATGAATAGATCGGTGAATGCCTTCAGAGAGGTGGTGAAATCTGAACAGACTATTGAAAAATTACAAGGGGGGATCCCTGGGTGGCGTAGCGGTTTGGCGCCTGCCTTTGGCCCAAGGCGCGATCCTGGAGACCCGGGATCGAATCCCACATCGGGCTCCCGGTGCATGGAGCCTGCTTCTCCCTCTGCCTGTGTCTCTGCCTCTCTCTCTCTCTGTGACTATCATAAATAAATAAAAATTAAAAAAAAAAAAGAAAAATTACAAGGATTTTTTTTTAAGAGAAAAATGTGGGGCCGCCCGGGGTGGCTCAGTGGTTTATCACCACCTTCAGCCCAGGGCCTGATCCTGAAGACCCGGGATCAAGTCCCATGTCGGGCTCCCTGCATGGAGCCTGCTTCTCCCTCTGCCTGTATCTCTGCCTCTCTCTCTCTCTCTCTCTGTGTCCCGCATGAATAAATAAATAAAATATTTTAAAAAAAAGAGAGAAAAATGTAGGGAAAGGGGAATTCCTGTAGGAATTTGAGCAAGGCAAGGATGTAGAAGTGAGAAACAAGTGCATTAAGGAACAGATTTATTTATCTTAAAAAAGGCTAACATCAGAACCCGGCAAGTGACAAAGGCAGGATTTGAACCTGGGTCTGGGGGATGCCTGGGTGGCTCAGCGGTTGAGCGTCTGCCTTCGGCTCAGGTCCTGATCCTGCGATTTGGGATCGAATCTCGCGTCAGGCTCCTTGCGGGGAGCCTGCTCCTCCCTCTGCCTGTGTCTCTGCCTCTCTCTCTCTTTGTGTCTCTCATGAATAAATAATAAAATATTAAAAAAAAAAAAAAAGAATGAACCTGGGTCTGTCTGACTCCTCTAAGTACTCACTAGTGACCACTGTCCCTTCTTCAGGGATCTGGGCCTTTCTGGATTTGGGGCAGATTCCTTCCCACTCTGGGTCTGTGAAATGCTGTCATCGAACTAGATGATACCTACCACTCAGTCCAGGCTTACTCCCTGTGAATCCAAGTTCTGACTTACAATTTGTCACCCTGGGTCTGATAGATTAGATGAATCTTCCAAGGCTGGGGGACTCTGCCAGGGTTTCTAGGAATTTGTAAGAAAGATCTGAGTTTCTGTGAGGCTACCAGGGACTTATTTGAAGGCCCAGGTCCAGTCTCAGAGCGCTTCTATCTATGGTGGGGGTACAGCTTGCAGACTCAGAGCACTTGACCTCGCAGCCCAAGGTCAGCCACTATATACTATCGGCGGAGAAAGACCCACCCAGGAATCCCGAGAACAATTTCCAGGCACATAAAATGGCAAACTGTGAATGAGTGGACTCTGAGAAGAGCCATCCAGGGATGATAAATTGGGGGCTGGAAGACTACTTTGGCCAAGAGGCCTGTTTCATTTGGCTAGCACAATGTTTATTGAAAAGCTTGGACCAGTTACCAAACATTTAAAAACAAGAGGTTTTCAAATTTCTAGATTTTCATGAGAAACAGGAAGACCTGACGACAATGGGCCTACATCCCCACAGTTGGCTGGACTCTGGCTGCCTCTTTCTGCAGTATCCTCCTCAGCCCTGGAGCCCCCAGTGGGTCCACATACTTCACCAGGTTACCTGGGGGTCTCGGGGGGATGGGAGTTTGACCAGCATGTTCTACAAGGTTGCAAACTGAACCCTAGAGAGAAGGGACTTAGCTGGGGTCGCAAAGACTGGAGACCCCAGCTGGTTTTCAGGTACAATTCCCAGTTCTGTGTATCTTTTGGAGAACAAGCCATGGACCAGAGAACTAGGAGTCCTCAGGCCTGAGGTGAAGGTCGAAAGCCTTGCCAGGGGCCTCTCATAGAATGGAACAGCAGTTCCCCAGCTGTAACTCGCCACCCCAACCCCTTCACCTTCTCATCCCCACCCCAGCCAGGTTTGGGAATCTCCTGGTATTGGAATGTGCTACATTCTCCTTCAGAATGATCTAGAAAAGAAGTACCCTGGGCCCTTATCCTTTCCCATTCAGAATGTGTCAGTGGCGTCCTGTAGGAGGCTTGCCTGCTCCCCTAGACTGAGTTTTATCATCCCTGAGTTGAGTTTTCATCCTGCGCTTCCCTCATCAATTCTCTCATCCCAATTCAATTCAATATTTAACATTGAATTGAAAACAATAACAACAAAATAGCTAGCATTTGCATACAACTTTACAACGGGGCATAATAACATTCTCACTAATTTCCCATAAGGACCCCCTAGGTTCTGGGAAGTAAAGTAAACTTCCCTCAAATCCCACAACTGGGAGTGGGTTCAGACCTCTGTCTGACAAGAAGCTGACATCAGCTGATTTTCTGTACTACAGTTGCTATATACAGATTTTCAGAACCAAGTGAGACCTGAAGTCCTGAGGATGTGGATTTACTCCATCACCTTGGCTTTCCAGGTTCTCCACGTGAATCTTGAAGTGTCAGGTCCGCACAGATCAGGGCTGGGGAGTCATCCCAGGAAGGAACCTCAAAGGGCTTTACAATGTTTTTGTAAATGTAAACTATGAATCGCAAACTTCTGCTTGTATCTCCACCTATCCTTACCCCAGCATGGGATTGAGGTTGATGACCATTAACCATTAACACCCCAAATTCTTTTTTTAAAAGATGTTATTTATTTATTCATGAGAGATACACAGAGAGAGGCAGAGACACAGGCAGAGGGAGAAGCAGGCTCCATGTAGGGAGCCGATGTGGGACTCGATCCCTGGGGTCGATGCCAGATGCCCAACCGCTGAACCACCCAGGCATCCCTGACACCCCAAATTCTTGAGCCAGAGTGGACCCCAGGGACTAGCCTGCCTTTCCACAGTGTGGTTGAGCCACACAAATCCAACCGGAAGGAGCTGCTGGTTGAATCACACGGCACCTCGAATCTTCAGCTAAAATCTTAACTCAGTCCAAGCACCAACACCTTCATTCATGCAACTGGTCCCCACTATTGGACATATAGAGGGTTTCACGTTTTCATTGGTAGAAACAGTGCTCCAGCGAACACTCTTGAACCTACATTGTGAAGCACAGCTGTGCTTGTTTCATCAGATGCCTACAAGTGAAATTGTTGGGTCCAAGGGTAAGTATATTTCTTAGGCTTTTTTTTAAAAGATTTTTTACTTATTTATTCATTTTACTTATTTATTCATAGAGACAGAGAGAGAGAGCAGGCACCATGCAGAGAGCCCAACGTGGGACTCAATCCAGGGTCTCCAGGATCACGCCCTGGGCTGCAGGCGGTGCTAAACCGCTGCGCCACCAGGGCTGCCCTTCTTAGGCTTTTAAAACATGTCTCCAGACCACTTTTCAGAAAGTTGCCCCTTCCCAGCATGTACCTTCCCAGCAGCGGGATATGAGGACCCTGGGTCCTTCTAGGCCATTGCCAGCCAGAGTAGCAGGGCACACAATATTTAATAACTTGATAGCCAAAAATGATTTTTCATGTGTTCATTCAACAAATATTTATGAGAGCCGTGCACTGCGCTGAGCAACCGAGATGCCACAGGGTCAAGCCAGTAGGAGACTTGCCTTTGGAAATTCTGTCCAGTGGGAGAGAACACAACTTAGCAGGTAATTATTACCCTAAAGAGCAGTGGTATCAGTGTTGGGGAAGCTCAGGGTGCTGCTGGAAACTTAACAGGACTTAGTAGGAGGGTGTCTGGGGCGGCCTCTTTGAGGAAGCAGCCTTTAAGCAGAAACCAATTAGTTGGAAATAGAATTTAGGTTTTGTAGGCTGTTTGTATTTCCTCTTTTGTGAGTTGCCCGCTGGTGTTCTTTGCACTTTTTTTTTCCTTTAGGGCATTTAAAAAATATTTTGCTTATTTATTTGAGAGAGAAAGAAGAGAGAGGATGAATGGAGGGGGTTGGGCAGAGGGAGAGGGAGGAGAGAGTCCCCCCTGCATAGAAAGCTGCACTTGGGGCTTGATCCCAGGACCCTGAGACCATGATCTGAGCTGAAGGCAGATGCTTACCAGGTGCTCCTAGAGCACTCTTTTTTTTTTTTTTTTAAGAAATTTTATTTTATTTTATTTTCAAAGATTTATTTATTCATGAGAGACACTCAGAGGGAGAGAGGCAGAGACACACGCAGAGGGAGAAGCAGGCTCCACGTGGGGAGCCGGGAGCCCGATGTGGGACTCGATCCCAGATTCCGGGATCAGGCCCTGAGGCGAAGGCAGACACTCAATTGCTGAGCCACCCAGGCATCCCTTAAAAGAAATTTTAAATTGAGGTAAAATGCACATATAAAAGTCACCATTGTAACCATTTTAAAGTGTACAAGTCAGTGACATTTAAGTTCATTCACAATTTTCAAAATTAATTTATTTTGAAAAATGCCTAAAAAGGAGTAAAACAAATATCTTGATTTTGTAAATCCATCTTTAAGAATTCTGTTGACATTTAGGGTAGTAACTCTTTCTCTGTGATATATATTCAGTTTTCTTCAGCTGGCCATTTGCCTTTCCTGTGTGTGTGTGTGTGTGTGTGTGTGTACACCCGCGTGTGTGCGTGTGCTCTGTAGTTTATCACCAGCCATGTTTTCCTGCCCTGTGTCACAAGCAGCACCTAAACTGTCCTTTAGGAACAGAAAGGAAAATCTTCATAAATTTGAGTATAGAAAATGTAGAAGTGCACCTGAGGAATTTTTCCTTTCTTGTTCCTGGTTAACTAAAAAAGAGTTAAGGTCCTGCTGGTGACACAGAGACAGGAAATACTGCTGATGATAAACTGTGGCCCACAAGAGCACTGTCACCCCCGAAGACCACAGCACAGAGGGCCCTAGATAACCCTGGTGGGGGCAGGGGGTAGGAGTTTCTGAGCCTGTGCCTCTTACAGGATTCTTGGTGAGGCTCAAAGACAACAGCAAGAACAGAGCAGGGAGATGAATTGCAATTGCACACTCCTTCTAGTGACAAAGGAAACCCAATTGTCAAGAGAAAGAAAAGAGGCCCAGGGTTCAGTGGAAAGAGCCTGGCTGTTGGAGTCAGGAGTCAGGAGTCAGGGAGGCCCGTACCCCTTGCTGGTGCAGGCTTGGATGAACCACCTAACTTCCCAGCTACCTCTAAAAAGGGGGCAATCATTCTACCCTCAGAGGAAGGCTGGTGGGACTAAATACATTCACCCAGTGCTACACCGTCAGCAAGAGGCAGAGCTAGAATTTGAACCCATGTCTGTCTGGCTCTCAACCCAGAGCTCTGCTCCTGCACAAGGCACTATGATTGTACCATGGGTTATCTTGTCACTATCGCTATTAGAGAGCTAGAGAGCCGAGCATTGAAGAGAGTCAACGAAGGAGGTGGGTTAGCCTAGTGCCTTCTAAGCAAGCCCAATGAAGGCAACTTGGGGGGTGCCTGACTGGCCCAGTTAGAAGAGTGTGGGGCTTTTGATGTCAGGGTTGTGATTTCGAGTCTCACATTGGGTGTAGAGATCACTAAAAAAAAATTAGAAACTTAAAAAAATAAAGGTGAGTCGGGTGGTTTCTTGCTATCCTTCAGATACAACGGGGCCTCTCTCCTGTGCTTTACTCTATCATCTCCTCCCCTTGGGTCCCTGGCTCATGGCCAAACATTCAACAAAGCCTGGCAGCAGGGGTTCATGGGGGAAGGTCCCAGAAGCAAACCAAGGTCCAGGGGCCTCTCTGTTTCATGCATGCTTTCGGCTATCCCCTCCCTTCCTTACCTGGCTAGTCCTCAGTCTCTTCAACTGCAAAATGAGAATCCTAGAGTAGGCACCTCAGAAGGGCGTTTTGAGAATTATAGAGGGTAAACTAGGTAATGAACCTTACTCAGTACCACAGCTGACACAGTTAGCACTCAACAAGTGGTTTCTATGACTATCAACACCCTGTCCCTGCCCTCAGGGAACTTCAAAACATTGGAAAGAAAACATATTATTGTAAGACAAGATTATAAATAGGACCCAGTTATATTTTTAAAAACCTAAAAATACTACACATATGTAGAAAAGGGAAAAGATGAAAAGGAAATGTTGACAGTGCTTAACTCTCTCTCTTTTAAGATTTTATTTATTCATGAGAGACACACAGAGAGAGGCAGAGATACAGGCAGAGGGAGAAGCAGGCTCCTCATAAGAAGCCCGATGTGGGACTCGATCCCAGGACTGGGATCACACCCTGAGCCAAAGGCAGACTCTACTCAGCTACTGAGCCACTCAAGCGTCCTGACAGTGCTTAACTCTTGAGTGGTAAAATTACAGGAGATCCTTATTTTTCCTTGTGTTTTCATATCTTTTCTACATTTTTCTGCAATGCACATGTCATTTGCAATCAGAAAAAAAAACTGCTTTAGGAGAGCTGAGAGGAGCTATCACTTGGATCTGAGCTTGTGAGGAGGATGCCCCAGGGGAAGTGGGATTTGAGCAGGGCTTGAAAAGAAAAAGGAGAATTTGAAGAACTGGGGATGGGAGCCAGAAAGTCTTTATTTCTTTGTGTTTTGTCTGTTTCCTCCCCCAGGCTGTGAGCTCCTGGGGGCATCGTCCACAGTCTGGCTGGTTCACTGCTGTATCTTTAGCATCTAAAACAAAGAACCCCCAAACCTGGTGCTTAGTAGGTGCTCAATAAATACGGATCTAGTGCGTGAATAACCTTGACAGCTCCACTTAGCCTGGGAAACAAGGATACTCTCAGTTCCCTGTCCAGCTGGTGCACTGCCAAAACCGAGGTGCATGGTTTCCATGGCAACAGGAGAGGGGCTGCGGCCAGCAGCAGGAGGCAGATGCAGGGATTGTGAGCTCTGCATCTTTTCAAGGTGCTCCCTGGAAATTGGGAACATGGCAGTGGGCGCTTTCAACAAATACTGAGGGAAGGGAAGGAGCTTCCTAAATACGGTTAACTCAGTTCTTCACTGTACAGCTTTATCAAATATATCAATGAGTCAGTCCTCAGGCTGGTAGTTTGGGTCTTTGAAGGAAGGTGGGAGGTTCTTAGTGGGTGGAAGGCTAGGGACTCAGGAAAGACTGGTTCTAGGCTGGACCCTGCTGTGTGACCTTGGACAGGTTACTTAACCTCTCTGAGCCTCATGTTCCTTTATAAAATGGGAGATTTGATGAACTCTAGAACTATTTATATATAAAAAAAAGATGTATGTGGTAAGAATGTAAAATGGTACAATAGCCCTGGAACACAGTTTGGCTTCTCAAAAAGTTAAACATAGAATTATCATATGGTCCAGCACTTCCATTGGTAGGTAAATATCCAAGAGAATTGAAAACTGGTACTAAAAAAAAAATACTTGTACACAAATGTTCATAGCAATACTATTCACAATAGCCGAAAGACTACCAATGGATGAATGGATAAAGATGGTGTATCCATATAATGGAATTCAGCCATTAAAAATTATGAAGCACCGAGTTGTCCTATGACATGGATGAATCTCAAAAACAGGGATACCTGGGTGGCTCAGTGGTTAAGCATTTGCCTTTGGCTCAGGGCACGATCCCGCAGTCCCAGGATCGATTCCCACATCAGGCTCCCTGCATGGAGCCTGCTTCTCCCTCTGCCTGTGTCTCTGCCTCTCTCTCGCTGTGTCTCTCATGAATAAACAAATAAATTAAAAAAAAATAAGAATCTCAAAAACATTATGCTAAGTGAAAGAAGCCTGACTCAAAAGGTCAAATATTGTGATTCCATTTATATTAAATATCTACAACAGGTAAATCCAGAGACATAATGGTTGACAGGGGCACCTTGGTGGTTGACAGGGGCCGGAAGTGGGGAAGGACTGCCTAAAGGAACAGAATTTTCTTTTTTTTTTTAATACTTTATTTATTTATTCATGGAGACACACACACAGAGAGAGGCAGAGACACAGGCAGAAGGAGAAGCAGGCTCCATGCAGAGAGCCTGAAGTGGGACTTGATCCCAGGTCTCCAGGATCAGGCCCTGGGCCGAAGGCGGCACTAAACCGCTGAGCCACCCGGGCTGCCCTGAATTTTCTTTTGGAGTAATGAAAATGTTTTGGAACTCGATAGAGGAATTGTTGTACAACACTGTGAATGTAATACGTGCTACTGAATTACACACTCTAAAATGGTAGATTTTCATAAAGTGAATTTCACCTCAATTACGAAAAAAATAAAGAAAAGAAAAGAAAGAAAAGGGGTGTGTGTGTCCTGTAAGCACACCTGAAATTACAGGATGGAATCTTGGGAGCCTAAGAGATGAGCAAAACTGAAGGATGAGTATGAAATGAATTTGAGAGATCATCACAGCAGCCCCACTGCCACCCCCAAACAATTATACTGCCAAGATGACATGAAGCTGGGGCCAGAACTGAGCTGCAGACCTGTCTCTAGCCACTTCTCCATGGTGGGATCCCGGGGCCACTCACTCAAGCTCCCTGAGCCTCAGGCTTCCTATCTGCAGAATGGGGCTGATGCATCTTCTGTTATCTTCACTGCACTGTGGGAGAAGGTCCTGAGAGCACTCTGTGAATCCATCTTCCTCGGGTGAACCCTCTGGTATGAAGTCAATCACAGGACAGTGTCTCCTAAAAGAAGCCTGGTGCAATGAGAGCCAGTTCCTGGTTCATCGGGTAGGTACTGGTATGGAGAGAGCACACTCAGGTTAACTGGTTGGATTTGTGTGGCCCCGGGGTCACTCATCTTCCTGTTTCTTCAGCAGTAGAATGTGAGTGTTTACATCTACCTTAGAGAGAGGAGGAGTGTACACCATAAGCACTCAATAATCAGGTAGGTCCCTTTCCGCTTTATGGCTGCTCCCTGCGGCCCTCCCGATCACAAATACTGGCGGTTCCTGGGATCCGCCACGAATCTCTGAGCTGTGGGTGGCTCGGAGAGGATAAGGCACTAGCCTGAGGTGACACCACGAGTCTGGGCTTAGAACACAGATCGCCTGGCTCCCGATAAAGGGAACTTTCCTCAAGTCCCTCCGTTCCTGTATTCTCTCCCAACAGACATTGGGCACCTACTACGCCCTAGGAAGGGCGCAGGTGCGTAAGGAGAGAGACCCACCAGCACAGAATGAAGTGCCCTTTGAATCCTCATCGCTTCCTGAGACAGGTGCTGCTGTCCCGAGTGCACGTATTAGGGAACGGGCTCTGCTGAACAGAGGCTTCAGGAGCCACCAGAACACACAACCGGGGAGCTGAGGTCTCGAATTCGAACTCGGGTCCGCCCCGGCGCCCCGCCCGGAAGCCGCCCACTGCGCGCGTGGCTCGGTGCAGCCGAGGCGCGCGGCGCCGGGAGTCCCGAGCGGAGTTGGAAGCCGGGCCCGTTCATTTGCATGCTAATACCCAGAATGCTTTTCCCCGCACACCGCTTCTCTTAATGGAAGCGCTCAGTTTGGAACCGTGGAAAGTTTGGAACACATACTTTGCTCCCTCTTTGCAACTGTGGGAACTTCCTCCCCGCGCACGCGGTGCCCGCAGCCCCGGGCGCCGAGCCGGCTGGTGGCGGCCGCCAGCACTTCCCCCGCAGGCGGACCTCGGCATCCAACCCGCGCGCGGCAGCATCCCCAGGCCCGCCGGGGACAAAGCGCCCTGGCCTGCCGGCGGGGCCCCGGCTGGAGCGCTCGGCGACTCTCCGGGTTGCGGGCGCTGGGGATGCTCCCGGCCTCGGGAGGCTTTACGGCGCTCCCCGGGCCTGCCAGTACCCCCGGCTGTCTGGGCGCTGCCGGGGTGCGCGGAGCCCCCCCGTTCCTGTCCACCGCCCTTGCCTCTGTGTGGTCGCTTCCCCGAGCCAGTGACTTCCCGCTCCCCGGGGCACAAAGCTCAACGTGTGGCGGTCTGGGAGAAGGGCTGCACGGTGGCCTCCTCTCCGCAGCCCCCTCGGTTCGGCCAGTGAGAGGGGTGCAGCAGCAGCAGCTCCGGAGGCTCGGCCTGCCCCCGGCCAGGACCCCGGGCCCTCGCTGGCGCTGCGAGCGGGAAGGCGGTCGCAGGCGACTTCTGGGGATTTGGCGCATCAAAGTGGGGCTCCGAAGGGTAACCGACGCCCGCTCGACTTACGGGTGCACACCACAGGATGGGGGGCCCGGGTCTGCACCCCTCGGTCCCTCACCCCTCCCTCCCGTCCGCTCGCCGCCACTCTCGGCGGGGAGGGAGGGACAGCGGGAGCTGGTTTGCTGGCTAGGCGCTTCGTTTGCATTGGTCCGGGGGGGCTGAGACTGCAGCCCCCGGCCCCGAGGGCGGGGTGGGGAGGCGGGGGCCGGACGGGGGCTCAGTCTGCGCCAGCATTGGCGGAGCTGGGGAATGGGGAGGGGGGGGCAGGAAGCGGGGGGAGCGGAGCTGCGGGGGGGGTGTATAAATAGGGAAGGGGGGACGTGCATCCTCGGCTGGGTGAGGGGGGGGCGCTCGGCACAAAGAAAGTGGAAAGTTTGCAGCGCGGGGCGGCCCGGACCAGGGATCCGGGTGCGCACGTGCAGGGCCGGGGGCGCCGGGGGCCCCCCACGCCGAGCTCGCCGTTTCTTTTTTTTCTCCTTGCAAGCGAGAGGGGGGGGTGTTGTTGGTATCGCCCCCTCCTTCTCCTCCCCCCAGGGGTGAAAGTGCAAGAGGAAGTGCAGCCGCTGCCATCTTTCCTCCGCTCCGAACACACGGAGGCCGGGGCCGCAGCGCCGCCGCTCCGCCGCCGCCTTCGCCCGGCCCCGGGAAGGGCCCACCCAGCCGCCGCCACTGCCCGCTCGCTCCAGCGTTCGCCGTCGCCACCGCCCGCCAGGCTCCGGGACCAGGCCCGCGCTGCCGCCCCCGTGCGCGCCCCGCCGCCGCCGCCTTCGCCTTTTGTTTCCTCCGCTCCGGCGCCCCCGCCCCGGCTCGCGCTTTGCAGGGGACGCAGCGCGCGCCCCCAGCGGGCCCGGGAAAGCCGCGGCGCGCGCGCGCACGCCTGCGCGGCAGACCCCTCCGCCTCCTCCCCGCGCGCGCGCGCCCCTTTTGGCTGCGCGCCGGCGCCGCCTGGCGGGCGGGAGGGGAGGTGGCAGGCGCGTTTGCGGGAGGGGCGCACCTCTTTGCTCGCGTACCCCCCGGAGGTAGACCTAGAAGGGGAGGCGGGCAGGCGGCGAGGAGAGAGGAGCGCTCGGTCCAGCAGGGGTGGGGGCAGCTATGTGGGAGGTGGTGCGCCCTGCGGTCTAGACAGTCCGATCCGGGCAGGGGGCGTGTGCGCTCGGCGCACCTGCGAGACTACAGAGCCCCGGGCCGGCACGTGTGGGGAGTGTAGATCCGTCCGCTGCGCCCGGCTTCTCGCTGCCTAGGGGAAGGGAGGGGGGCGGGCAAGCGCCGCGGCCCGGTTTGTGGGGAGGGGGCGGCGGCCATGGAGCGGGTGAACGACGCTTCCTGCGGCCCATCGGGCTGCTACACCTACCAGGTGAGCAGGCACAGCACCGAGATGCTGCACAACCTGAACCAGCAGCGCAAAAACGGCGGGCGCTTCTGCGACGTGCTCCTGCGGGTGGGCGACGAGAGCTTCCCCGCGCACCGCGCCGTGCTGGCCGCCTGCAGCGAGTACTTTGAGTCGGTGTTCAGCGCCCAGTTGGGCGATGGCGGAGCTGCTGACGGGGGTCCCGCTGACGTGGGGGGCGCAGCGGCGGCCCCAGGCGGCGGGGCTGGGGGCAGCCGGGAGCTGGAGATGCACACCATAAGCTCCAAGGTGTTCGGGGACATCCTGGACTTCGCGTACACTTCCCGCATCGTGGTTCGCCTGGAGAGCTTCCCCGAGCTCATGACGGCTGCCAAGTTCCTACTGATGAGGTCGGTCATTGAGATCTGCCAGGAAGTCATCAAACAGTCTAATGTGCAGATCCTGGTGCCCCCTGCCCGGGCAGACATCATGCTCTTTCGTCCCCCTGGGACCTCGGACTTGGGCTTCCCTTTGGACATGACCAACGGGGCAGCCTTGGCAGCCAACAGCAATGGCATCGCAGGCAGCATGCAGCCCGAGGAGGAGGCAGCCCGGGCTGCTGGTGCAGCCATTGCGAGCCAAGCCTCCCTGCCTGTGTTACCTGGGGTGGACCGCTTGCCCATGGTGGCCGGACCCCTGTCCCCCCAACTGCTGACTTCCCCGTTCCCCAATGTGGCATCCAGTGCCCCTCCCCTGACTGGCAAGCGAGGCCGGGGCCGCCCACGGAAGGCCAACCTGCTGGACTCAATGTTCGGGTCCCCAGGGGGCCTGAGGGAGGCGGGCATCCTTCCATGTGGCCTGTGTGGGAAGGTGTTCACTGATGCCAACCGGCTCCGGCAGCATGAGGCCCAGCATGGTGTCACCAGCCTCCAGCTGGGCTATATCGACCTTCCTCCACCCAGGCTGGGTGAGAATGGGCTCCCCATCTCTGAGGACCCCGACGGCCCCCGAAAGAGGAGCCGGACCAGGAAGCAGGTGGCATGTGAGATCTGCGGCAAGATCTTCCGTGACGTGTACCATCTCAATCGGCACAAGCTTTCCCACTCGGGAGAGAAGCCCTATTCTTGCCCGGTGTGTGGGCTGCGGTTCAAGAGAAAAGATCGCATGTCCTACCATGTGCGATCCCACGATGGGTCGGTGGGCAAGCCCTACATCTGCCAGAGCTGTGGGAAAGGCTTCTCCAGGTGAGGAATAGTGCCCCCTACCCCGTGACCTGTTCTCTTCCTGGCTCATGGGACAGTTTCTTGCTGAGATTTGGGAGGTGTGGGATTTGTGGGGGTCACTCGATCCTCTAGGGCCACATCAGGTTTGGGGAGAGTATTTTGGCCCCGGTTGTGTGGCCAAGAGCTGCTTTCTCTTCCTGCAGGGAAGTTCTCTGGCACTAGGCGTGCCCTACTGTCTGTCTTCCTTTGGGCCTTTTGGGAAGGGGCTGGATTCCTCAGGCCACAGCCACCGGGCCTCACCATTCTTCTCCCTGGGCTCCCTTTGTGTTTCTGGCACCAGGCGTGGGGCCCCCTCTGGGGACTGGAGGCTTTTCCTCCAGCGACTTTCCCTGCTTGAATGGCTGCCCAGGGAGGGAGTGAAACAAGTGCATCTGGGACTCCTTATACTCCATGCTACTAAATCCCCCCCCTCCCCAGGCACCAGCCGTCCTGGGTAGGCAGACTCAAGCTTTGGCCCTCACACCCTCCTGGGACCATGGAGCACAGAGTTCTGCACCGAGTCTCTTAGCACCAAAATCTTTGACCTACTCCGACCTGGTGGTTCCAGAGCCTAACTGAACCCAGTGATGCCCTTTATGCTTTCAGGACAGAGAGGATGTGTTTTTAGAGTTACTTTTTAGCGAGCCTGATAGGGAACTGAAGACTTCTCTGGGAGCAGAGGGTTATTTTGCTTTTCCTTGTAAGATAATATTCAGAATAAAAGGCTGGTTTTAACTTGCCTGGATACTGAGGAGCGTGTGTGTCTGTGAACCTACAGATGGAGAACTCCCTTGGAGGGGCCCCAGCCAGGAACCAGTCTTACCGGTCAGGCAGCCCCTGCCCACCTGCTCCGCGGGCATCTGGTTTACCAGCCCAGCTGGGGACTTAAGGCTCTATCCCGTGGCCTCCGGGGACTGAATTCCATCCGGGTGGCATTCATTGGCTGCCCTGGTGGGAGAGGCTGGGGGAGGGGAACACTGAGTTTCTAAGGGGCTTTAGTCTGGACAATGAATCACACATACCCCCTTCCAGAAAGGCTGCAGTGCAGCCTTGTTTCATTCTAAAGCCACCTCCCCTGGTCCCAGAAATCATTTGAGCTTCTGGGGGTGGGGTTGTGGGGGAAATGGGTAGGCAAGGTCAGAGACAAATACTCCCTTCCCTTCCCCCTCTAGAGAAAAGCAGGGCAGAGAGGCCTGGGCCTGTGGAGCTGGGTGGTGACTTTGTCTTTGTTGGGATGGGATGGGGAAGAGGGAGTCCTCTCCATGGGAAGGTGGTGTGTGTGTGTGTGTGTGTGTGTGTGTGTGTGTGTGTGTGTGTGTAGGTAGGTAGGGGTCGGGGGTCTGGCCAGGTTTGTGGCCCCATTTTTAAGGTCTTGTTTTAAAGTGTCTCTTGGTTCTCTTTTCCAGGCCTGATCACTTGAATGGACATATCAAGCAGGTGCACACTTCTGAGCGGCCTCACAAGTGTCAGGTAGGGGTCGGGGGCCGGGACGAGATGGGCTGAAAGAGAATGCTGCTGTTCTCCTAGCCCAGCCACAAGCCAGCTGATGTGTGTGCTGGGCCGCTAACTGACCACCACTGCTGTGCACACCTCCCCCTCTGTCCCTCCAGCCTCCCGTATGCTTTCCTCCTTTGTTCTTCCCCCCTGGCCCCCTCCCCCCCACCGCTGATGTCCCCTCCTTCCTGGTTGCTGGGTCCTGGTTCCCACCCTGTCTCTGTCTTCGCTCTTTTGCTTGGCTTTCCTCTCCTGGCATTTGCCAGCTCCTTGGACGGTGGGCCACGTTGCACAAGTGTTGTCCTGGGGGCACTGGCTCCCCATTGGGCCTGGCTTCTGGTTCCCAGCAGTTTGCAGGAGCCACTGCGGAGAGGGAAGGGTTTGTAAAGAGCTCCTGGTGGTCCAGCTAACAGCTCTTTCCCTTGTCAACCAGGCAGGCTGACTTTCTAGGGTCCCCTGAGTTCAGGGCATGAGGGGTGGCAGTGGGAATGACAGCAAAGGAGGACAAGAGTGAATGGTCTCGTTCACTGGCACCTGTTTAACCCATCTGAGCCATGTGTGCAAGCAGCCAGGGCTTCTGAGGACTGGAGAGGAAGGTGGTTTCCTCTTCTGGTGAGCGCTTTGTGTAGCAGGGAAAGCTGGGCAAAAGTCTCACCCTTGGTGTGTCTGTTTCAACAGTATCTGGGGGCCCTCTGGTACCCAGGAAATTGAATTTCCTCTCCTGGCCACTGAGCATTCCTGTGTGGAACACCTGTATCTTCTCCTTGGCTATCTTCCCTCCCCTGCCACGTTCCCGCCATCTGAGGGGAAGAGAGTAGGGGGGGTGCTTGTTATAGCTTCTGGTAGAGTAACGTGCTTCTCTTATCCTGTTGGTGGCAAGGAGGGAGGGGTTCAGGGAGACCTGCAGGGAGGAACGGACGTGCTGTAGGTAGGGCAGCGAGCCCCCAGGGCCCAGGTGTGGACGCTGTTCACAGCCAGCCAGGCCAGGTGGCCTCCCCTGAGGACGATGACCTAGGGTGGGCATGCTGGGATCCGTCTGTGCCTTGCTGCCTTCTGTCTCTGAGTCTCTTATCACAGAGCACATTGTGACTCTCCCAGGTAGTGTGCTGAGCAGCCTGGCAGAGTAGGAGGAGCCCAGAGGGCAGTGGGGGCGAGCCCGGTGGCCGAGGGGGGTAACCTGCACTCTCTGCCCTTTTTCCAGGTGTGGGTTGGGAGCAGCAGCGGCCTGCCGCCCCTGGAATCTCTTCCTAGCGACCTGCCATCATGGGACTTTGCCCAGCCTGCTTTGTGGAGGTCGTCCCATTCGGTTCCTGACACCGCCTTTTCCCTTTCTCTAAAAAAATCATTCCCAGCCCTCGAAAACCTGGGCCCAGCACACTCCAGCAGCGCTCTCTTCTGCCCAGCCCCGCCGGGATATCTGAGGCAGGGCTGGACTGCCTCAGAGGGCAGCCGGGCCTTTACCCAGTGGCCTGTAGGCTAGCCGGGGCCTCCCCAGAGAGGGTTTTCTGTGGAGGGGAACGGGAATGGCGGTTGCTCTGAGACCCCTGCTTTTGGGAGAGGCCAGCAAAATGGTTCCTGCCCACCATGCCCAGCTCCTTCCTGTGTGATTTGTAGTCTTTCCCAGCTCAGGGACCCCACGGGTAGTAAGGAGCTCCTTTCTGGGTCCCCCCACAGGCTGTAGGTTTCTTTCTGGGTTCTCTTGCTTTTTTCTCCCCCCTTTAACAGTTGGCACCCCTAGGTATCTGTCTTTGCCTGGGTGATTTTAGGGGTTGGTGCTTTCCCAAGAACTAAGTCACGGGCTTACGTGCTTCTCCCTCCCTTAGCATCACCTCCCATAAGGTGTGGGCTTTGGCTATCCCCCTCCCTCCTCTAAGGATGAGTCCCCCTCCAGAGGAGATTGGGTCAACCTGTGTGCTGCCCTTATCCCTTCCCACTCAGACAGGTCCTGCTTTTATTTCTGGCTAGTGAGTTAGACTTTTGTGTTTTTGAGGTTTATTAGCAGGTCTGCTCAGGAACTAGACTAACCAGTAGCTTTATATTGGATCACCCGAGTATATTGTTTTGGGGGCTGATAAAGCAGGTGTAGACCCCACCTTAGATCCCAGTGATATGCCCTTTAGCCCCCCCGCCCCCAGCCTCCACGGGGGTAACGAGTGATGATAAAAGTTTTCATTCTAACATTTGAGGCTTTGTGTGTTTTGTCTTTGATCTCTGTCATAACACTGACATCATTGTCCCTTGGTGTACGTAAGGAGCCCACTCCTGCCCTGCTCCTCCAACACTTACAGACCTGCAGCCCCTACCTCCAGCCCCATTAGCCAGAACTCCCCTAAGGATGAGCCAGCAGGTGCAGACATGCTGGGCTGTCTGGGCTGGCTGGCCAGTGTGCCTGGGCTTGGTTAAACAACAGGGGCATGAGTTTTGCATGGTGTGTATTCTGAAAGCATCAGAGGTGAAGAGATAGCTCTCTGGGCGTTGGTTCCCTAGGTAAGAGCTGGGCCCGAGCTATACCTCTCCACCCCTCCTAATACCACAGATGACAGAAGGGGCCAGTTACGGACACTGGTGCCCCAGCTTGAGTGAAAAGACCATCTGAGTGTCGGGGCATGAAGCCTCAGGCTTGGCAGTGACACACACATCTCCCCAGGGCTTGGCCTGAGTGCCCCTCACTGGCTCAGATGTCTCAGGCACTGCTAGCCTAATAACTACAGTGGGGCTGGGCCATCTCCCCCACATGGAGTTCAGCCTGAAGCCAAGAGACTAGAGCAACTCAAGACCTCTCCTGTTACTTGTAGTGGCCTCACTTCTCAGGGGCTAGTTGGGATGGTTTGGGCTGGGGTAGCTCATTAGAGAAGGGATTAATTGAATTGGGAACAAGGGAGCTGACAGCCCCAAGAAGAAAGGGACCAGCGAGGCCAATGGCCTTGGGCCTCCATGTATTGCCTTTACTCTTCCAGGGCTATAAAAAAGACTGCTTAAGACCACACCCCCATCCCCCCACAAAGGCCACCAAAGGTTGGCTGTGCACTAGTGGCCCTGATACCATTTGGGCACCATTCCTGAGTTGCTTAACCCTGGGGAGGAAAAGCTTTAGGAATTCTGGGATGGGGAGAAACTGTTAGGGGAGTGAATGGAGCATGGCTGGGACTCAGTATTGAATGGGGAAGACCAGAGGAGACCCAAGCTCAGGGTGGCTGGGCTGGGACCTGGCAGATATGCTCCTAACAACAACAGGCTGTCTGTGCACAGGGCCGAGGGGGAGGTGATGGCCATTCCAAACATCAGTGGTGATCAGAGCATGCTATGCTGGCCCACTCCTGTCCCATCAGGGTCGCACTGTCTTCTCTCTGTCTCCAGGATGAGAAGCGCCTTTCTCCCGAGTTGCCCCAGTATATAGATTTTAGGTATCCCCTTCTTTGAGATCTCTCTCTCTTTTGGCCACTCTTCTGTGTTGTGTGACCAAGCTCTATGTTCTGTGTTGTCTAAACTTCTGACAGGCCTAGACTCGGACTTAAACTTTGACAATTCCCCACCAAAACTCTAGGGACTGTAGCCATGAAGGGTCACTTCTGGCACAGAGAAGCCAACTGCAGCTTGGCTTTGTAATATAGTGAAAGTTTTTGTTGTGTTTGTGGGGGGGTTTTCCCCAGCAGCAGACTTACATTCCTAATTATGTTTGCTCAGGGTAAAGTTAGCTTTCATTCCTTCAGAGATAATCAATGGAAGAGGGAGTGGGGGAAGTCGGCTTGGTCTGAGATTTTAATTTTGCCTAGCTAATCCCTCAAATGGATAATCCACTTGTGGATAATTGAAGTCTGGCTGTCCATTATCTTTAGGTAGCACAGTATGACAGGCAGTGCTTTAAAGGACAGACCCCAAAGGAGGTTGGCAGGAGAAACAAGGCGTCGCTTTCACATCCTTCTAGTGGCGCCTCTCCCAGGGACCACAGAAGTTGGAATTCTGAATGTGTGCTTTCACATTTTCTTACACCTGGTCCATGTTTGGTTCCTTTGAGATCTTAGGCGTTGACCACACTGCCTCTCATTGTTGGAGGGCTGGTCCTCAGGTCACTGGTTGGCAAAGCTGGCAAATTATCCCCAGATAATTGTCAGGTGTACCCCTCTCTCCCCCGGGTGTTTTTGGCACCCTTGCTCTGGTTTACAGGCAGGTGGGCTGGGTGGAAGATGGAATCCCCCACACACACTTTTGCCGGTGATTGGGTCTAGAAGTCTGACTGAGGAGGGGCCCACCTATGCCCAAGACCCAAGTGCCTATGATGTTTCCTAAGTCACCTGTGTTCGAGTTTCTCTGCACAAATGCTGTCACCTCTCCCTTTCTGGGGAGTCCTGGCCACCCTGCACTGTGTTAGAAAGTATAAGTACCCTTCCCTCACCAGAAGCTATCCCTGCTGAGTATGGAAATGGGCAGAGCACAGGCACAGGGGCTGGTTCATATTCCAGCCATCTTGTATCCCCTCTGGGCCTCTGTCTGCCTGGCTATAAAGTGGTAAGGGACAAATACCTCAGGGAAGCTGGGAGGGGAAGCAGGGTACTGGCCAGCAGCTGAGTCGTGTACTTCAGGCAAATCATTCTCCAAACTCAGTTTCCTCATTTGTCAAATGAATAAACTCAATGTGTAAAACAGATAAAGGCAGTATTTCATTAGCATAAGGTGTTCTGTTCAGATATGCAGCCATTTCTTAAGAGACGATGACTGAGAGCCAGAGAGCCTGTCCTGATGCACACTGACATTGGGGATTGGAGTAGGAACAGCAGCATCTTTGGCCTCCACAGTATCGCATACACTGGTTTCTCACTTTGAGCATGTACAGTAAGGAGATAAACATATGTACGTGGTAATGGCGTTCAGACATTTACCTCGAGGTCTCGGGATCTCAGGAAGTGCTTCTGTTAGACAGCAGGAGCAGCTCCATTCTAGTGACCTAATGGGGTGGTGGGTCTTCAGTAGGTTAACATTCGCTCTGAAGGTGAATGTTGCTTTCTCTTGGGAGTTCTAAAATAGTTAAACACACACACATACACACATAGAACAATGAATCAAACTTAACGTGAAACTCTGAAACATCTCCATGGAATCCAAATAGTTTTTTTTTTTTTTTTTTTTTTTTTTTTTTTATAGTTTTTTTTTTTTTTTTTTTTTTTTTTTTTTAATTATTTATTTATTTATGATAGTCACAGAGAGAGAGAGAGGCAGAGACACAGGCAGAGGGAGAAGCAGGCTCCATGCACCGGGAGCCTGACGTGGGATTCGATCCCGGGTCTCCAGGATCGCGCCCTGGGCCAAAGGCAGGCGCCAAACCGCTGCACCACCCAGGGATCCCTCCAAATAGTTTTTAAACTCTCCAGACTGAACTCCCTCAAGGACTTCCCTGACATTCTGTGACCTCCAAGGCTGGAGTACCTGAGCAAACCTCCAGATGAGGAAGGACTGTTGTGGGGAGGTCAGGGACTGAGACTGAGTCAAGTAAGCCCTCAGGTATAGGAAATGCCTGAGGACCTGGGGCTGCCTCCCAGGGCTCTGGTGCTGACCCACAGCTCCTGAGTCATCTGCTCCTGGGATCTGGCTAGGATTTGGTGCTCATACCACAGCTTTCTATGGCCACACTCTTTGAGAGTGAGAACCAGCGTGCCTCAGAGGGCTCCTATAAGGATGGATTGCATGGGATCAGTGTCTCTGAAAGGCTAACCATGGTGCCTGCCTGGCATAGAATGCATATTAGATCAATGTGGGGTGGTATCATTCTTGTTATTACCAGCACTTCCCCAGCTCGACATCATAAATGCTTCTGAATCATGTGGCCTTCTTTCTCTCTGCTAATTCTCACGTTAGCAGAATTGCTAACGTGCTATCATTTTATGGGCTGCTTTCTCAATACAAACTCACAAGAATATTACAAGGAGTAATCTCTGTGCTTTGTCCTGCCTTCGCTTTCATTCCCCTGTGGCCAAGACTAACGTCACTTTTGAATAAAGTGGATAAATTGAATTCTTTGTATAAAGAAAGTAGGGAAAATCCAGGATGGAGAATAGGAAGACTGGTCTGTTCATATGCCAATTTACTTCTGTAAGTTCAGTTATAGTCTGTCCAACTAAAGTCAGTTCTTCATGTTTAAGAATGAATGAATGCCTCATCTTTATTTTGTAAAGGAGTGTGAAACTTAGTGTACCATGTTCTGGGCATGTTGTAGTAACCACTTGGAACCAAGAATTCCAACTCAAGTGTCTCATGAGGGGGCATCATGGGAAATAAGAGCAACTTACTTGCCATTCTGGGAAGAAAGTGTGGGTAGCACATAAAGTTCTCTTTATACGGGGATTCCATGTGTTGGTCCAAAACGTTTTTTGTTTCCTGGTGTGCTTGGTGGGGAGTCAGGAGTGGGATGCCAGTTTTCACCTTATTCTGTTTTCCTTTCTGCCCTCAGACCTGCAATGCTTCTTTCGCCACTCGAGACCGGCTGCGCTCCCACCTGGCTTGTCATGAAGATAAGGTGCCCTGCCAGGTGTGTGGGAAGTACTTGCGGGCAGCGTACATGGCAGACCACCTGAAGAAGCACAGTGAGGGGCCCAGCAACTTCTGCAGCATCTGTAACCGAGGTAATCTCCTTGCTATTTCCTCACTTCCAGGGGATGGGCCTGAGCTTGCATGGGAGGCCAGGGGTGTCTTGATCACCTTGCCTCAGACTCCACTCCTTGCACGGCTGGCCCTCCCTTCCCACTGAACAATAAACACCTTCATTGCCCAGCTAGCTACACCTCTACCTTTCCATACTTGGAATGCTTGGAATAGGAGTTCCCAAGAGATCAGCAAGTGGGAACAGAAGGAGAGTACTGTTTCCAAACCTGGGCTCATAACATGTGCTGTGTGGATGGCAGGATGGATATATTTTGTAGACACCACGGAACTCCTGAGGTTGGTAGGAGAGGCATTAGGCACTGAAAAGTAGGAAAAAGGTGGTCCTGCTTGAGAGCTTTTGCTGGCTGATTCACTGGCATGTGAACTTCAACAACCAAGGAAGGAGGTTGAGTCTGGAGATGGACAAGGGGCAGAAAGTTTCTAACGAACGGTCAGAAAAGAGCCCAAACCCAGGTAGACTGTGGTCTTGATGAGACAGGAAGGTGGAAGGTGCTCTGAGCAGGACAGCGCGCTTGAGGCTGAGGTTGGCCTAGGTGGGGTCTGGCTCTATGGCCTCAGTGCTGTCGTGATGAAGTCAGGCCTGCCCCTGAGCTTCTGCCAAGGCTTGTTGGTGGTTGGAGGGCTAAGGTTTGTGTTGTGCAAGCACAGTGTCAGTGGAGGAGGCCTGCGCCGTATCTGTGCTGAAGGAGGTCGGGGCAGCTGTCTGTGGTGGGTGTGAAGATGCTTCTGCACGGTGCGCTTGCTTTGGCCAGGTGGGGACGTTGCTGGGAAGTCCTTTCTTCTGGGACAGTGTTGTCCCAGTGCCTCTGGAAGTCTTGGGTATGGCTTAGTGGATTGAGGACTGAGGTGGTTAGGGGATCCAGTGTTTAGTCCACACCCCTCCTACCTGGCCCTACTCTGTTACCTTGAGCTCTCCCTTTCCCTTTCTAAGCCTCGGTTTCTTCGTCACTTAAGAGGGGTTAAGAACACCCCACCTTGCCCACCGCATAGGGTGGTTGTGATGATCCCAGGAGACAAGGTAGGTCAAAGTTCTCTGAACTCCCCGCAAGAAGCTACCCACTTGGGAAGTCCCGGCCTTACGCTTTGTAACCATGTTAGGAAAGACACAGCTGGCTGACACTCTGGTATGGACCAGGCACAACACCCTTGCAGTCCTTGGCTGGAGTCTCTGGGTGCCTGTGCTGTCTCCACATGCCCTGAGGTCACTGGTAGAGAAAGACTGCTGAGTAGCTGAGTGTTCTTCATGCCCTGGAGCTGGGTCCCTCTCTGGGATTGCACACCTGGGGTTTGCCATGAAGGCCACGGATATTGATGTTTGTACCACCAGGAAACCTGCTGTGATAGCGGGGGAGGCGGTAATAAAAACTGCTTAAGCTTCTGTCCTATTTTCTGACATGTCAGTCGAACCCTTTCTGGCAGGAGCTTCCCCTGAATAGTGAGCAGTGGGGTTGTGTGTGCAGGGAGTTATCAGGCTGTGGCTGACCATCTTGACCGTGGCTGCCCCAGCTCTAGAAAAAGATGGTTTCTTATCTGGTTTCATCCTAACCTGGCTTCCTGACAGCACCCCTCTCCCCCTGGCTCCTCACAAATAACTAAACCTGCAATGTGCAGTCAGCAGGTGCTTGATAAAGTTTTCAAGCCTAAGTTCTCCATCTGAGAACTGAGGTCAGAGACCAGAGGCAGGAAACCAGTGAGAGCGGAGAAGGATGTTAATGATGAAACTCAGAAAAAAAGAAAGAAAGAAACTCAGAGCTTAGCTCAGATTGCAGAGTGGGGCAAGAACTGGACGGGAGGCCCAGGGCCAGAGCCCCCGGGGGCCCAGCTCAGGAGGAAAGAAGAGCTGAGAGCAGCAGGGAATAGCAGGGAAAGTCGACCCAGTTAGGAGACAGCTGATGTGGCAAAGCCAACAACTGTTGTATGTCGAGACTTGGGCAGCAGCCACAGGCCATGTGACGGTCTGGGGGAACCAGAAGAGTCAAATCAGAGCCCACCTTTTCTCAGTAAAGCCAAGACTATATCTGGATTATAGGCTAAACACCTCTGAGTCCTAGAGTCAGAATGGGAAATCCCATTCCTTCAAGAAGACAAAAGAGGGCTCTGGTCCAGCCCTCCCTAGGCATACAGAAGGAAAGAAAACAATTTTGATCTTTATCAGAAGAGAAGGATCAGGCTTCTACCTCAAGACTCATTTTTTGGGCAGAAATAGGAGATGACTCCTGAGGAAAAAAAAAAGAAAAAGAAAAAGGAGGAAGAGGAAGGTAGTTTGTCCAGGAAAAGGATACCAAAGACATCAAGGATGTCCAGATAAGGATACCAAAGACATCAAGACCCTGGAGTCAGAATGCAGAAAACTGAATCATCCTTCATCCTGCCCACCGCCAAGGCTTTGATACAGGAAGAGGTGCACAAATAAATGAATGTACACTTATCTCCACAAGGGTTCAAGCAAAGGCTGATGTCAACCAGATGGTCAGATGGTTGAGGTTGGATCAGGTGCCCTTTCAACCCCCTTCAATCCCAGCAGTTCTCAAGCATTCGACTTAACTGCTTATAGATCTGCCAGTCTGCCATGCAAATGACTCTTGCCCATGAAGAATGAGAAGAACAGAGGCAGCCTGGCTGCTCTAGCCCCACATTTGAGACAGATGACTTTGTCTTTGTCTTAGAGACATACCAATACCAGGATGTGGGTCATACCATCTGTAGAGGAAGATAACTTGTAGTGGAAGGAGTTAACGATGGCTAGAAAGGCTTGTTTCCCTATTTGCAAATCAAGGAAATGAGTTGAGTTGAATGGTGGAAAGGAGAGAAGGACCTGGTAAATCACCATGATTTTCCTTCCTTTGTAAATTTCTGTAGCAGGGTCTTTGTATATACACACATACTTATATGAGAAAGAGGGATGGATAGCTTATTGGAAATCTGCTTTTGACAGAATGACAGTTCAACATTTGAACTCCAACATCATTGGTTAAAGGTAGAAGCCTTCTCTCTGGTCAGAGGTGAGCATACAAGTTGTCACCAGTGCCAGTCATGAACACAGACAGCCTGCCATTCCCCTGGACTGAGCTAATAACAAACCTACTTAGTGTCTCCCTCCAGCACAGCTCTGTTGGGCAAGACCCGATCAGAATTTGGACAAGAAGAAAGGAGTCCCTGACCCCTGTGTGGACGTAAAACTTGCAAAAGGAGATTTGCTTCTGGAGTGCAAATTCCAGCATACTAAGCAAGAAAATGCAGTGGAGGATCCATACTTATAAATTTGGTTATAAATTCTTCATCTCTGGAGTGCAAGGGAGGGTGGTTTGTTGGTTGTAGTGAAGTCACAAGTGTGCTCACTGCCTTCATCCTTCTGGTGCCTGGATCAAGCTGCATCTTTGGTTCTTGGTTAATCGGGTGAATGTGTAGGTGAGTTCAGAATTCCGGCTACATATTTCTGGCTTCAAAGATGTGTTCTTCTCAGAAACTCGACTTCTGTTTTATCCCAACACTTGGCTGCTGAGTTGCTCTGTGTTTAAGTTCTGGGCTTTAAGTGGCAGCTGTGGATCTACTCCTACCACCCTGCCATGTGGTTTTGCTATAGATAGTACAGTCTGCAGCTGGGGTAAAGTCAAGAGGACCTAGCCATGTGTTTTTCAGGAAAACACAGCAGATTTTCATTGAGCGTCTGCTGTATTCCCCTAGTATAGCTCTTTCCACAAGGAGTAAATATGATTCTTGGTGCTCCTTTCCTCCTTTCCCATCCCTTTTCATCTCAGTGGACCTGCTCTGGTACACCGTAGAGAGGGCTTCACACCACTGTAGAGGCTCTACAGGGACTATAAAACAAACGAAAATCCCTTTTTTTTTTTAAAAAAGTATTTATTCATAAGAGACAGAGAGAGAGAGAGAGGCAGAGACACAGAGGGAGAAGCAGGCTTCCTGCAAGGAGCCCAATGTGGGACTCAATCCCAGATCCTGGGATCACGCCCTGAGCTGAAGGCAGATGCTTAACCACCAAGCCACCCAGGTGTCCCAGAAAATCCCCTTTAAAGTGGAGTTCTGGTGTCTTCCGAAAGTCCTGATATCTTATGCTGGTTGCCAGGGGCCACAGCACCAATCCCAGGGGCAGGGCTAAGGTCCTCTTTCCTGTTAGTCTTATATCCTCATTCCTGACAACAGCCCTCCCTCTTAGGAATGTTTATATGGGACCTTTTTTTTTTTTTTTTTTTAAGATGTTTATTTACTCATGAGAGACACAGAGAGGCAGAGACACAGGCAGAGAAAGAAGCAGGCTCCATGCAGGGAGCCCGATGTGGGACTTGATCCCGGGTCCCCAGCATCACGCTCTGGGCCAAAGGCAGGTGCCAAACCGCTGAGCCACCCAGGCACCCCTATATGGGACCCTCTTAAGCCAGTCTGTCCCCTGTGATTGACCCAAGACAGTCTGCTGAGTCACAGCACAGGACAGGTCACTCTACTAGGCAGGGTAGGACACCAGTAACTGGACCAGCCAGTCTGTAAAGTAGCTGTATTAGGAAAGAAAGGACAATTCACTTAGTCCTTCTTTCCTTCAAAACCATCAACGGCTATCATCAGAGGAGTATTTGTTAAATAAGCTTTCCACAGTTTAGCTCCTGTCTGCTAGTGGCTTCCATTCTAACCCACCAATATGGCAGAGAAACACAGAAGTGTAAATGGTGATAATGAACCTACTGCTGAAATCTAAGGGATGTCCCCAGGGCCAGGGCCCATTGAAGAGTTTGCTCAGTGCTTAAGGACCACATAGTGGCACGTGTCCTGGGGTTGGACTCCATGCTCTGCCATATAATAGCTGCACATGTGCCTGCAAGTTACTTAACCTTACCAACCCTCTTATTTCTTCATCTATGAAACAAGTATACTAATAATTCCCAGCTCATAGGGTGGCTGGGGGAATTCTACAGAATAATGCGCGTGGTGTGCTGGGCACTGGCACACCATTATCTCTTGCTGAAAGTGAACCTTTATTACTGTTCCAGCAGTATTTGAAATGCCATGCCAAATCAGATTTTTTAAAACAAGTCTTGTACAGACATTACACAGTACTCTGCAGCCTCTGACCTATTAAAAGTGGATCCCACTGTTATCCTAGAACTGTAATTTTAGAGGGGGAATAAAAAGCACTTGAGAATGTGTCAACCACATCTGGAGTAGATTAAAGGGCACTAGCACTCCAAGTAGACCTTATGCTAAAACGCTTTAGTTCCTGCTGAAGGCATGTTTTGATCCTTGACCATGGTGCAGTTGGAGGACACAACTTCCTGCAAAACCCAAGTCAGTATCCTTTGGCCTACCTGGTTTCATGTCTTCAGACTTGGCAGCTGGTGTGGAAATGGGCCCAAGATCTGTTCTTCCCAGCCTGAGATACTGCATGGGTCAAACTGACCGGAGCTTCTGGGTTGGGCTGCTGCAGTTTCAAGATGGCTGGATTGCCCCTCCTCCAAAATAAAGACAAGGATGATCTCTGTTTCTTCCTTAAGTGAAACTGATGGATGCTCCAAAACCAAACCAAAAAGATGACTGTGAATAAAAGCTGACTGAGCCCCTTTTACATGATGTGCTATTTCTGTTGTTCCTCAAAAGGTCTGAAGAGTTTTTAAATCCAGTTATTCTGAAAGTGAGAAAATTAGCAAAATAGAACATGTCCTGCTAGGTAGAAGAAGGGAGACTCCTGGAGCCATTCCTTTGGGATTTCATCTTGCCTCCATCTGGTTTGTTGTGCATTTACCTTTACAAGTGTTAAGCAGGCATTCTGTTGGTTGGAGTCTTGTGGCTGCCCTTGAGCCTCATGACTTTTCTGACTACATTTCTAGCTGCGGTCTCTGCAGTTGACCTGGGCTGTGGGACATCTCCAACCTCTCACTACTGAGGCATCAAGCAAGCCTAGAGGCATTTGGCCTCTAGCACTGGCAGGAGCAGGATCTCAGGTCATCCCTCCAGGCAGCTGGCCTGGGTCCTCCACCACAGCCTTGCAGAGTGGGCTCTGCAGAGAAGCCAATTCGAGGACAGTGCCACCTATCCTGAGCCAGGTGGCTCCTGTGGTTGCAGCCGTTTTTGAGCCAACAAGGGGGCCCCTTCTAGGTGCAGCTGACCTGGGAATGCTAACCAGAGCGGCCAGAGGAGAGGCGTGGGGGAAGCAGAGAGGTATCTCTGTGCTGGCCGCGGGATCTCATCTCCTTTTGTCTTGTTTAGGTTTCTCCTCTGCCTCCTACTTAAAGGTCCATGTTAAAACCCACCACGGTGTTCCCCTTCCCCAGGTCTCCAGGCACCAGGAGCCCATCCCGAATGGGGGAGCAGCGTTCCACTGCGCCAGGACCTATGGCAACAAAGGCAAGCGACCCCTTGCTCTGCACTTTGCTTCTCTGCGCAGACTGTGTTGTGGGGGCGCTGGGCCGGGCGTGGGGAGGCGGGAAGGCTGCCGGCTTGCTGGCCGCCTCAAGGAGGCTTTGAGATCTGAGTGGCAGTGGCCTCCAGGACGAAAGTCACAGTGGGTATCTCACTCCAGGGCAGTGAGTGAGGCTTTAGGGCACTGCCAAGATCCAGCCCCCGCCTCCTCTTCCCTAGCCCTCCTCCCTTGCTCCTGGCCAGCCCTCACTGTCTGGAGCCCTGCAGGGATGCCCCGGGCCCAAGGCTGGAAGAGGAGCCCTGCATGATGAGTCACTCTGGGCCTGTCCATTGCCTGTGGCCCTTTAAGGATGGTGTGGAGCTGCGCTGAATGCTTTATTTTCCTTCGACCCTGTGGACAAGGGGGAGCCGAGGGCTGGCTTCCCCCTCTATAGGGGTGACTGGTTGCTGTGAGCAGCCCTTTCTGGAGGGCCTCTGGCTGCGTTTGTGAGATGCATGGCAATAAATGAGCTATGTGACTGCCTCTGATTTGGAGTTGGTCTGCGGAGAGTTCCCTAGGCCCCACCTTCACTTGTTGATTCAGGTTGTTCTGTGGTATTTGAAGTTGTTGCCTTGGGGATGATGCCAGGGGCTTGGCAGATGGCAGAAATGGCAGAGATGGCATGCTCCACGCTCCCATCACAGAGCTCCCTTCCCGGCATGGCTCTCTGAATCCAGGCAGGAAGCTGCTGATTGGTGGAGGACTGCAGTGTGGGCAGGGCAAGGCAGAGTGATGAGGATTGTCTCGAGGCCCAGCTTGTCCTGAGCCCTGTGTGGGGACAGTTAGCTGACTGAGTTGTTCAAAGTTGCTTTTTAATCTCTATGCTTTGGCCGCTCGGCCCTGGATGGGTTTCGGCAGAAAGAAGGCGGTTAGGACAGGGCTTGTGTTTTTGCAGCACTGGGAAAAGGATTGGCTTCTGTTTCAGCCGTCAGTGGGCTCCGCGGGTTGAGGACCTCTCGGCTCTGGTTCTGCCTTGCTAGAGTGCAGCTAGTCTGGTGTGGAGGTGAGGCCATTGATGTACCTGCTCAGCATCCTCAGAACAGCCGTCTTACCCCCAGGGGCAGCCAACAAAGTGCCTAGGAGCTGGGGGTCCTTGAGTTGTTCTGGATGGAAGCAGTGGAGGCCCCCTCTCCATACCCTCTTCTTGAAGCAGGCTGAGATGGTGGTGAGCGATACACGTGCACCTGCATGAAGAGTCCGCGGCGAGGGAGGCTGGCAGCCCCAGGGCCCTGCTGTCTCACCCCGTAGGCACACCAGGCTCCCAGACTGAGCAGCTGAACCTCCGTAGGTTCTGCCAGGGTGGTGGCTGGCCATCCGCTGCCCTCCACAGGCCTGTGAGCTGGCCCTTCCCGACCCCTCCAGGAGGAGGCATCTCCAAAGCCTGGCCTCATCTTTCCTATGTGTTTTGTTTTTTCCTAGAAGGCCAGAAATGCTCACATCAGGATCCGATTGAGAGCTCCGACTCCTATGGTGACCTCTCGGACGCCAGTGACCTGAAGACGCCCGAGAAGCAGAGCACCAATGGCTCCTTCTCCTGTGACATGGCAGTCCCCAAAAACAAAATGGAGTCTGACGGGGAGAAGAAGTACCCTTGCCCCGAATGCGGGAGCTTCTTCCGCTCTAAGTCCTACTTGAACAAACACATCCAGAAGGTGCATGTCCGGGCCCTTGGGGGCCCTCTGGGGGACCTGGGTCCTGCCCTCGGCTCACCTTTCTCTCCCCAGCAGAACATGTCTCTTCTCGAGTCGTTTGGGTTTCAGATTGTCCAGTCGGCGTTTGCATCATCTTTAGTAGATCCTGAGGTTGACCAGCAGCCCATGGGGCCTGAGGGGAAGTGAGGCAGATGCTGTGTCCCCACGGAAATGGCCACTGGGGACTGCTGAGAAATGCTGTGAATGCGGAGGGAAGTTATGTCTTTGGGTTCTGTAGCTGAGAGATTTTTATTCGTTTTTAACTCCCCGTTCTCCCCACCCTGTCACCCCACCCACTCCCTTTCCACCACCCATCCCCTCAGTGGTCTTTAGAAATAGATTCTCATCTGATACCCTGCAGGAATATCTGCAAGACCTGGTATGGGATAAGGGCAGAAAACACTACATAGGCCTCCAAGGCAACACCAGTCTCGGTTTCTCTAATGGGCGGAAGCTGGAGTTCCTGGTGCTCAATTCTTAGTGACCCCAATCCCAAACCCACACCTGATGGCATTCTGGGACTTCAGTGATTTGGGTCCCTTCCCCCTTCTCATATCCCTCAAGAGAAACCACATTAGGGTCTCCACCCACTTACACAATGCTGATGCCCAACTGTTTTTGAAGGAAGCTGGAAGCCTACAGCATCCCATGGACCATGGGGTGAGTGTCCTCCGAGAGCCCCTGAGCTTGACCCTTGACCTGGAGGGCCCCAGACCTTTCTGAGCCCTACCTGGAGGTAGTATTTTGCTACTAGGACAAGCTCAGCTATTGAGGACACACCACCCCAAATTCCAGTTCTTACGTGATTTTAACCATTCAACTTGCTGTTGGGTTTTAATTCTCTAATTATTATTATTATTGTTATTATTTTTTAGGACCAGTTGTAGTGAATTGCTACTGAAAGCTATCCCAGGTGATACAGAGCTCTTTGTAAACCGCAGTCACACGTTAGGGTTAGTATTAAACTTTGTTTAGATGTATCATAATTAACTTGGCTAGTTGATTGTTTGAGGTCTATGGAAGAAATAGTTTTATGCAAAATTTTAAAAATGCCAGTCTGGTCAGGGAGGTATAGGGGGTTTCAGTGTTGTTGGTAGCCAGGAAGGAAGGAGAGCTGGCAGGTGGGGACCTTGTGTACCTCGGGTGTGTCACATGTGAGCAGGCCCAGGTTGACCTGGTGATGTGAATTGATCTGATCAGACTGTATTAAAAACGTTAGTACATTACTGTATCTGCTCCCCTGAGTCCAGTTTTTCAGCCTTGGGTTGGGGGCCCTTTGGGACCCAGAGGATGGGCATCTGGGGTGGGGGTGGGATCCCAGGAGACCTCTCTTCCTCCTCATTGTACCCACTGCACTGGGACTGATAGGTGCACGTTCC
Organism: Vulpes vulpes; assembly: GCF_048418805.1. Classification (NCBI taxonomy): domain Eukaryota; kingdom Metazoa; phylum Chordata; class Mammalia; order Carnivora; family Canidae; genus Vulpes; species Vulpes vulpes. The sequence continues at coordinate 25,388,339 of NC_132789.1, read as the reverse complement.
CACTGAGGATTCAGCTGCTGGCATTCACCCATTTGTTCAACAAATATTCACTCCTTGTCTCTACTGCTGTGTGCCAGCCTCAGCCTCAGACACCCTTGGTGAGCAGGACATCCTCATGAAGCTTATTAGGAAAGAGACAGTTAACAAGTAAGCAGATTTAACCATGAGTTCAGGTAACAAAACATCCAGGGAGAAAAACTGGGCAAGGTGGTGATAGTGATGGAGGGTAGGTAGGGTAGTCCAGGATGGTGAAGGGCAGGGAGTGGGGCTCTGGGAGAGAAGACCTAGAGTTAGGACCCAGCACAGCAACCAGCTAAGACCCAAGGAGGCACATGGGTAGGGAGAAAATTCTCATGGCCAAGGGGCTCTAAGAAGCTCAGCAACGTGAACCCCCCAAACCCCATGTTACGTATAGGGTTAAGTAAAAGGTTGTTGCATGCTTTGTGGTAAATGTATGAAGGAAAGGCGGGAAGAGGACAGCAAACAAGGGGCAAGAAATGAGCACAGTGAGGAATTTAATGGGAGCAAAAATTGCAGCGAGAGGGGGCTAGCCAACTTAAAGCAGCCCAGTCATCTTGAGAAGCCTCTAGGAAGAGGCAAACCCCTAGACTAATAGAAATAGCATTTAACCTCCAAAGAAGTAGGAAAAAGAGTGATAAAAGAGAAAAATCAACACAGACCAGGAGGAATAAACAAAGCATGAAATGACTGAGACCCACATTAGTATCATTAATTACATTTTTCTGGTTTAAGGCAAAGACTCAGCTGGATTTTTTAAAACACCTCTAAGCCATCTACATGAAATCTTGGGTAACTTGCTGGTTTCTGTGGAGTGTGTGGGATGGAGGGTCGGGCCATTTGGTATCAGTGTCAGAGGAAAGGGTGATGCTAAAATGCTGAGGCCTTGTGACCACCACAAGATCTGCCACCTGGTGGCACTCGTCAGGCGTTAAAGCAGAGAACCAGGCCTTAAACTGAAGTCATTATCAGTCCTGTCCCCCTCACAGCCCCTCATCATGTCCATGGACAGGTAGGGACCACAGGTAGGAAGCAGTACCTGTGTGTAGCAGGAGGGGAACAACAAAGTAAGCAGGCTGCTTCTTCCAAAGCACTACTCACCTAAGGCCTGAGCAGCAAGAGGAGGCCCCCTACCTGCCCCCTCCCCACCAACTAATGTATTTCCATTGTCCACCTGTGCCCATCAGACCACAGGGAAGAAAGCTGCATAGAACATTGTCATAGTCAAGGGTAAAGAGCCTGAGCTTTGGCTGTCCAACTCCATTATCTGCTCACTGTCAACCCTGGGCAAATCTCTGAGCCTCAGTTTCCTCCTCAGTAAAACAGGCTTGAAGCTTAAAGGAGACCATTGTGAGCTAATAGTTTCTGTGCCTAATTCTCAGCACAACCTGTGAAGTTGGTCCCATTACCAACTTCTGCAGATGAAACAGACTCAGAGATAGAGGGGCACCCCACCCCCTCTGCCTCCAGGTCACCTAGTATCAGAACCAGGATACAAACTCAGACTCCAGAACCTTTATTCCCAAGCTCCAGTGAGAGTGCCTTTACATACATGTAAATCCCTACTACCATGCTTGGCATAGTGCAGGCCCTTACCTTGCCATGTCCCTAGGTCAAGGATTTGCACAGTGGAGTAGAAAAAAGCCATGGAGGAAGTCAGGGTCAGTGGCAGAAGGAGTGCCCCTTTGTGGGTAAGTACTCTTCATGCTTGGGTGACTCCTGGGTTGCCTTGCACCCCACTCCAAGTCATTTGCTCCAGGCAGAGCTGTCACACCAGGAACCTATCCAGCCAACTACCTGATGACCTGGGCATAGACTGGGCACAGGTCTCACTTCCCTACAGCAATGAGCACCCATCTCTGCCCCAAGCAGAGATGAGGGAAGCCCCATGGCACCAAGGATACCCTGGCATAGAGGGCTACGGAGAAATGGGACCACTGATAAGTAAAAGTGGGTGGGACTTGGGGACCTGGCAGGTCTGGGGCTGTAGCCAGTCGCAGGATATACTTTGTGAGATACTTTTTACAATTCTGGCAATTCTCCAAGCCTTGGCATCCTTACCTATAAAGTGGGGATGACAGGACTGACTTAGAAGGATTCTGGTGAGGATAAATAATATACCAAATACTGGGCAAAAAGCTCCCCATGAGTGAGAATGAATGTCTGCCCCTTCCCTGGCTCCTTCTGTTCCTGTTCTCTTCTGCGTTTGTCCCTCTAGATCCTTGGGGGACCCCCCCAAACCGACTGCACAGCAACTTGCCTCCTCTGTATTTCCTTGGCTCCCATCTCACATTTCCTACTTGGTATGCCCCAAGCACAAGGCCCCACTTGTGCTTTCCTTTTCCATGTATCAGGCCTTTATTTATGCCAACCTTCAAATCACATCCAGTTTTGGACAATAATAACCTTAATAATAATGACATATATTGTATTTACTAACACAAGTGCCATTTGCCCTCTAAACAGTTCACATAGGGATCCCTGGATGGCTCAGCGGTTTAGCGTCTGCCTTTGGCCAGGGCATGATCCTGGAGTCCCGGGATCAAGACCCACATTGGGCTCCCTGCATGGAGCCTACTTCTCCCTCTGCCTGTGTCTCTGCCTCTCTCTCTCTCTCTCTGTGTGTCTTTCATGAATAAATAAAAATCTTAAAAAAAAAATAAAAATAAACAGTTCACATAGACTAATAAATTCAGTGTACCCTTACAACTGCCTAAGGAGATAGGCGCTATTTTTACAGTTAAGCAACTTGCCCCAAACACACAGCTTTAAGTGGCATGCTGAGGATCTGAACCTAGGCCCAGAGTGTTTCTTCATCGTTGCCCTCCACTCGGGAGTGCCATGGCTTGACCCCAACCGGCTTGGGGGCTCCCACTCAGCCTCTTCCATTCTCCATGCACACCATTCAATCCCAGCGCCAGACCTTTACCCACGGAACACCTGCCACCTGGAAAGCTCTTTCTGTGCATCTCTGGGCATCTGAATCTTAGCCTTTTCTCAGCCTTTGTTGCCACTGCTCTTCTGGGTCATCACCACTGCCCTGGTTCACAGTGGTCTCCAGCTGGGTGCAAATCCCATCACTACCACTTTCCAACTGGGTAGCCCTTTGGCAGGTATGTCTCTTTTTCATTGTATGGAAAACAAGGAAAATAGTTCCCATTCACAAGGCTGCCGTGAGGATTACAGGGACTGGTATCTATGAACATATTAAGAAACACCCCAAAAGCTCCCATTTAGTTTACCTGGAGTATCTCCTTCACCAGACTATACCCTCATAAGAATGAACATAGGCAAACTTTTTCTGTAAAGAGCCAAAGGGTAAACATTTTCAGCTTTGTGGGATATACAGTCTCTGTCACAGCTACTCAACTCTGCCATTGTGTGAGAGCAGTCAGGCACAGACAATACATAAACGGATGTGCATGGCTGTGTTCCAATAAAAGTTCATTGATGGACGCTGAAATTTGAATTTCATATAACTTTTACATTTTTAAAATATTCTTTTGACTTTTCCCCCCAACCATTTAAAAATGTAAAAACCATTCATAGCTCACAGGCTGTACAAAAACAGGTGGCAGGCTGGACTTGGCCCAAGACTAGAGTTTGCTGACCATGGCCCAAGGCTATTTCTCCAGGCCTTCACCTGATTTCAAATCTTGGATTTCACCCTGACTGGGGTCCCAGCCTATCATGGGCTAACAGTTACTGTGAGTTAAGCTACTCTGACACCCAGAGCTTGTGATTTCTTGGTCTGCTGATCAATCCATCGATCCATGCAGAGTGTAATGCCACATCCCCCAACCAAGGTCATTCCAAGAACTCGAGCCCACACACAGAAGGGCCTAATGTGCTCAGAACAAGAACTGCCAGCCCAGGTCACCTATCCAGTTTTCTGGTTCTTTTGTTTTCATTTAGGTCTCCTTTTGGGGGTAGAAGTAGAGGAGGAAGGACAAGAGAAGAGGGTAGGCAGGGAGCTGGCAAAAGGAAGGAGTTGTAGGAAATGCTGAATGAATTCTGTTACTGCCTTCAGTTCTTCCTTGGGGCTTATTTATATGTGCTTTCTGGCTTTTCTGAAAGGTCTGGACTCTAAAGCACCAGGGATGAAGCACCAGGCTGCTAGCTTGAGCAGTGAATTCAGAATTTCACAGTTCTCTTGAGTGCCCCTTGCAGGAGGAAATGCCATAGTCATGTCCCCTCTTATATTTAAAGGACGATAGTCAGCACTCTCCCTGAAGTTACCTAAAACCTGCCCTCTCTCACCAGCATCTTTAAAATCTGTCCTGGGCCTTGGAGAAAACAGGCTGCTCGGGTTTCTTCCAATTTACATAATCATGCCTGGCCACTGAATGCCTGGCAGCAGAGCCTCCGGAATTCTAGTCCTTACATACTCCCCCTCTCCCACTCTTGTGACCACCTCTGCCCCTCCTCTGGGTCTCTCCAAGAGTGTAGGGTGCCTTTAGACCCTGTGAAGCAGTTCTCACTGAGGTGGAGAGGTGGAGGGCAGAGCACTAAATGTCTGGATTTGCATCTCTTGCTAAACTGCTGTGAAGGGAAATGCCAAATATTTATCTAAGAGAAGAAATCTATCCTAACAAAACACGTTTTCTTTGATGACAGGGCAGCGTGGAGGTAGGTGCCTCTGAATAAAGCTTCTTTGTATCACTGTGGATGGGTACAACAGGAAAATAACTTATTTTTGCTTCAGGGAAATTCTGCTGCCCTCTGTAAATCTGGTGCCCTACCCTGGGGTCAGTCCATACTAGGCATAGGTCAAAGCCTGTGGCAATCACAGCGTGATTATTCACATCCCCCTCCCTCCTTAAAGGGCATTCTCTTCTGATTTTCTCCTCTTCTGAGTCAAAATCTGTGCCTTGAGCCTGCTGAATGTTTTGGCACCCATGGTAAGGAGCACAGACTCCATGGGTGGCAGAGCTTGTGTTCAATTTTTTTTTTGGATGATTATAAACTATTTGCTAATTCATGTAGTTTCCTCTGCCTATAATAAAGTCTTTATCTTTTGCCTGTCTGAGGAATTTTTATTCAAAAAGCTCAGCTCAGATAGCCTCTCATCTATACAGCTTTCTCTGCTTCCTCCAGAAGAGAGTTTTCATTTATTACATCACTACTATATGCCATGCTCTGTGCAAGAGGCCTTACGTATGGCAACAACTCTATGGTATAAGTTATTTTATTCTCATTGAGGACCAGAGAGATCAAGTAATGCCAATGTCACATAGCTATGAAGTTGGCAGAACCAACTGGAATCCTGAGCTGCTCAGTAATGGAGCCCAGGGCTCCATTACTGTGTCTCCCTCTGTGCCATCTCCCTGTTCTGCACATATTTTTATTTTTGCATCATGTTTTTATGAATCTATCTCCCCATATGAGACCAGGTTCCTTTGCAAATGGGATTCATGCAAAGATAATTCATTTCTGTCATTTCTGTATTCTCAATACCTAGAATAGTGCTTGGCGCTGAGCAACCACTAATTCATTCAACAGATATTCTGAGTGGCTACTGTGTGCTAAGAAAAACTGAATTCCTGTTCTCAAGGAGCCTAAGCATACAGAGTAGTACAGGCCATGCATGGGACATACACATAAACAGATGTCTGGACTACAAGAGAGAATGTAACATGAGAGGTGAGGGGAAATAAATGTTCTGATGACTTGGAGAAGGATAAAGTGCCAGCCAGGCCTGAGAAGATACCATTAGAGTAGGACCCTGCAACACCCTTAGGACTTGATGATGTAGGATGGATGGGGAAGGAGCAAGGGGGTTCAGAGAAGGAAGGACATGGGCAGATATCAGCCTTGAAGTATCTGAAGTCCAGATACCAGTTGACAGACGATCAAAGTGACAAATCCCTTCATGCCAGTGAGGGAGAAGAGGACTATTTCAGACTGTGTAGGAGCTGCTGGGAAAAGTCAGCCAACCGTCAGATTGAGAAGAAGAACAGATTGAGAAGAAGAAGGTCAGGGCAGACTGTGCTCCAGTGTGGGGGCCAGTGTCGGTGACTGAACAAAGACAATTTCCTAGGGGAATTCTGCAAATATTCTTTCATTATAACAAGAACTACTGCTATTTATTGAGGACATAGTTCTGATTCTTGTGATCATGACACATGCACTTGTCTCCATTTCACAAGAAGAAAACCAAAGCTCATAAATCCAGCACAGAGAAAAAAAAAAAAGGCCTGAGATTTAGAATCAGAAGATTTTAGTTCCAAGGCTCACCCTTACTTTTCTATGCCAATGGCAGAAATTTTCTGGAAAATTATGAGAATTTATCAAAAGTCTAAAAATATTTATATCTTTTAAGCCAATAATTCTACTTGTTGGGAGATATCTAACAAAGTAACTCTCAACAGCTTAATGCATAAAGATGTATATAAATTGTGGAAGCAGCCTAAATGGTTGGTTAGTAAATAGTCATTTGAAAATGATGATTACAAAAAATGTTTAGTACCATGGGGGTAAATGTTTATATCAAAAGTGGTGATGAGAAAACAGCAGGTTATGGAAAAACAAAATTGCCTAGGTGGTGAGATCTGAACAATTTTACAAAGACACCTGGGAAAAAGACTGGAAGGAAATGCAATCGCCACTGATTTATCCAGGCATCTAATCCTGTATAAACTTGAAGGTTTTTTATCTTTTTTGATAGCTGCCCTCAGTGACACCATGTTAAACCCCCTTTTCTCACTGGGTACCTTAATGATGGATGCCAATAGATTCTTTTTTTTTTTTTTTTTTTTTTGATGATGCCAATAGATTCTAAGCTACATTCAGGAATTAGAATAGTCTCTTGTCATTTAAGATTAATTTTAGATGCTTACACAATAAAACATTCATTTTTGAAGTGTCCATCTCAAGTTCCCCTTCAAAGCTCCTGCCCTGCCCCCTCTCAGGGATGCTAGACCTGGCCATGGCTCTGGTGGTTTGAGGGGAGAATGGGGGAACACAGCCCCATCCTCCACTTCCCTGCTGGTTCCTCTCTGTGGTAGGGCTGGGGACAGGACTAGGAAGGCCCAGGTCTTCCTACCTGACAGCCTTGGGGAAGCAGTGGTCTCTCTGCTGGCTAGTTGCTGCTCTTCAAAGCTAACTGGCTGCTGGTTGCCTTCTTCTTCTGTGTGGCAACATCCAAACACTGGCTCTCTTGTGCAGAATCTTTCTGAATCTCAGCTTCCTCACCTGTAAAATAGAAAGGAAATAAACTACCTTATGTGGGTGATGTAGAAACAGAATAAGATAATGCATGCAGGAATACTGTCAATTGTAAAGCATTATGTAAACAATATTTGTTATTATGATTATTCTGAGGAGCCTGTTATTTGGAATATCTACTATTATTTGAAATGGGTACCTCCACTTAGAGATCAAATAAGTATTTCACTTAATAGGTAGAAATAGAATTGGTGAATTTCGTCCCCCCTCCCAACTGCTCTTCTCCCACTCTTCCCCATCTCAGTTCAAGAGCAACTCCATTCTTTCAGTGATGCAAGCCAAACCCTTTGCAGATGGCTTTGGCCCTCTCCTCCTCTCACACCCTACCCACATCCAATCCATCAGCAGACCTTGCTGATTATACTTTTAAACCAAATCTACAAGTCAATAGCTTCTTTTTTCCAAGACACCTCACCGATCTCTGACAACTATCTTTCAATTGGTTTTCCTTCTCTAACCTTGCTTCCCTGTGATCTTCTCAACACTGCAGCCAGAGTAAGCCTTGTCAAACCTAAGTTGGTTCACATTACTTTTGATTCTAAACCCCTCAGTGGCTTTTCATCTTACTCAAAGCAAAACCAAAAGCCCTTGTCAAGGTGTACAAGGCCCCCATATGATCTGGCCACTGGTTTCTTCTTTGACCTTGCTCCTACCACTCTATCCTTCACTCACCAAGCTCCAGCCACTCCATCATTTTACTGTTCCTTTCACAAGCCAACCATGCTCCTGCCTCAGGGCCTTTGCCCTCTCTGGTTCTTCTGCCATGAATTATTTTTCTCCAGATGATCACAGGACTTGTCCCCTCACCTCAACAGAGTTGTCTTCCCTGGTCACCAAGTTTAAAACAACACACTCTTGCCCTATCCCTCTTTCCTGCTTTTCTCCTTTCTTAACATTTAGCACCCCTGACATGTTATATATTTACCTGGTTATGGTCTGCCTTCTCCCACTAAAATGCCGGGCTTTGCCCACTGCTACATCCCCATCCCAACACTCAGCAAAGAAATGGATTCCTTCCAAACATTTCTTTATCATGACCATTTCATAGATATACCTGCCCAAATCCATTGGCAATTTTCATGCCCTTGGGTTCTTCTGAATTGGGTTCCCTTCCTTGTGTATGTGAGAAAACCACATGCTTCCTTCTAGGTCCTGAAGGGTAACAAAAGCCTATTTCCATGTTCAACTTTAAGTGTAATTACCCTGACCCTTGGGGTTTGGGGTTGGAGAGGAGAAGAGGGGATTTGCCCTTAGTGTCTGACCATCTTGAACTCTTCTTCTGATGTCTGTAGCTGGCAGGAGTCTGGCAAGAGGCATTCTCTCACAGCTCACTTTCTGCGAAGCTACACTGTGGTAAAGACAAATACGTGTAAATAACCAAAATGTCATCTAGGAAGCAGGCAGGTGTGGGGCATTTATTGTATTTACAGAGGGTGGAGGGAGGAGGTGCTAGCAGAACATATACCCAGAGTTCCACAGATATGTTGCTGGTCTTTCTAGTTGGGAGATGGGGTCACATAAGACCATGAACTCTAGGGACACTCCCATCTACATTCACCACCCGACTTGGGACAACTTTCACAGGAGGCCAAAATAAAACTGTGTAGCTACTCAGCCTGTGTGGTGACCATGTCTCACCTCAAAGTGCTTTGTCTTAAGGGGAAAAGGAGCACATCTCTATTCTCAACGTAGAGGCTGATCCCTACACAAGGACCAGCTTATTTATTGGCCCATATAGTCATGATACTCAAGGTCTTCAGGTGCTAGCAGGCTCTAACTCTGCTCTGACCTTAGCTGGCACTGGGCTACCTTCCCGGTCCCTTATACAGAAAGCTGCACTTCCCTGAACTGTTTTCAATAAGTTTCTCTCTTCCTCCTCAGACCTGCCTGGACTGGCTAGGGCACTCCACAACAATGTTCTATTTTCCCTTGGCAGAACCTGGCTCTGGCTCCAATCATTGGCCACCAGAGGTACCTGTATGCAACTACCCAGGAGAGACCAGCAGGGGGAGCCAGGAAAATTCAGATTCCTCAGCTAGACAAAAAGGGTCATGGATAAAAGCTACTTCTCAAGAGGTTTAGGTAACTTTCTCATTTAAGATACACAGAATCAAGTGCACTGTTAAAATAGCTGATTGTGAGGTTCAGGTGAGTGGAAAGCCAAATGGAATTCATCCATTCAGTCATCAACAACTATTTATTAAGTACCTACTACTACATGCCAGGCTAGGCATTGCCTATAGAGTATTTAATGACAAAGACTGCTGAAGTCCCTAACCTCATACATTAAAGTTAGTAAACTAGGAGAACAGGTAAGTGGAGGTCTAGGCACTTGGATCAAAGTGAAGATGCTTGACAGGTTCATAGGACTCTGGGAGTGAGAGAGACAAAATAACAGAGTTTGAGACCAGGAAACTCCTGTAATTCTACCAATGCAAAAAACTGCCAGAGAAAGAATGTCAGGCCCAATACAACTGCTAAAAGCAATATAAATGACAGCATACATCTCAGTATCTAAGGGAAATGGCTTCAACAAGTAGAAAGTGAAACCTTGATCAATATACTTACTTTGTTTCAAAATAATTCAGTGGGGAGAAGGAGTAAATGGGAGTAGAGATAAAACAAGATGGGCCACATGTTGATGATTCTACAAGCTGAGTGGCAGGTACTTGCTAACTCATTATTCTCTTTATTTTTGCATATCTTTGAAAATTCCTATAGGAAAAGTTCATATATATCAATAACTTGATCAATAACCACTATAGTCAGGGCACCTGGGTGGCTCAGTGGTTGAGCGTCTGCCTTTGGCTCAGGGAGCCTGCTTTTCCCTCTACCTATGTCTCTGCCTCTCTCTCTCCCTGTGTCTCTCATGAATAAATAAATAAAATCTTAAAAAAAAAAAACCACTACAGTCAAGTTTCATAGAAGACACCCTATTTGTTATGGGGGAAAACTGAACATCTCCACTCATCCAAAATTCCTAAAGAGTTCACTGAGGCTGTAGACATTTTCTCTCCTGTCCCCCTTTCTCTCATAGATCTATTGCCAGAGCCCATATCTTGATCCTTCAAAGAATGGCACAGTGAATGCAAGTTATTCACTGAGGCTCCTTACCTGTGTAATATGCCAAAGTGGGGAAGAAGAAACTCAACCTCCGTTGGGGAAAATACTGGAAAGTAAATTCTGTCTTCCATTGTCCAATAAGGAAGGAATATGTGGTAATGATGATGAGAAGGGGATCAATGGGATTGGGATAGATTCTGCTCCCAGTAGCAGCATAAGGTCACTGGACATCCTTGAACAAATCCCATGATCTCTGGAAGCTCCTCCTTTCTAAAGACAGGGATATATTACATATGAGAATAGCACTTGTAAATGCTTGTTTGGGCAGTACGAGAAGAGTTCAAAAGATAGGTTCTTTCCCATATGTTTCATCGTATAACATTTCAGGAATGGTTATTTATTTATTTATCTTTAAAAGATTTTATTTATTTATTCATGAGAGACACACACACACACACACACACACACACACACAGAGATTGAGAGAGAGAGAGAGGCAGAGACACAGGCAGAGGGAGAAGCAGGCTCCATGCAGGGAGCCTGACGTGGGACTCGATCCCCGGTCTCCAGGATCACGCCCTGGGCCGAAGGCGGTGCTAAACTGCTAAGCCACCTGGGCTGCCCAGGAATGGTTATTTACAAATAAGCATATAGCAGATGGTAAGGTTGATGCCACCCTTGACCTCTGGAGAGCTCTGGTTCAAGAAACAGGTTTCTTAGCAAGCCTTCTACCCCCAGAAACTCAACTCACAACTGGCAGGAAGTACTGGGTCTGAGCTGACGCAGATGGGAGTAGTCCGAGTTTCTATGAGGATGACCTAAAAACAGCAGCCAACGTTCTCTGACATCAAGGGGGTAGGGCTTGATAGCTAATGAGTCTGGGTCCAGAAGAAACAGTGCAAACAAGGCTATCTAGAAAAGTTAAAAGCAACCCAGAAAACACGGTGAAATAAGAGCTTAACAAAAATAGCACAGCGCAGCAAGGCAATAAAACAAACACTTCATAATTATTTTAAATGACAAGGGTACTAATTATACAAATGATCCACAAAGAAGTACATGTTCCAAAAATAGTTAAAAGGAAATACCGATCACAATACACAAATCTACTCAGAAACATGCTTGCCATAATAAAAGTAGAGAATTCAAAGCTACGGTAATCAAAACAACATGGTATCAGCATAAAGATTATATATGTGTATATCAATGGAACAGATTTGAGAGTCCAGAAATAAATTCATACATCTAAGGACAATTGGTTTTCCACCAGGTACCAAGACCTGGGGAAAGACCATCTTTCAACAAATGGTGCTGGGACAGCTGGATAGACATATGCAAAATATGACACCAAAAGTACAAACAACCAAAGAAAAAGATAAACTAGATTTCATAAAAATTAAAAACTGTTATGCACCAAAGGACTATTAAGAAAGTGAAAGCAGGGGTGCTTGGCTGGCTCAGTTGATGGATAGACCTTGGGACTCTTAATCTTAGGATTATGAGTTTGAGTCCCACATTGGGTATAGAGATTACTTAAAAATAAAATCTTTTGGGGATTCCTGGGTGGCTCAGTGGTTTAGCGCCTGCCTTCGGCCCAGGATGTGATCCTGGAGACCCGGGATTGAGTCCCACGTTGGGCTCCCTGCATGGCGCCTGCTTCTCCCTCTGCCTGTCTCTGCCTCTCTCTCTCTCTCTCTGTGTCTCCCATGAATAAATAAATAAAGTCTTTAAGAGGGGGATGCCTGGGTGGCTCCGTAGGTTGAGTGTCCAACTTTTGGTTTTGGTTTAGGTCCTGATTTTGGGATTGTGGGATCAAGCCCCATGTTGGCTCCATGTTCAGCATAGAGTCTGTTTGAGACTCTCTCACTCCTTCTCTCTCTAAAGCAAATAAATAGGGCAGCCCTGGTGGCTCAGCGGTTTAGTGCTGCCTGCAGCCCAGGGTGTGATCCTGGAGACCTGGGATCGAGTCCCACATCGGGCTCCCTGCATGGAGCCTGCTTCTCCCTCTGCCTGTGTCTCTGCTTCTCTCTCTCCTCTCTGTGTATTCTCATGAATAAATAAATAAAATCTTTAAAAAAATAAAGTAAATAAATAAAAAATATATTTTTAAAAAGATAGTGAAAACATTGGGACACCTGGCTGGCTCAGTCAGTGACTGAGTGATCTCAAGAGTCAGTGACTCTTGATCTCAGGGTTGTGAGTTCAAGTCCCATGTTGAATATTCAGATTACTTAAAAATAAACAAACAAACAAACCTAAAAGAGGTGCCTGGGTGGCTCAATTGGTTGAGTGTCCAGTTCTTGATTTTGGTTCAGGTCATGATCTTAAGGTCCTGGGATCGAGCCTAGTGGGAGCTCCTCACTCAGTGAGGAGTCTACTTGAGATTCTCTCTTCCTCTTCCTTTGCCCCTCCCCCTGCTCACACACACACTCTTGCTCTCAAATAAATAAATAAATCTTTATATAAATTTTTTTTTGAAAAGTGAAAGCATAACCCACAGATTAGGAGAAAATATCTCATCTATTTGATTAAAGATCTATCTAGAATATATTAAGAAGTCTTACAACACCACAACAAAAAAGACAACCCAATTTAAAAAAGGGCAAACAGGAATGCCTGGGTGGCTCAGTGATTGAGCATCTGCCTTCAGCTCAGGGCGTGATTCCTGGTCCGGGGTTCGAGGAGTCTACTTCTCCTTCTGTTTATGTCTCTGTCTCTGTGTGTGTGTGTGTGTGTCTCATGAATAAATAAATAAAATCTTTTTTAAAGATGGGCAAAGGATTGTAATAAACATTTCTTCAATGAAGATAAATGGCTAACAAGGACACATGGACACTCAACATCTTGTTATTAGTTACTAGGAAAACACAAATCAAAACCACGATAAGATACCACTTTACCCTACTAGGATGACAATAATAAAATAAGGGATGTGAGTGGGAATAACAAGCGTAAGCAAGGATATGGAGAAATTCTAACACTCACACATTGCTAGTGAGAATGTAAAAGTGCAGTCACTATGGACTGGTAGTTCCTCAAAAAGTTAAACACAGAATCACCCAACAATTCCACTCCTGGGTATATACCCCAAAGAATTTAAGACAAGTGTCAAACAAGAACCTGTATGTGAATGTCCATAGCAACATTATTCATAATAGCCAAATGTGGAAAAAGCCACCAACTGATGAATGGATAAACAAAACATGGAATACCCATAAAAGGTATATTATTCAGCCATAGAAAGGAATGAAATATTGACATATTTTACAACACAGATGAATCTCAAACACTACTTCTAGTAAAAGAAGCCAGACACAAAAGGTCAAATGTATGATTCCATTGATATGAAACGTCCAGGGGCACCAGGTTGCACTTCTGTGCAAATCCAGGTTCTCCCTGTCAGTACAGTGAGACAGTTTGTAACACAGGGTATGGGATCAGACTGCCTAGGTACATATCCTGGCTCTTCCACTTACCTTTTGCTTTAGGCAAGTTACTTCTCTATCATTGTTTCTTCATTTATAAAATAAGGATAATAATTGTGCCTGCACTGAGGGTTTTTATGACAAATAGTGTGTATACATATACATATATGTGTGTGTGTGTGTATATGTGTGTGTGTGTATATATATATGTATATGTATACACACACACACACACTTATGGGAAATCTGGGTGGGCGGCTCAGGTGGTTAATCATCTGTCTTCAGCTCAGGTCATGTTCTCAGGGTCCTAGGATTAAGCCCCACATTGGGCTCCCTGCTCAGTGGGAAGCCTGTGTCTCCATTTCCCTCTGCCTGCTGTTCCCTCTGCTTGTGTTCTCTCTGTCAAATAAATACGTAAAATAAAAAAAGAAAAAGAAAAAAATTAAAAATAAATAAAATCTTAAAAGACATTTAAAATAGTATCTGGCATGTACTAAGTGCTCAATAAATGTTAGCTATGATGCTTTTATTTCTGTCCATATTGACCTACTGTTGGTAAACATTGGATGGCTGGATAAAATGTACATCATTCTAGGCAGAGACTGCTGGATTATCCAATTCACTGGCAAAGAAGGATTACAGTCTTTTAGGAATCCAGAGAGGAGATGTTAAAACTCTAACAAGTAAAAGTACTAATGTGATAATACTTGGACCTTTTTAAGACTCCTTGAACTGACAATGGCTATAAAACAGAGGAAACCAAATATTTCAACTCCATTTCCAGATAATTTAGACTTGCTTAAACTATCCAGCATAACAGGAGCAAAATCAGAGGTTCAGTGAGACTCTAGCTTCTAATCCTAGATGGTGGTAGTAACAACAACAACATTAATAATAATAGCAAAAGTTCTTAATATGTGTGAGGTACCCTACTAAATGCTTTAAATATATTAACAATTTAATGTTTATTGGAGCAGATTTCCCTACTATATCCAAGAGAGCAGAAGTTCAGAGCAAAAAGCATGTTACTGGGCTGATGGCAGAGCTATTCTAAGAATGGGAGGCTTTCTTATCAATCTGATGACTTGGGATCCCTGGGTGGTACAGCGGTTTAGCGCCTGCCTTTGGCCCAGGGCGCGATCCTGGAGACCCTGGATCGAATCCCACGTCGGGCTCCCGGTGCATGGAGCCTGCTTCTCCCTCTGCCTGTGTCTCTGCCTCTCTCTCTCTCTCTCTCTGTGACTATCATAAATAAATAAAAAATTTAAAAAAATCTGATGACTTATGAAGGTGACAAAAGGTTAGGCCACTCAGTGTTGGAGAGTACAAGATCCTAGAAAGTGGAAATGCTCTACCACTGCCTGGGTAGTAACAGCCTGGCTGCAACTGGGCAGAATTTCTATTTCTAATGTCAGGATAATAAGGAAGTTGCTGCCAATACTGCATAGGACAGAAGACACTTAGCAGTGATGGCTGACTTCCAACTGAGCCATTAAGGTAAATGTAAAAGAAAGCTCCAGGTAGAAATATCATTAGGAACTCAGAGAACACACTGAGTGTTTGAAGCTGGTACTTAACCTTCTATTATTGGACTCAGGGTCTTGCCATGCTGGGGCCAATCTGAGTCCACTTATAACACCCCCTTATGCCTTATATAATACTGCTCATTTCTGTTATCTGGGCTTTGCAAAGGCAATTAGGGCAACAATCTCTTACGGGTGGGCCTTAGAGTACTAAGATGTTGATTTCTCCTGTCTTTGCATTTCCTTCCAGCCACAATCATTCTATGATCTTCTATGGGATTCCTTTTTTTTTTTTTTTTTAATTTATTTATTCATGAGAGACAGAGAGGCAGAGATGCAGGTAGAGGGAGAAGCAGGCTCCATGCAGGGAGCCCGATGTGGGACTCGATCCTAGGTCTCCAGAATCACGCCCTGGGCTGAAGGTGGCGCTAAACTGCTGAGCCACCCGGGCTGCCCCTATGGGATTCCTTTTCTCTTCTCTCCATTTCACTGTAACAGAGTCTGAAGAATATATAATATTTATTAGTATTCCCTGACATACAAATCCTTTAAAGGATATTTCTTAAGAGGAGATGGGATGGAGCCAACCGTGAAAAAAGATAAATAGAGAAAGTTTTGAAGAGAATAGTTCACATGACAGCCTAGTGAGAATGACACCCAGGAGAGAACTGAGATAGATGATAAAAGGAAAGGCAGTGCCTGACACAGAGGATACTCAAGAGCTGTTTGGGGACTGAAAGAATAAACAGTAACAGGAGAATAAAATACCAGGATTCTAAAGGTGGAACAGACATTTCCCAGCTACCTTGATTCCCAGACTCAGCATATATTTAATAGATAAACATCTGATTTACATATTATTTATGTAAATTCAAATGCTAACTACAACCCTGAATGATAAAGTAATTCATGGAAAACACCCTAGTCCAGGACTTGGCACACCTAAAATACACAGATGAACTTTTTTTTTTTTTTTTTTTACATTTTGAAGACAGAGCAAAGATTAGATCAAAAGCATCGCCTTCTTAAAATTAACCCATAGATCCTATGCCACATGACTGCCTAGACTAGGCCTAGTATTCAGCCAAGATTAATTGCTCCAATTCCAAACTCAGGACTTTTCTTTTCCTGCTCCCTTTCCCTGACAGCTTAGAACTCCTGGGCTCCATCTCTAAGCAACTGTTTTGTTTTTTTGAAGATTTTATTTATTTATTCATGAGAGACACACAGAGAGAGAGAGGCAGAGACACAGGCAGAGGGAGAAGTAGGCTCCATGCAAGGAGCCTGACACGGGACCCAATCCCGAGACTCCAAGATCACACCTGCAGGATAAAATCTACACTCAGGAATCTCCATAACTTGGTCAGTAAGTATTCAGCTCTTCGGCTGCATGTTTTTTGGTCTCATTTTAATCACCACCCTGAATTCCCCACTAGTCATAGTGATAGCCTACATTCTAGGCTTCTGCACATTGTCTGACCTGCCAAGAACACTAATTCCTACCCCGTTCAGATTTTACTTTTTCTGATAAGCTTTTCCTAACCTCCTAAAAGTAGGTCATAAGCCCCTCCTGTGAGTTCTCACAGCCCCCAGTACTAATCTCTGCTGTAGCATTTATTTCACTGTTGTTTTGCCTACTAGTATCTGCTCTATCACAAAATTAGGAGCTTCTTGAGAAAAAGGACCTTGTAGAGTTCACTGTTATATCCTCGATACTCAGTTTAGTGCCTGCTACGTATGCAGTGGATGTTTAATAATCACTGAATCAATATGCCTTTATAGTCTGTATCATACTCTTTAACACTACTTATAAATGCTGTTTAATGTTTTTATTTTCCTGTGTTAGCCTGATCTTTATAACCAGATTTTAAGTTTCTGGAAGATAGAAATATACTAGTACTTAAAAAAAAAAGAAAGAAATATACTAGTACTTTGAAGTTAGAGGTTACTGACACAGCTAATATTTATTCAGGACTGAATATCAACAATCCAATGGTATAGGTATATTTTTTCTCTCTCTCAACCTCCACCTGAGGAAATTGAATCATAGAGAATTTAGTAGCTTCTCTAAGATGACACAGCTAATAAGTGGCAGAGCTGGGATTTGAATGCTGACATTGGTATCTGTACTCTTAATCATGATAATAACAGGCTAAGGAAATTTAGAATTACAGATGCTAATTTATCCAAAACCATACTGTAATGCTGAGACTGGAACTCAGGTCTTTCTAAAGCCTACACTTTTTTTTTTTTTTAAGATTTTATTTATTTATTCATGAGAGACAGAGAGAGAGAGGCAGAGACACAGGCAGAGGGAGAAGCAGGCTCCATGCAAGGTGCACCCATCTGGGACTCGATCTCAGGACTCCAGGATCACGACCTGGGCTGAAGGCAGGTGCTAAACCACTGAGCCACCCAGGGATCCCCTAAAGCCTACATTCTTAATTATTTGACATACTGCTTCTCTTGCTTTAAATGTCAGCACTAGGGATCCCTGGGTGGCATGGCACAGCGGTTTGGCGCCTGCCTTTGGCCCAGGGCACGATCCTGGAGACCCCGGATCGAATCCCACGTCAGGCTCCCGGTGCATGGAGCCTGCTTCTCCCTCTGCCTGTGTCTCTGCCTCTCTCTCTCTGACTATCATGAATAAATAAATAAAATCTTAAAAAAAATAAATAAATGTCAGCACTAAAGCTCATACTGGGTGTTGATAATTTTAAAAGCTGCAGCTCCAGTTTACTGAGATTGAAGAATATTACATTCCTTTCCAAAAGTGGCATCACTGTAGTTTACTGGGTTAATTTACCTTAAATATCAATAGCCTAGTCTTATTAGCCAATTAAGTTTATAGTCTCTAGTGTTATCCCTGCAATACCAAATACTGTGTTTTCCTCAGTGTAAAAAACCATGTTTTCTAAGACTGACCTCAAAGTAAAAAGCTACTCTCATTCAGAAATTTACTCTTCCTTTTATTTCTCAAAACCAGTTATGAGATATTCCCAAATTCTCTGCTTTTGTGGCTCCTCAGTTTTTCAGTGTAGAATGTCTTGTTTCTGAAAGTAACCTGTTACCCACAAACTCTCTTGGCTGTTTTATTGTTTATCCTTAAAAAATTACTATTCTCTGTAGGCTTATTAGACTCTTTGTCTTTATGTGGTATTCTGCTTTTCCTCTTTATCTCAAACATTTATTAAACACTTAACTGTGTATCAAAATGCAAATAACCTAACTCATTGAAGGCCATACTTTCAAAGAAAATGGCCTTGGGGCTTAGATATTGGAATATGATTTCCTTAACAAGCTTCATAAAGTCATCCTCTGCTCAGTTTACAATTATACACCCAAATATCTTTCAGCAAAATCTCAGTAGCTACTTCTACAGTGCGTTATATGGAGAGAATAGCTGGAGCCAACTCATTGGATTTTTTTTTTTCCATTGGATCTTATTCCAAAGATTTTTACCAACATTTAGCCCTCTTTGGCTGACAAAAAACGATTAAGTGTTTTGTTTGTTTGTTTGTTTTGTTTTTTGTTTTTTTTTTTAATTCATGAGAGACACAGAAACATAGGTAGAGGGAGTAGTAGGCTACCCGCAGGGAGCTGGATGCAGGACTCAATCCCAGGACTCCAGGGATCATGACCTGAGCCAAAGGCAGATGCTCAACCACTGAATCACCCAGGTGCAAGGTTCTTAAATTTGTTTTATTTATTTATTTGTTATTTATTTATTTATTTATTTATTTATTTATTTATTTATATTCATGAAGACACAGGCAGAGGGAGAAGCAGGCTCCATGCAGGGAGCCTGACAAGGGACTTGATCCCGGGTCGCCAGGATCACCGCCCTGGGCTCAAGGTGGCGCTAAACCGCTTAGCCACCGGGCTGCCTGGTTCTTAAGTTTCTTTGTTTTTTTGTTTTTTTTGTGCTTAAGTTTTGTAACAGCTTCCTCATTAGAACTCTTCCACTAACATCCCCTGTTATCAAAATGAACTGCCCATCTTTCTTGGAAAATGCTCTGGAAGTTATTTCCTGAGTTAACAGTATGGCTTTGTCTCTCTGGATCAGTAATTATTTAATATAAAACTGAGAGTCAAACATCCCTGAAATATTTAGTAAAATGTAAGTACTCTACCTCACAACGTTTTCCTCAGGGATATATGCAATCCAAAATGAGTATTTGAATAGTGCTGTATCATATTATTATTGCAGTAATATTTCCAGAATAAATATGGAGTTTGGAGTAACTATAAGCCATAAAATATGGCCATATTGCTCCAATACATGAAGCAAAGTTCAAAACGAGATCATAAGACTAAAACATCATCCATGATGATAAAAGGCACATCTCTGAACTAAATCTGATTCCTTGAGGAAGGAAGATACTGAACCTACTATAATAGAGAATATGCCTTTGAAGGACTGAGGAACAAGCCTGTCATTCAAGAAAAAATCAAATCACGCAGATAAATGTCTTACAGGCGAGAAAAAAGCAGAAATGACTAAGCTGAAAAAAATCTCCTCTAGCCTGTCTTACATCTTTTACAGGTAGTGCTGTTCCTGATAAGACTTATGGCACAAAATATGGTTTCTTTCTATATTAAAGGTGTGTAAATTACAGAAGATAGCAGTTTTCTGAATAGAAAACTTAGATAACAGCAACAGGTAATGAGGTTTGGAATTCTGAGGAAGAAATACCGGCACCCCTATCTGGGTGCAGTAGATAATCTAAAATGGTACAAGTGCTGGCCTGTGTATATAGCCTGTCTCTGTTATAATCAGAGGGGAAAGTATTATAATCTGGGAGAAGTAGCCCTTCAGAGTCTGAGAAGCATTTCATCAGACAATAACTGAACACTCTCTGCATACAAAGGCAATAGATTAGATGCTTAGGAATCCATCCAAAAGAACCCCCTGCTACTCTGAAATTAAAAGCTGCATTCTCATTTTCTCAAGCTTATATATTTTATGTAATGAAACAAAATGTACATCGTATTTTTCTTGTAGTGGTGTAAGTCCGCAAGAAAAAGTGTGCAAAGAACCCTTCCCCTTCGGCCTTCTGCCTATAGAAATATCCAACTGATTCCCTGAAAATATTAGCTTTCTTTAGCAAGTGAAATACACCCTATTATTCTCTCCTTGACCCTGTTTTACTGTTTTTCACGACACTTAAGACCACCTGACACTTTACATATTTATCATTTATCTTTCCCAATCAAAATATAAGCTCTCATAAGGGCAGAGATTTCAAGTATTTTGTTCACAGATACATTCTCAGTATCTGGAACTATATCTAGTATGTGGTAAGTTCTCAAAAAATTATAAAATTAATAAAAGTGTTTTAAAAGGCCCCCTGAATGCTGTGTTACAATTATTAAATTGTAAAATTCTGGCATATCTGTGTATATGTATGTGAATAAATTAACAGATTCTGTGTGATTACCAGCATAGGCCAAGTCAGGAGTCAGAAGATCAGAAGCTTATGTGGGCAGACAGGAGTATGGTTGCAAAAACAAAGCAACATGTCTTATTAAATGGACTGAAGGACTCAAACACAGTCAGCAAACTTCTGTAAAAAGTAAACTAAATTTCTGTCCTTTCCATGTCTGAAATCTGACTAGTAAATGCAAATTTACTTCAGATTGGTTAGATTGACATTAGCTTTCTTCCTTGATAAAGCTTCTGAAACCTATTTAGTGAAGTTTTTTTTTCTTCTCCCTAAATTACTGCCTAAAGATACAAGCTCTCAGATCGAAACAGTCTTCCATTTCTATTTTGAGATTTGCTTGAGTCACAAGGTAATCTTGGAGAATCACTCTGCTCTGTCTCTCCACTTACTGAGGCTGCCTGGGAACTCAAACTGTCAGCCAAACAGGAAGAGGACCCTTCTGCCTAACTCCAAAAGGCCTAAGTCATATGAATGTGGTGAGGTTTAATGATGGCTATAAATCACTGCGATGGATTTCCCACAGGGTGGAGGAAAGAAAGCAAACATTTGACTTAACTTCCTCTATATGAATTCAGGGCTGGTAGAAAGACTAGACTATTAAATATAGCAAGCAAATGTCCCATTGTTTGCTAACATGTGTTTTCAACTAAAGAGACCCCTTCTGTATTCCTACTATATATGACACCTCCAAAACCCAAATATAAACAAAGTAAAGTGACTGATCTGATCCTGGCAAAGGATCAGATTATTATACTTTTATTATTATACTTTTTTTTAAAGTCAGTGTTCATAAAAAGGTATAAACCATAAAGGCCCCTTTTTCCCAAAATGAATATAAAGTGTTCCTTCCACCTGGATACTCTTATTTGAGCCCACTATGAAGTCTTGAGTTCCTCCTGCTTCTGTAGTATGTCCTAAATTGTTCTACCTTTGTGACTTTAATTTCAAACCCTCCCCACAATAATGCCTCTTGACAGAGTTACTCTTTCTATACTCACACAAATGGAAACAGAAGAGATGAAAAGCCCCGGGGATGCAGTCAGTGTAGATCTCAAACTGATCCTCTGCTAAGCACAACCTGAACTCTGCCTCTTTCTTCTGTGGGCAGAGTTCCTCTCTTGGCTTAGTGATCTTGCTTGGCATACGAGGCTTAGGACCCAGGGGGCGCCTTTCAGCGGAAAAAACACCTCGCTGCAGCAAGCTAGCTGGGAAGCTCCCAATTCTAAAGAGACGCTGTTTACCAGAAGAGCATAACAAGGGCAGGTCTGACTGCAAGCCTGGGACTGGGAGGCAGAGCCGACGCCAAGGGGAACCCAGTTGGACACTGGTTGGTCAATCACCTGCAAGATGAAGGAGGTGAGGATGCTCTTGGCCTGGGTGCAAACATTCCTCATCAGCAACATGCTCCTAGCAGAAGCCTATGGATCTGGAGGTGAGATTACAATCTTTCCTTCCTGCAGCAACTTAAATGAAGTAGAACGGGTAAAGCTCTCTATTTCCCAAGCATAGCCAGACTTGACAGGAAAATGACAGGAAATGAAGCTTTGTTGCTGGTTTCTCTTGTTCCATGAAGGCTTTTTCTCTCTCCTTCTTTCTCCTTTCCCTGTCAGGGGCTTGCAGCTCCATGTTTGTCATTAACGAAAGCAAGTAGCTACTTTCCTTTTCCTTGCCTGTGGCTCATGAGTGGACGGAATTTGGGGTTCATCTCCCCTACTCCCTAAGTCCTGTTCTTTTCAGGGGCTTTGCTTGGTGTGGTTGGCAGCACAGGCCCTCGTCCCCCAGGCTCTCCTGCTGAGGGGAGTGGGAATTTGGAATCCCATCCAAGCAGTGGATGAGGCAGGTTCCCTCCGGTTGAGGCTCTCTTTTGCCTGACTGAATCCAGGCTTTTGTAGAATTCTCTTGGGGAGGAGTGTTGCCAGTGCAAGTGTGGCCATATCCGTGAAAGGAATACCCCAGTTTATGCAACATGGAATTACAACACAGGGATGAATTTCAGGCCTGGCCGCCCACCGACCCAAAACTCCCAACATCTCCAAAAAGGGACCCGAACCCAAGTCTCCCCTGCACGCTCCTCCAAAGTGGCCATAAGTTCCAGAGTAACAACCCTGTGCACTTGTGCAGCGCCTTCCGGCTTACAAAAATAAAAGCTAACATTCTCTGAGCGCTGAGTGAGGGCCGGACACCAAAGAGGGGCTTTGGACGCGCTGTTCCTTCTCTGCGCTTTCTCTTCCTCCTCTTTCTGGCCTCACAACAACCCTTCAAGGCAGCTCGGGTTTTCCACATGAGGTCAGGGAGGCCCAGCCGGGCCCAGGGTCGCCCAGGCGGGGCAGGTCCGACTCCTCTGCCGGCCACTCAGGGTCTGGGGGTTGCGGGGGCTCCTCTTCCTCACAGGTTGCTTCTGGGACAACGGCCACCTGTACCGGGCGGACCAGCCCTCCCCAGCACCGGGCCTGCGCTGCCTCAACTGGCTGCAGGCGCAGAGCCGCCTGGCGTCTGCCTCCGCGGCGGGTGAGTGTCGGCCCCGGGCGGCGGGCGGCGGGCGGCGGCCGCGGCCTGGGCCCTGGCCCCGTCCCATGGCGCCTTCTCTCCCCTCCCAGACGCCGGCAACCACAGCTTCTGCCGGAACCCGGACCGGGACCCACGCGGGCCCTGGTGCTACGTCAGCGGCGAGGCCGGCGCTCCCGAGAAGCGGCCTTGCGAGGACCTGCGCTGCTCAGGTACCGGCCGGGACTCCGAGGAGCCCGGAACCCCCCAGGCCCCGCACA
Organism: Vulpes vulpes; assembly: GCF_048418805.1. Taxonomy (NCBI): domain Eukaryota; kingdom Metazoa; phylum Chordata; class Mammalia; order Carnivora; family Canidae; genus Vulpes; species Vulpes vulpes. The sequence continues at coordinate 25,364,871 of NC_132789.1, read as the reverse complement.
CCCCGGGCGGCCGGGGAGCGGCCGTTCCACCCGCCGCGCACGTGCGTCCGCGCGTCGCCGGCCGGCCCCGCCCCGCCCCCGCGCCGTCCGATTGGCCAGGGCTGTCTCCAGGCCGCAGGGCGCGAAGCCCATTGGCCGCCGCCGCTTCTCCGAGTGAGCTCATCCTCCGCGAGCGCCTTGTAAACAACCGTGGGAGGCGAGGCCCTGCCCCTTGGCCGCGCGCTCCCGGCCTGGGGCGCAGCCGCGGGCGGCTCACGGGACCTGAGTCCCGGCCCCACGCCCTTAGCGACTCCCTCAGCGCTGAGCGGCCGTCTGTGGAGCGGCTCTCCCTTGTGTTAGGCACTCTGCATACGGCGCCCCTGGAGAGAGACCGAGTGGGGGTCTGAGCCGCAGAGAAGTTCAGCGACATTTTGAAAGCGATGGCAGGGTCCAGACTTTAATCTAGGTTTCTTAGACTCCAGGGCGATGGCTAGTTGCTCTCGAGGCGGTGAGGCCGTTCTCTAAAATTAGATTAAATCGAATGTGTAGCGCATGTAACATAGGGACTGGCAAATAGTGTGAATCCACACACTGGAATTGTTTCCAAGCGCGGAGGGGGACCCCTTGGAGAAGAGGGCAACTGAGCGGACCTTGGGAGATGGCAAGGGTTTGAGCAGATGACGTGGGAGGCAGGAGGGGCTCGTTCTCCTGTCCTTCCTCCACCTTTGCCGTGTTCCAACTGTGGCGTGGCCCCCTCAGACCTGGCCTTGTCCCTGGGGTGTGTGGGAATTCTAAGGTGAACCCATTCCCCCTTCTCTCCTCCAACACTCCAGGCCAGTTCCAGCTGCGGAACTCACTCAGGCTACTCTAATGAGACATATTTTACACTTCACCTCCAGAGACCACGTCCCTGTCCCCTCCAACCTCCACAGCAGAGACTGAGGAGGCGTCTGAAGTGCCAAGTGGAGATGAGGTGCAGCTGTTCCCTCCTGCCAATGCCCTGCCTGCCAGGAGTGAGGCAGCAGCCGTGCAGCCAGTGATTGGGATCAGCCAGCGGGTTCGGGTCAACTCCAAAGAGAAAAAAGACCTGGGAACCCTGGGTATGATTGCCCCACCCCATCCTTGTGCGAACCATCAATAAATATTTTCCCATTGTCTGGGGTGAGGCTAATGGGATCTTGTGTCCTGTCCTTGGTAGGTTATGTGCTGGGCATTACCATGATGGTGATCATCATTGCCATCGGAGCTGGCATCGTCTTGGGCTATACCTACAAGAGGTAAGTAGCTTCTCTTCTGGGCTGAAAGGAGGGGAGGAAGGTACATAAAGTTGAATCAGATTTCTTTGTGGCATACATACCCAAAAAAGGAAGTCAAGTATTGAAAGAGGAAAACTAGCTTAAGATGTACAGACTTGGTTCTAGTCTTTATCAGGTGACCTTGGACAAACTCTTTCCTTTGGTGCCTTTACTCCTCACCCAAAAGCCTTGTGAGGTAGGAGTTCTTGTTTCCCACTTTACAGATGAGGAAGCTTTCATCAGAGAGGTCACAGTACCTGGGAGTGCCTAGGTTCAAAGCCAGCTCTTTTGATATCTTTTTTTTTTTAAGATTTTATTTATTTATTCATGAGAGACATACAGAGTCAGAGACCTAGGCAGAGGGAGAAGCAGGCTCCATGCAGGGAGTCTGCTTGGGACTCGATCCTGGGACTCCGGGATCACGCACTGGGCTGAAGGCAGACGCTTAACTGCTGAGCCACACAGGAGTCCCTGTTTTGATATCAAATTCTCTGCTGTCTAATACAACATGCCTGGTATGGAAGTGAGTGGCACTGTAGGAATCAGGCTGGACACTCATTGCAGGGTTCCAGAGATTGAATTCTTTCTGTGAGTTATAAAATTCTAGAAGGGTGCCTGGATGGTTCAGCCGGTTAAGCGTCCAACTTGATTTCAGCTCAGGTCATGATCTCAGGGTTGTGAGATTGAGCCCCACATCAGGATCTGTGCTGGGCATGGAGCCTGCTTAAGATTCTCTTCCTCTCTCTCCACCCCTCCCTTCCCCCTGTAAAAAAATACATAATAAAATCCTACTAGAAAAGGTTCCTAGCCACTCCTTTTGCAGTTGGGGCTTGAATTCCCTGGGCTATAAGCAGTGGGATCTCCTTTAGAATAGGAGGGAAAAATGAGTTGGAGGACATAGAACCTGTTTGCTACTCATCACCACTATGAGGAAGCCAAAGAGGCTCCTGGGAAACTCAGAGATTTGACCTGTGGCTGGGACAATAGGAGGAGGAGTGCTCACTTTGAGAGGCCCCCTGAAGTATCATGTGGAAAAGGCTCTCAAAGTCCATGATGGGTACCTGATAATAAGCCCCAAATTGCATTCATTTTTACAGCATTGGCTGGTTCTGGAAAAATTATTTTCCATTCCGGGCAGTATCAGGGGACTTGACTTCTAGCCCTGAGTGCTTGTGATATTTCTCTTCTATGATCTGAGAAGGCTTTCTGAAAGGGATGTGATATGGTGGCCTGCATTTCTCAGTGGTAAGGGCTGTGTCTGAGCTCACAGCCCTGCTGGGTCACCCAGCATTAAATAAACCTAGGGTATCCTTAGAGACAGTGTAGTCAGCCTCATTTTACAGATGAAAAGTGTTGGCTAAGAATAACAACAATAACTGCAAAAGTGAACATTTACCATATGCCAGACCCTGCTTCCAGCAATTTACATGCTTTAATTCAGTTCTCACAATCACCCTTATGAGGTAAAGGCTGTTATTAGCCCTAGTTTATTTACTTATAAAGATTTTATCTTATTTTATTTTATTTATTTATTTACTTACTTATAAAGATTTTACTTACTTATTTGAGAGATAGAGAACATCCCATCCCTGCCCCCTGTGAGGGGGGATGTGGCAGAGGGAGAGCAAGAGGGAGAAGCACTTCCTGCCGAGCAGGGAGCCCAATGTGGGGCCCAATCCCGGATCCTGAGATCACTACCTGAGCCAGACTGAGCCACCCAGGCCCCCTATCCTTAGTTTATACAATAGGAAACTGAGAAAAGAGAGGATATATACTTTGCTTGAGGTCATACACCTGGCATTTGGTAGAGCCACATCTTACTCTTGCCATGAACTAGCTATCTGTGTGATTTTGGGCAAGTTGTTCCTATTTCCTACTGCAGAGCTTAGCTCAGTGTGTAGCACACAGTAAGTGGTCAGTAAATGACAGCTGTTTTTTCTTTTCTGTAAAATGTGAGTCCTGTACTAGCACTCTCTGAAGGAACACCCCTGTTCCTTCTCTGATTTTCTATGATTCAGGAAGCAGAGGTTCAGAGAGAGCCAAGTATTGACCTAAGAGGGTCTGCTGACTTCCATTCCATGAGGCTATTGCCCCAGTGGGATGGTTAACCTGGCAGGTCCAGGGACATTTGCTTGTTCATTTCAGTGAATTAAAGGAAATGATATGGTAACCCTGGCCTACAATCTACAATCAGACCCAAACCTCTTGGCTGAGTTGAGACCTTGAAATATTTCCTCATTCCTCAGCCACTGGATAGCAGTTGACTCCTCTCCGATCTTGTGACAGTTTCCACACCTTTAGGTTCTTGAACTGACTAAACATTCTTAATTCTGAGCTTAGTTCTTGTGCCCAATAAGGAATCCAGGCCTTTTTTTCTTCTAAATTTGCTTCTCTGGGCTGTCGTAGGACTGCCCTGAGGCCTAGAATTTACTGTCTTGTAAACTTAGGGCAAGGCACCAAGTCACCGGACTCCCCGTCACTAACCACCGGACCACCCCTTTCCTCAGCAAAAGTGCTCTGAGAACAGACTATAACAGGAAACCGCATGTGGGCTAGAGGCAAGCTCTCAGTTCTCATCTCTCTCTGTCAGAGAACAGAGTGTCCTGGAAAGAGCTGTTGAATGTAGGTTCTGCTATTCCTCTGCACTTTGTTTTCTTGATTGTTGAATGGGGATATGTCCTCTCTCCCACTCCGTACATCCATACTCACCCACCCAAGATTATCATAAGTATTAGATATAAGCAGTAGAACAACAATTAGGTTAGATAATCATAGTAGCAGTGAAAATTAATTGCATGCTTTTTAAATAAATACAGCCCTACTGAATGCTCTTCCCTGATGATTTGGCCCAAGCCTCATGACCACACTTGACAAGATTCATTTTTTACACCATTTTACAGTGAGATGCTGAGATCTAAAAGAGTTAAGTGCCGTGTCCAAGCTACACAGCCAGTAAGATGTGTCTAAGGATTACCAATATCTCCCAAAAGCCCAGCGAGGCTCAGCAGCTCATGAAAATTTGCTTGAATTGCAAAGGACAGTAGGAAAAATGGAAACTTTCAAAATAAAACAGCTGAGTCTAGAAATCAAAAGAACCAGGAATGTAGTTCTGCAACTGCTGCCTGTTCTAGGTGTGACACCAGACAAGTATTTTACCTTCCCTCATTTCCTCATCTGTAAAAAGGGTAAAGTCAGATTAGAAGTAATGATCCTCTTAGTTCTAGTAGTTCCTAAAAAAAAAAAAAAGGCAGTATTAACTGCTGGTGGCAGTAGACGGTACTGGGTTCAGATCCCAGCTCTGCTATTTGTTTAAATAAATGGTTTAACCTGTCTGCATCTGCCTTCCCATCTCTAAAACAGAGATCCTAATAGATACTATGTAGGTTTGTTGTGAGAATGAAATTAGCGTAGTTGGGTATAGGGTTTGTGTTCATAGCCTTAGTTGCCTTGAGGACCTTTTCGTGAGCAGGAGTATGGCACAGCACTACTTTCAACTGGGAAAATAGTGAAAGAATAATTGGAAGAAACCTGTGTTGCCTGAAGGAAGTCTGGACTGTTTTCAGCACCTCAAAGAGGATGTCAGAGGCAGGCAGCAGCCATTCACACCTGCTGTCTCTGGCCAGCCCAGATCCCCATCATGGCTCTGGAGCAGTTATGGATAGAATTACTGCAACACTTGAACTCTGAAAAGGACCATGAGGCTAATGGGATTGGGCTTTTCCCTGCCTGGAAAGGGCAAGCAGGAACCAGGCTTCCTCTCAGGGGAGTAAGGGCCGCAGGTGGTTGTGGGTGAGGGCTCAGCTTGTCCTAGGCTACGAGGTTCAGCTAGCCAGTTTGAAGCTCCCTGTCTCTGCCCAAAGTGCAGTGCCTGTGCTATTCAGAGGGAGCGTTTATTTTCTGATAAAAAGGCAAGGGAAAAACTGTAAGTCAACACTACTCCACCCCCTTAGGAGAGGAGCTGAGTCAGTGAATAAGCCTTTTGTTCTTTTTTGGCTGCCAGACAACAGCCTGGCCACCCCCTACCCCCAAAGGCAGTAAGAAGGGGCTGAGCTGCTTGATGGTCAATGCAACAGTCCTGGTGGCCTCTTTCAGATCTTAAAAGGAATTGGGGACAGCCTCTGCATCTCCAGCACTCCTAGGCACCATTAACAGGAGGCCCATGGGGTTGGGTGTGTTTTGAAGCTTCTAAATGGATGAGACCATAATCCAGATGAATCCCAGCACCTCTTTTCTTTACCCTTGGCTATTCTTCCAGTCTTATTCTTTTTTTTTTTTTTTTTCTTTAAAGACTTTATTTATTCGAGAGAGAGAGAGAGAGAGAGAGAGAGAGAGGCGGAGACACAGGTAGAGGGAGAAACAGGCTCCATGCAGGGAGCTCGACGCGGGACTCGATCCCAGGACCCCAGGATCACGCCCTGGGCTGAAGGCAGGCCCTAAACCGCTGAGCCACCCAGGGATCCCTCTTCCAGTCCTATTCTGCTCCATTAATATGAATTGACTTCTAATTGACCCCTAAGACTTATGATGCAGCCTGACAATTATCAATAGCTGGCCACAGCCAGATGCTTGGTAAAGAAGGTAGCTGATGAAAGCAGGACAACTCCCAATGCCTCAGTTTCTTCATCTATAAGATGTGGATTATACTATCTTACAAAATTGATGGTGAAGTGGCACATATATAAAGTGTGTTATATCCAGTAGGTGCATAGGTAGCTCTTTTCATCCTAGATAATGGGAAGGTCATTTCCTGGCACCTTAGTGGGTACTCAGGATGTAAGAGTTGTCACTTTCCCTCCTCAGCCCCTTAGATTTTGAAATTCAGGCCTTGGCAAAGGATACTTACATATTCCATCTCTTTCATTAACTGCCTTTTGGCCTTCTGCTACCTTGGGGCTCCTTTAGTAAAATTAAATCCAGATTGTCAAAGTTTTTCCCTACATGGGCAACCTTGAAGGATCTGGCATTTTGTTTTATTATGGAAGGAAGTGTTTCCTTCTGTGGTAGCAGCTGAAACTGATGAGCAGTGCCCACGGGCAAAATAAATCTTAGGCTGAGTGGGGATACACTTGGCCCAGACAACCATCTTCCCATGTCCCTCCATTTCCTCTTGGGATGCTCTGGGAGTTCTTCTGCTGTAGGAGGTGGTGGTGTCCAGTACAGGGGCTAATGATAAGGATGGGGCAAGTGCCTCAGGCTTGCACATGCAAAAACTCAGTCACCCAGGGTGACTCAAGGAGATGAGCTCACAACTTTGCCTTTTGTGACCTTACAGTGAAAAACAGGTACATCTCATGTGAGGAATTTTACAGTATGTCAGGGGCCCTGGAGGTTATCAAGCCCAAGTGCTTGTTTTACAAATGATAAAATTAAGGTCCAGAGAGGAGTTGCTGGAGGTCACATAAACAATAGTTGCCTTGGTTGGTCAGTAGGAGTTTCCTTGGGAAACCAGATTAAGATAACATTGCTTGGTGAGTCAAGTCATATTCAGGGCAAAATCATAACCTCCTCTATGAGTTTTACAGCAGTTCCGCTGTTTTCAACATGCATTCACATTCATTATCCTATTTTGAGGCAGATATTATCCCCATTTCACAGATGAGGAAACCAAGGCTCAGCAAGGCTAAATGTTTTGCCAGGTGTCACACAGCCAAGGCTAAGCTGGTACTAAAATGCAAGAGAACTGGTTGATTTAAAGACAGTTCTGAGGCACCTCTGCAGACTTCAGCCCCTCCAGGCCCTGCTTTTTTCTCAATATCCTTCAGTCTCTAGAAACTTGTCATTGTACCTCATATGATGGATGTGTAATCTACCTGATCTCAACTATCTCCTTGCTGTCTGAAGTAGGCCTGTGTTATTTCACCAAGTTATTGATCATATGCCTGTTTCAAGGCCTCTTTGGCACAGGCTCCTTCTAGGAGGATTTCCTCTGACAGTTGAGCCCATGTGTTTAGTTGTGATTTCAGAGTAAGCTGATCTGGGTCCTCCTGGGTGTTGGTTCTGGTGTGCAGTGTGCTAGGCATTCACCAAACCCTTTGGCCTGCAATGGGCATGGTCCAGGCCAGTGGGAAGGACCCTACATGTGCACCAGAAGACTAGGTTTGAGTCCCTATGCCACCATTTCATTGGGGTGACCCTGGTCAGGTCAACTTCTCTGATTATTATCTGGAGTCCAGCAAACTTGGATTTGAACCCATTATGTTAATGGAGAGTTCCTTCACCTCACTGGGCTATTTCTTCATCTGTAAAATAAATGATAAGACCTAATTCCTAGGATTCAGCCAAGAATGAGGTAAGATAATGTATACAAAGTCCTTAGCATGGAGTGAATACTCCATTTGAGTAAAATGGGGCAACACCATGGCCTGCTTGAGTCACTGAGCACCATGAGAATTCAAAGGTGTGAACATGGTCACTGAGCACCATGAGAATTCAAAGGTGTGTGTGAACATGGAGGGATCTGATGGTCACTGTCTCATTGTTTCCCATTGACCTGAGCACCCCTCAGCCCCTTTTGCCCCCTGCATGGGCTGGGGACAATCCTTATTTCCAGCCAGGGCTCATACCTTCCAAGGGCTGTATTATAAGACAACTGCCTTAGGTCAGCTTTCTGCACGACTTTATGGGATAGGACTGAGATGGTTCTGTGGGTCTCCTGAAGGCCTTGGCTGAAAGAACAAAACCGTATCTTGCTTTAAGAGTCTCTCCTCTATGCTATCTTCATTGAGCCTGTCTGCAGCCGTGTTGAGGTTCATGCTACTACACCAATTTTACAGATGAGGAAGCAGAGACTAGAAGTACAGGAGCTTCTTGTTAAGATAATCTGGCAGAATGGAAATCTTGTGTATCAGCCACCGATTCACTGTGACCATGGTTAGCCCTTACCCCTGCCTGGGTACAGCAAAGCTATTTATTTATTTTATTTTATTTATTTTATTAAAGATTTTATTTATTTATGAGAGACACAGAGAGAGGCAGGCTCCCTGCAGGGAGCCCAACATGGGACTTGATGGCGGGTCTCCAGGATCACGCCCTGGGCCGAAGGCCAGCGCCAAACCGCTGAGCCACCCAGGGATCCCCCAGCAAAGCTATTTAATGAGCAAAGCCACGCAGGTGGCATTCACAGCCTGAATGCTTCCTTCTTTTCCTGCCAGGGGGAAGGACCTGAAAGAGCAGCATGACCAGCAAGTGTGTGAGAGGGAGATGCAACGAATTACCCTGCCCTTGTCTGCTTTCACCAACCCTACCTGTGAGATCATGGATGAGAAGACTATTGTGGTCCACACCAACCAGACTCCAGTGGACCTTCAGGAGGGCAGCGCTCCCCTCATGGGCCAGGCAGGCACGCCTGGGGCCTGAGCTGCCACTAATGGGCAGTAGCCCATGCAGACACTGGTGCAGGACAGCCTACCCTCCTACAGCTGGGAGGATCTATAGTTTTTGTTGTGGTTAAAACCCTCCCTTGACTTTTTTTTTTTTTTTTTTTTTGGTGAATTCTAAAACAGAAGCAGAGGTTGTGCTAAGGGTAAGGCTGGGTAGGATCCTACCAGTGCTCCTCCTCATCCTTGGAGCAGGATTTTGCCTGTGGATGGAGTTAGCGGTGGCCTCCACAGCAGTGCTGCTGACCAGGGCTTCCAAACATTGCTTATGCCCCAGAACCGAATCAGGGACAGACAGGGAGCTCCCCAAGGCTCCTCTATGCTTTATCTAAGATGGCCTCAGTCTCCACCCTTCTGTCTGTTCTCTGTGGGCTTGAGTGGCGCATACTGTTATCCATAGTTCAGGTCAAGTAGGTCAAGAGTCAGGATTTAAAAATTATATTTAGTTTTTAAAATAGTTGGGATGGAACTCCCTACTGACCTCTGAGAACCAGAAATGAGTTTGTACAGAAGTCAAAACTGTGGGTTAAAAATGGGATCTAGGCTGGGGGCTCCTGGGGGTGCTCCAGCTTGCTGGCAGTGATGTGCCTTGATAACCATGGGCTGGGCCTGGGCCCAGGTCCAGGGACTCTTCCTGTTTCAAAAGGAAAGAAGAATTGCACTGAACATTCCACTTGGGAAGAGGGTAGAGAAGGATCCACGGCTGCTTTAGGTCACAGGACCTGAGGGGACCTGGGGTACCCTAGACAGTTTCTGTTCAGGGTGGACAATGACCTCTTTTCATTTTGCAGGGGTAAGACAAGAGCCAATTAACCTATGGGAATTACACTGTGGGTCCTTGTGAGCTGCTTCTGAGAGGGTAACCCAGAAACTAAGCTCAGAGGCAAAGTAGTAAAGTACGTCAGGACTTGCCCCGGCAGTGGCTTGAGTTTGCAGGTGGCTCTGTAACCTCCAGGCTAGTGCATTCCTGGGGATAGTAGGGCTAGGGTCACAACTCCTAACTTGTAAAACAATCAGAACCATTGGGAGGGACCTTAGGGTTCCTCAAGCCTTTTGGACACAGGACCCTCTGGGAGCCCATAGGGGTAAAGTGATGCCTAAGGTCATAGAGCAAGCTACTGGCATGGCCAAGAGGAGAATAACATTTCTCCACAGCACTGTGCTGCACTGAGCCAGTGGCTCAGCAGGGCCTCCAAGCCCTGATGTCACACTTGGAGGCCTTAGCAGTGCTCCATATCCAGAGCTTCCTTCCCAAAGCCTTTCCACTGCCCCACATGGGGAGGGGAGGGGTCAGTAGGGCCCATTCTCTTCAGCAGACTATTCCTGGGAGTGGTTTGCTGAGGGGACCTAGGGTTCAAGGGTCCCTTGGTGTTAGCTGATACCGAAGAAAAGAACAGTACATTACTGGTTTCTACTTTTCTATAAAAGCATTTCTCTGTGTACATGTTTTATATACCTCATTCTGATACCTGCATATAAAGTGCAGGAAATTGCTCTGCATTTGACTTGTATAAATTTAAAAAAACCACAAAAAAACAAAAAATTGTATTGTCAAGTTTTTAAGGGGTGCCAGGACACTCCTCCCATAAGTTGGTTAGCTTTGGTTACCTTGTCCACACCTGTGTGGCAAGCACTGGTTTTCCTTCATTAACCCTGGCCCTGTAACTGATGTGGGTAACTGCTGTGTTCTGGCATCACTAGGAATCATTCAGGTGGAAGTTGTAGGAAAGATGGGTATGCTGGCTTCCCCGTAGGTGATTCAGTCACTGCAAATCTTCTCCCCCCTCAGCATTCTTCTGGAGGTGGAAGTAGTTAAAATGAACATCCAGGGAGCCCTTTGCAGGGGCTGGAGATAGAAGTGATGGGTGGTGGTGCTATAGCAGCCAAAGGGAAGGATAGGTGTACAGAGGGGAATGGGTCCTTGGGCTGCAGGAAGCAGCTCTAGGTAGAGGAAGGCCCCTGTGGGGTGACTCCTAGGACTGGAGAAGAAGCTACCAATAGGAAATTGTTGGACTTTCAGCGTGAGATTTCAGCAGCAGGTTCTCTGCTTCTAGGAACACCCAGGGTGACCTCTGCCCATGCCTAGGCATTGCTGTATAGTTCTAGAAACATGGGGCACCATATATTATCAGTTTTGCCAGGAACCAGATTCTGTCCTTAACTGAACTTCCCAAATTCTGGGAGAAATCACCTTTGGGTATATGGATTTATACTGTACCCAGGATCCTACTAGCCAGATGTCATCCTGCCCAATGCGCCACATCTCCCATGTGTAGAAGCAAGGACAAGTCTTCTCTCAAATACTTGAAGAAAAACACAAGGGGTGAAGGTGACTTGCATTTATTTCTTCCCTTTATGATTGTGGAACCAGGCCCTGCAGGGAGGATATCCAGGCATACAGAGGGTGTAAGTGTATGGCTCCAAAGGAAGGAAGCACTTGGCCTGCAGGTCAGAATCAGACCTGCTTCAAGGACTGGGTTGCCTCAGGTGGGATTTGTTTGTTCTCTGGAGCAGATTGGTGTCTACACAAGAAGAGGGGATTAGAGTTGGGGGTGGGGGCGCGCGCGCAGGGCATTCCTAGTGATGCCAGAACACAGCATTCTTCTGCTGTGGGGAGTCAAGGAGCAGGGGCCTGAAAGTGGCCAGCAGACCTCCCACGTGTATCCTCCTGCTGAGCCAGGCTCCAATTCACTTTTTCACTCTCAGTAACATCACTCACTTATGTTAACTGTTTAATTTATTTGGTCTGCTCAATGGCCCACAGTGGGCCCACCACTCCCGTGCTTGCTGGGGACAGCTGAGGCACAACCAGCCACAAAATGCTGACTTAGAGCTGCTGGGAGCCAGGGCTTAACTCTACAGCAAGCTTGCACACTCCACACGTAAGTATGGTCTATATAGCAGGTAAACTCTGTCCAGAGAGGACATCTAATCCCACAATTTATCAGGCCTATGTACAGTATTTCACATATCACCCAACAGAGCAACAAAACAGTATTAACATCAACCACTCTCCTGGATCACTCCCCGCCACTGCCTCCCCCCACCCCCACCCCACAATCACCACACATCGCAGTAATATCCCAAACCCATTCCCAATTTGTTAAATATGGTGCAAGCTCACAGACACATAGGAGGAGGCAAATTTTGTTGTTGAATGTCCCTGGCCTTCTCAGAAGCCAAGGTGGAGTGTGCCTCCAGGGCTTTTCATTGCCCATAATTGTCAAGAAGCTGAAGCCAGGAGCTAGTGAGCTGGGCCAACCAACAAGGGAAATAGAAGCCAGAAAGCCCAGCTCAGGGAGTGGTCTCCCCCAGCATCCCAGTTCCGGGACTCTGCCACCACCTCGTTGCTGCCTAGACCAGGTATGGTGAAGGGTGAGCAATGGCTGCCACAAGGGAAGGGCCAAGAGACTGCTGAGATTCCCATTCCCCTGACTCATATGTTGGGCCTGGGGCAAGCCACACAATCCTCCAGAACCCATCTAGCACTAAGTTTAAATGCCTCGGGCTCCTGACTGAGGTGCCCACCAAGGTATGAATGATAGCAGCCAGGATATGGGCTTTATAGAAGGCAGGACCCCTTTCTTTCCAGGCCCCAGCCTCATGTTGCACTTGTGGGTGAGTGCTTGTTGCAGGTAGAGAGGCCCAGGAACTCTCAGCGAGCCTCTAGCAGTACAGTTTGAGAACATGAGGTGGAAGCTCCCCCTCACAGTGATGTGGCCCCTAGGCCTGGGAGATGAACAAACTAGCCCTTCCCCTGACTCCTGGTCAGTTCCACCACAAATTCAGGGACTCTTCAAAACCTGCCCCCTCACAGGGGAAGGGGGACACAGTGGAAGGGGGTATGTAGCACCACTGTCATTTCACATCCTTGGATAGCCACTTGGCCACCAGTCTTTCTCTTGTCTACACTCCCACCTGAAGTCCTCCTGTACCTAGCTAGACCGGAGACTTCAGAGCCCACAGGCAGGTTCACCCTGGAATCCTGCCCAGCAGGTCCAGGTCATGCTGATTAGTGTAAGGAAGAACCTTCCAGAATCCCAATGCCAGGAGGTTCCCAAGTGGTCATGAGTAACAGATTCTTCCTGGCTCATGGGCCAGGCTTTCTTTTTTTTCCTTTTTTTTTTTTTCTTTCTTCACAGCTTTCAGGCAAGTGTTGGATCTACAGACAGTAACCAGGCCCCCAAACCTGTGATGTGTTTCCCTGGTGCTGCGCCCGCTCGCCTCCTGGGGAGGTAGTAGAGATGGCTTGTTCTGTTCTAAACAAGCTGCCAATCCACAGGAAGCCCGGACGGCCCTGCCCACAGCAGGGACAGGGCGCAGAGGGGGCAATGGTGGATGCAGAACGCCCCCCTGCAGGGGGCTGGGCCAAGGCTAGGGGGGTGAGTCCCGGGTCAGGCCGTACTGCAAGCTCACAGTGTGGTCCAGCTCCTCCAGCTCTGCAGGCAGCGGGATGCCTAGCTCCCCCAGGTACAGGGAGAGAGCCTCAAAGGAGTCCTCCAGTTTTGAGAATGCAGGTCTAGAAAGAAAAGGGGTAAGTTGGAGGCAGGTGAGATAAGGGCAGGGCCACTGGATGCTATGCAAGGTACCCAGGCCTGCAGCTCAACCACTTCCTAGTTGTGTGACCTTGGGCAAGCCCCTTAACCTCGTGCCTCTGCAGGAAATGGGGATGACATGTTATAGCTACTGTGTGGGGTTGCTGTGAAGACAGCACTGTGAGAAGGCTGACCTTGTTCAAGGGGGTAGCTTAAAAAAAGAAAGTCCCAAAAAAAAAAAAAAAAAAAAAAAAAAAAAGTCCAGGGAGAAAAAAGCTTGTCTCATGTCTTGAAGAAAATGCAATTATCAAAGGTGCAATTGGACTAAGTGCCTTTTAAAGATTCTTTCTAGTCCTCAGACTGTTTCCACATCAATGGATCTGCTCAGGAAGAGACATTTCATGGGACTCAGCAGCTCTTCCCAAGGGGAAAACAAACAGCGGACTCCCAGTGCTGTGGAAACAGCTTAGCTGTCCTGGAACCCTAAGCCAGCTCTGGCTTACTCCTCTGCCTCCTCCATGTTTTTGTTTAACCATCTTGCCACCTTCTTGGCAAGGCCCACTATCACCACCATATTTAAAATTACAACTTGCACCCTACACGTCCTCTTTCCTTAGCTCTGCTTTTTTCCATAAACATTTCTCACTTCCTAATATTCAACGAAGGGCATTCTATCTATTGTTTATCATCTATCCTTGTTAGAATGTGAGTTCCAGGAGGGCAGGCACCTTTGCTTTGCTCACCCACATGCTCAGGACAGGGTTGAGCACATGGCAGGCACTCAGTTTTTTTTGAGTGAATTAAACACAGACATTTAGAATGACTAGGAAGGGATATTAGCAAACAAATACTGTGTAGCTTCATATTTTCTCCTCATGCTCTTACTCTGGTGTTATTGCAGTCCTTTGGTTCATGAAGGAACGAAATGTAGAGCCTCCCACCAGCAAATCCCATTACGTGGACCTTTGGAAACCATTTTAAAATAAAGGCTAGGGATCCCTGGGTGGCGCAGCGGTTTGGCGCCTGCCTTTGGCCCAGGGCGTGATCCTGGAGACCCGGGATCGAATCCCACGTCAGGCTCCCGGTGCATGGAGCCTGCTTCTCCCTCTGCCTGTGTCTCTGCCTCTCTCTCTCTCTCTGTATGACTATCAAAAATAAATAATTAAAAAAAATAAAATAAAATAAAATAAAATAAAGGCTGTGTGCCAACTGGTTATCTTGAAAGGATAGAGTAGGAGAGTAAGGGGGCACGATGGTTAGATGATCATAGAAAATGTGCACTTTCTGTGCTATATATTTTAGTCATATTTGAAAATTTTTTAAAAAGATTTTATTTATTTATTCATGAGAGACAGAGAGAGAGAGAGAGAGAGAGAGACACAGAGACAGAGACACAGGTAGAGAGAGAAGCAAGCTTCATGCAAGGAGCCTGGTGTGGGACTTGATACCGGGACTCCAGAATCACGCCCTGGGCCAAAGGCAAGTGCTAAACCATGGAGCCATCCAGGGATCCCCCATATTTGAATTTTTAAAAAGATTTATTTACTTAAGTAATCTCTACACCCAACCTGGGGTTCACATTCACAACCCTGAGATCAAGAGGGTTCCACCAACTGGGCCAGCCAGGTGCTCTTTAAATTTGTTTAAAAGAAACAGGATTTTTGAGAGAAGAAAATAGATTCTAGTTTTCTAATGCACAAACTTGGAAAGAAGTGGGGTAATGTTGCTAAAGAAAACCATAACCTGAGATGAATAATGGTCATTTAATTTTTTTTCTTTAAAGGAGATAATTAGCTAAATGCATAAAGATGTTCACTATAGTAATACCTATTATAAGGAGAAACTGAAAAAACCTGACTATATACATTATGTATATCATAATATATTCGGACAGTCTCTTAATTGAATTTCAGATAGTTAACAAAAATGATAAACAAGACTGGGGATAATAACAAGGAAAATGCAGGGCAAAATACAAAACTTTCCTTTATTGAAATTATAACTATATAAAAAATGTATGTGTTTGGACATAGATGAACATGAAAAACACTTATTCTGTTCGAATGGCATAGGTTTGGGTGACTTTTCTCCTGTTACAATTTCTCTTTATGGCTGTGTCTGTGTTATATCTGGGTCACTCATGGCTATGCCCTGTCCCCCAACCACCCTACCTGGCATGTCAGAGTTGTTAGGGTGGATTCAGTGGATGAGAGCTGCATCGCTGAACTCAAGGCTTTTGCCAGCCCTGTACCTGGGAGAAGGGGTCAGGATACTAACCTGCTCTCAGGCTCCAGTTTGCAGCAGATGGCGGCCAGGGGAAAGAAGGCTGGGGGGCAGTCTGTAGGGACAAACTTCTCCCAGAAAAGCTTCACGTTGAGGCCAAAGTCCAGTGTTCGGGGCAGGCAGTCAGGATCTGCATATACCTGCCCAATGATCTGCAGATAAGAAGATGGTCAGGAGTGGACTGTGGTGGGTACAGCCACAGAGGAGTGGGATACTGGTGTATGGATAGGAAGGATGGGCAGAAGAGGGAGGTAAAAATCAAAGTTAAAGAGTTGTACTCCTCTACGTCCAAATCACACTAATCCAGACTGGTCTTTCAACTGAGAGTCTGGTTATTGAGGAGGGTTTGGAAGAGGCTTCATTGCAGCAGAAGCATGAGGTTCCAAATCTGGAGAGACAGCTCCACACATTCCACCCTGCCCTGCCATGTCCCCTTGTGTCTCTGTACCCTGCCAGAGTTCAGGCTCTGCGAAGTGAGATCCTGGGTCTGATTCATGTCTGAAACCTTCTGGTGCCAGCCTAGTGCTTTGCAGACAGTAAATGCTCAATTGATTTCTATCAAAGAAAAAAAAAAAACAAAAAAAACCAACAACCCTCCCCTCTATTCCAACTGTCCTTTGTCTTTCCTCTACCACTCACCATTTTGTAGGAACTACAGAAGACTTTGAACATATGTGTTTGGCTCAATGCTTCCAGACACACTGAGCTAAGATCCTAAGGCAGAAATCTTTCTTTCTAAGATTCACTCTAATCCACCCCACAGTGCTCAGCACTGTGCTATACAGACTGGCACTTGTTGCAGTGGCTACTTCCACTTGTGGGGCTAAATGCCACTACTAAGGACCTTGGGAAGAGGGACCAGAGGGAAAGGTTGCATCTGACCCAAAAGCTACACAGAAAACAGTAAGGACACTCTCATCTGCCCCTTATTGGCTGTGGGACTAAGAACAAGCTGCTGCCCCTTCCTGAACCTCAGTTTCCCCACCTGAAAAAACCCAGCCTGTTCCTTTTCATGGGACCGATGAGACTCAAATGTGTCAACAAATGTGTAATAAACTGCACAATCCTATACCACTCGTGTTGATTTTATGGTGAACTACTATGATTCACTATGGTGAATCATTAGGAGAAGCAGTCCCCATTTTGAGGCAGGACAAAGCTACTAGACCAATGCCTCAGGCCTGGCCTCTGTGCTCACTGGAGCTCACCTCGCAAAGAACGATCCCAAAAGAGAAGACATCCACCGTCTCATCGTAGCTCTTTCCTTGGGGAACACAGAAAGTAGGCTGTTAGGTTTGGTCTCTTATCTGCTCTGTGCTGAGCCTGGGGCCAAACCAGGCCACAGGCAAGAACCAGAGCTAGAACAGGCTCCACAGAGATGCCATAAAGGCTGTCCAAGGACAGACACCCTCTGAACATCATCCTTCCTCAGCCCTGTGTGGGCTGCTTTAGAAAGATCTTGTGAAACACACTGCCCAAAATGAAACTGCATGGGACAAAGAGAACTGGATCAGGGTTCACTTGGACTTTGTCATTAGGTAGTTGTATGTTCCTGGGCAAAACAACGAACTTCTCTGGGCCTCAGACTCCAAAAAAAAAAAAAAAAAAAAAAAGGGTTGAATCAGGCCATTTCTGAGGCTTCACAACCCTGTGCATTTCAAGAAGCCCAGTCAGGGCCTTCTAGGTGGCACAGTGATTGAGTGTCTACCTTTTTTTTTTTTTTTTTTTTTTTTTTTAAGATTTTATTTATTTATTCATGAGAGAGAGAGAGAAAGACAGGGGCAGGCAGAGAGAGACACAGGCAGAGGGAGAAGCAGGCTCCATGGAGGGAGTGTGAGTGACGTGGGACTCGATCCCAGGTCCCCAGAATCACACTTTGGGCCGAAAGCAGCCCTAAACCACTAAGCCACCTGGGCTGCCCAGAGCATCTACCTTTGGCTCAGGTCGTGATACCAGGGTCCTAGGATTGAGTCCCACATCAGGCTCCTTGCAGGGAGCCTGCTTCTCCCTCTGCCTATGTCTCTGCATCTCTCATGAATAAATAAAATCTTAAAAAAAAAAAAAAAAAGAATCCCAGTCAGTATCTCAGGCTGATTTGACCATTATCCACAAGGGGGCACCATACTTCAGTTCTCAGCAGTGTGAAAGGAAAGGCTAAATCTCCAGCAATAAATAGCTTGAGCTCTCAACTACCCTTGGCTGCATAAAAGCCAGTCAGATCTCACCCTAGGCCCAGGAGCTCAGAGAGGAGTTTATGTGGTCCAGTCTGGCAAGGGATAAAAATCGTGTAGCCATCAGCTGTGGGTACCTGGCCTAACAATTCACAGCCCTCCCCTGGAACACCCAAGACTCTGCTGCAAGGTGTGGCCCCCAACTCCCCTCTGGGGACATGTCCCCTCCATTATCTAGTGTCAGGACTCACCGTTCAGCATCTCAGGGGCCATCCAGTAGGGGTTTCCCACCACTGTATAGCGCTTCTTGCGGTCATTCTTACGCAAGGTGCGTTTCTTGCTGGTGGCTTTTTCCGTTGGGGGCTTTTTCCTCTCCTCAACTATGAGCCGTGACAGCCCAAAGTCTGCCACCACCACAGTCTTGTCCTGGTAGGACAAGGGCCAGGTCAGGACTTGGTGAGGACATTCCCAAGAGAAGTCATTGAGGAGGGGAGAAAAGGTACATAGCAAAGGTGCATCACAGCTAAAGCTCTCTCTGGCAGACGAGGCTTGGTTATTTGTTTTCTAACAGTCTGGTATCTGCACTGTAAATTCTCCAGATCTGTGGGTGTCCACAGCAGAGCTCTTGGAGCCTGGACGGGTAAGGCTCTGGGACCTGGAGAATGGATCTCAAAAGCAGGAAAAGGGATTCCTTGTTTTTTAAACCCATTCTGCCTTGTTTCCCAAAAGATTTAAGGCATGGCTAGAATCAGTTTAAGACAGAAAAAGATAAGGTGGAGGTCATCAGTGGAGGGAGTTGGGGGGGGGGGGGGGAGATAAGCTCTTCAAATAGCTATAGGGTAGTCATGTGGAAAAGGGTTATGGTTATTTAGTATGGGCCTGAAGAGAAGAGCCAGGGCCAGTTAGTGGACATCCACGGAGCTACATTGCAAGTTAACAGGAGAAATGACATGCTAACAACCAAAGCCAATGGGTGGTGGGAAAAATGCTGGCCCCACACTGTACATACGTAAGGCTCTGTGGCCACTGTACATACCTGAGGCTCTATGGCCTCAGAGTGAGGCTTCAAGGTACCACAGTTGTAGAATAGGGTCTGTAGTGAGCTGTATTACAGAACTATCATGTGGTGAAACCAGGAAAAACAGGGCTCTATATACAGCTAAGGAACTTCGGAAGCTCCCTCTAACCAAAGGATTTCAAAAGCTGCTGAGAGGATGTCATTGTGTCTGGATGTGTCTGCGAGCCCTCAGAAGACAGAATAGAGCATCAGGTGCAGCATAAAGGGCAAGATGGGAACCCTAGGTGACACCTAAGGTCTAAAGCACAAGGGAACAGTCAATCTCCTTTGTGACAAGGCAAGAGGCTTGGCCCCAGGGAGACCCAGAGTGGTGGACATACCAGCTTGATAAGGCAGTTGTGTGAGTTCAGATCCCGGTGGATGATGCACATGGAGTGCAAATAGGCCTGGAACAGAAGTACAGACTGAGGCCAATGACCAGTAATTTAAGCAGATGCAGACTCTGGAGCTGAGGGCCTACTCTTCTCCCAGACCATCCCTACTCAGTTTCACAACCCAACCTGGACCCTAGGGCAAGGGCCTCCTGCTGACGCTTCCTTGTCCCAACACCAAAAGAAAGCCAAAGGCTGCCTGGGTTTCCCCTCTCTCCCTGCTACCACTTCCTGACCATCATTGACCCCCAAACCAGTGGCTGCTCTAGACCCTCACTGCTCCCTCCCAAAGTCCCCAACTCTTACAGGCCCTGGCCCTTGCCTGCCCCCAGCCACTCTACCCATTTTACATAGATCCAGGCCACCTGAAGTGAGCACCCTTAGATGCACTGCTCCTAGCCCCCCACTGCTGCCATCCCACCTCAATCTCTGGCTTCCACCACCCTGGATCCTTCCTGTCTGTGATAGGGGGAGAAGTCACCTCCTGCTGGCCAGCTGGTTCTGTATTCCTGATATTCTCCTTCACCGAGACTTAGCACCCTCCTTGCTCTTCCCTGTGTATACTTTAACTTCTTCCTCCCCAGTGTTTTCAATACAAGTCTCTGTTTGCTATCCAGAGCCTCCCCCACCTCTCCCAGGCCTCCACTCCTGGCTCTTCTCACTCTCTGAAGCCACTTCCTTTTCTTTCTCTTCCCTTCCCCAGGATATGTGAAAGGATCTACCTGTCCCCTTCCCTCCAGTCCCTTGCAGTCCTGCTTCCATCCCCTAGGCTCCTGGCTCTGCTCACATCCAGGGAGCTCTTCCTGAATGCTACAGCTCTTGTGACCTGCCTGTTCTTTCTCCAAAGGCTGCCCACACCTCTCCCTTGCTACCCATTCCTGAAACTTTTGTGTGCACATTTTCCTTCCAGCCTCCTCAAAGCCATCTTCTCTACACATGCTGATCCCCACTAACTGCACATCAGCCTCAGCCAACTAGCTCTTCCCAAACCTGTTTCCCCAACATCATTGCCCCCACAAACATCTGGTAAATGGCACCACCATTCTTCTAGGTACCTCAAACCATCCCAACTCCTCGTCCCCCTACCTCTGCTCCCTTGCTGCCAACCAGTCTCTCCACATCCTGCCTCCCAGTCTCCCATCCCTACTGCCATACCTTAAATTTGGAAATGTGAAATGTTTCACTAGCCCCTTCAGTCATCTCCCTGCCTTTAGTTCTCCTAAGTCTACCCCAACCTACTGACCACACAGGACTCACCTTCAAGAAACAGAGGTCTGCTCACAAACTTACTTGCTTAAATATCAAAATTTTACACGGGCCTTTTTGGCTTCCTAAATAAAATCCAGACTCCTTAGTCTGAAACACAGGGACCTTAATGTACCCCTAGACTAACATAGTCTTCACGGACCCCACATGAAGAGCAGTGATTAAAGTCTCAGGCTTGGGGTCAGACTGACTAGCCCTTGCTCTGTCCTTTCCTAGCACAGCTTTTCATCTGGAAACCGAGGTTGTCACGAGGAATGCACATACACCTGTTAGTCCCTCAGCTCAGTGCCTGGCATTTAGAAAGCATTCAACAACTGTCATTGGTATCACTATTGTAATTGGTCTCATTCTTTCCCAGGTGAAAGAGACTATTTTCCCCCTCTCTCCTCCCAGGTCTTTGCTGCAGTCATCACCTCAACCTTGGGGCGTTTCTGCCAGAGAACTTTTATCCATTCTGACCTACCCTTCAGGTTCAACTAGAACACATTTCCCCCTTCCCTGATTTCATAGGCAATGAGGTTCTCTCTACTTACTCCGAGCTCCCTCAGCAGTTGGACACTGCTAGTTTGCCTTACCCATGCCCTGTCTGCCTTTGAAGATTTAGAGCTCTTCGAGAATAGGTTGTGAGCTAAGAAAAGGCAACTAGGGCAATTTCACAGGCACAAAGACGAGCTCAATAAATAGCTGCTGACTGACTCAGCTCATAAAAGCTCCCCAGGATGGGGTCTTTGCGTTCCAGTGCCTGCCTGAAATCCCTGTACCTATTCTGATTCCTTATCACCACCTTGCCACCATTCCTACTGCTGGCAGGGTTGTTGGCAGAACTCACCATTCCAGAGGCGATGCCTTTGGCAAATCTGACCTTCTGCTGCCAGGGAAACGGGTCCTATGGGGTGGGGAAATGCTCATCAGAGACTGGGGGCCCTGTGCCGTTTGGGATTCAGGCCCCAGGGAACCACCTGTCCCAGTCCTGCTCAGCATGACCCTTTGTAGGCAAAGTAGCGAGGGCAGTATGCTTACCACACTGCGCAGGAAGTCCTTCAGTGTGCCCCCCTCAATGTACTCTGTCAACAGGTTCAGCTTCTTGTCCTTGTAAAGCACACCAATGAACTTGAGCACATTGGGGTGGTCCAGGCTGCGCATCACCTTCACCTAGGTGTGGTAGAGGCCAAGGAGAATAGATGGTTACTTCCCACTATGTCTTCCTTACCCCTTCCCTTCAGGGAGTCAGTCTGACAAGTGCTACCTGCATCTCCTACCTCTAATCTTATGTAAAGGGGTAGAACACTCCTACATGGATAGGGATGCCTCACAGCCCTCACCCTTGAGATCCTGCCATTCTAGGAATTGTACAGGGGGGATCTGGAGTGGGAGGGTCCATGAGCAAAACAAAGGCCCAGAGAACTGGCAGGCCTGCCCAGAACTCCAGGCTCCTTTAGCAGGGTGTTCAGGTGGTGAGTATAACACCCAGTTGTCCTAAATTGGTCTGTTTTCACGTCCATCACTCCCACTAGCTGTAAGCTCCTCTGAACCACATCCTATTTGTTACTGTATCCCTTGTATCCAGATCATGTTGTCTTTAGTAAATGTTCATTGAACAGATAATTATGCATTCCTCTAGTGCTCTTTTCTGCTCAGCTTTTTTTTTTTTTTTTTAAAGCATGTTTTTTTTTTTTAAGATTTTATTCATTTATTTATGAGAGACATAGAGAGAGAGAAAGGCCGAGACACAGGCAGAAGGAGAAGCAGGCTCCATGCACCGGGAGCCCGACGTGGGATCCGATCCCGGGTCTCCAGGATCACGCCCTGGGCCAAAGGCAGGCGCCAAACCGCTGAGCCACCCAGGGATCCCCTCTGCTCAGCTTTTTAAAAAGTGTTTCTCAAATAAGTTTCCTCCTGAAACTGTTATTTAGTAACATTTCTCTTCCAACAGTGACACCAAACTCCTAACTCCCACAACTCCACCTTCTTACCTCAGTCAGAAAAGTCTTCTGTGTTTCCTCATCACACCGAATTAACTCCTTCATGACCATCACTTTGCCCGTGGCTTTGTGTGTTACCTAATTACAAGGAGGGAAATTATTACTGGTGTGGAATTCTGGGGGACTATATGAAAATATATACAACTGGCCATCTCATCTCCTGGAAGACACACTGAGCCAGATCAGACTGACAGAGTTCACATGTAGAAGATACAGCACGAGGCAGCAGGGGCCTCAGAGGGGAGCATACCCTCTTCCTTGGAGAGCTGGGCATGCATACAGGGAAGGCGAGAATGCAGAAAAATAAAGTGTAGGAGGCAGGAGGGGACACTGCCAAGCCAAGCAGGGGCTCTGGTCATCTGACATAGGAGTGAGTCCCTTGGGTAAACAGAAGTCTGGGGACAGGAGGGTTAGTGCCACAGACATGCACCAGGGAACTGGGTGGGTCAGGGTGAGCTCTCAAGCCCCAATGCCCTGAAAGCTGAGACACATGGCTTACCTGACCCCCCCTCCCAGCTCTCAGCAGAGGAAGAGAAGAGAAAGAGAGAGAGGTTAGTCCCCAAGATGGTTCCATCAGGGAGGCAGGAGCCACTCCCCTGTGTGCTCCCTGCAATATGCCCAGCACTGAGGCCTCCAGGCACCTAAATACACCTGCTGACTGGAGGTGGCAGGGCCATGGGCACAACTCATCCCAAACTAAGTCTCCAGGTTCACCAAGCTTACTGTGACAGCAACGCTACCCTTAGGTGGCCTGGGAGGGCAGGAGTGTAGCCCTCACACCATCACCTGTAGCCAGGAAGGGGGCCTGGTGTCCTGTAGGGTGTGGAGTGAGATCATGTGATAAGAACTCCCCGAAAGAAGGTGAGAGAGGGGTTAGGGGCAGAGGAGCAGAGCAACTGATGCCTGTGCTCACCTTTATGGCCTGCCCAAAGAAGCCCTTCCCCAGGACCTCCCCGTGGATCAGGTCACATGGCCGGAAAATCTGCTGTGAGTTGCTGCTGGAACAGCGGAGGGATTCTGAGCGGCTGATGTCACGGCTAAAGAGTAGGGGCTCTTTTGGGGAGCTGGGGCCAGGGGACTTGGAGATGCTGTTACTGCGCCTGAAGATGAGGAAAGAAGAGGGTAGGGCTAAGGTGGTCCTCAGAGACCTGCCAGTAAAACCCTGGAGGTAGAAATCTCAAGTCCACCTGACCACCCTACCCATCCCAAGGTCTATAGTTCAGGTGCTATGATGAGAGGAGGGAATTCTTACATCAGACAGATGTGCCATTTTGGGGCTGCAAACATCAGTAGTTTAAGTATCATAAAACAACATTCAAAGCAGGAACCCTGGGTACCCAGCTGGAATGACTGACTAGACTCAATTAGCTTGTAGTGCTCAATACATGATAGCACCATAAGATGGTAATCTGTCACTTTCCATGTCTGCTTGAGCTGAAGTGCTAAATGGGTTAGAGTGATAGCCTACCATCATCCAAAAAAAAAGACCAAATGGGGGGCAGCCCTGGTGGCTCAGCGATTTAGCCCCACCTTCAGCCCGGGGTGTGATCCTGGAGACCTGGGATCGTGTCCCATATCGGGCTCCCTGCATGGAGCCTGCCTCTCCCTCTGCCTGTGTCTCTGCCTCTCTCTCTCTCTCTCTCTCTCTCTGTGTGTATGTGTATGTCTGTCATGAATAAATAAATAAAATCTTAAAAAAAAAAAAAAAAAGACCAAATGGGATTCTAGCTATTTTGCTCATCTTTGTACCTGTCTATATTTTCCGAATTTTAAAATAATAAGCATGCATGATTTTTAGAACAATAAAGCCAGTGTGTTTACATTTTTTAAAGCAGCCAGTAATAGTAATGGTTGATAACTATTACCAACTTCCTGAAGAAGGGACAAGAAGGCTGAAGTCCACAGCACTGCAGGTGAACTGCAACCCTGCAAACTTCTCTCCAGCACATCCTATTTCATTTGGACTACCAGAAAGGACTGCCCACAGACTTCTTAGTCCTTGCTCTTTTGCTTTGCCTCCCACCATGTCCACAGAAGCACACAAGGTGAGCTGCCTTCTCTCTTGCATAATGGCCTTTCAAATGTCTAAGCAGCTCTCTGGCCACCCCCATGTTCTCAGGCCTTCTCTGTCCTCGGGCACCCTAACTCTACCAGCACACTTGTGCCAAGGCCAAGAGGCAGCAAGAAGTTCATGCCCAGCAACCTGTGGGGAGAGCCTTGCTTCCAACAGATGCCAGGTATCTGAAACAGGCCCTGATTCAGTCTGTTTGATCAGGAGGGTGGACAAGAGAACTTGACTCCTAGTGATACTAACAACTCACTTAGTGCTGATCTTTTGCTGGCACTGTGTTACTTTGCATCCCTTTCCACACTGAATCCTTACATGGTGAGACATGCTACATTTGGTGAGACAGCTACAATTATCTTACAATCCCACTTCATAGATGCAGAAACAGGAGCTCAGATGATACGATTTATGAAGGGAGGAAGCTCAGCTCAAAGGCATGGTATGGGTGTGTTTGTCTAGAGAGCCACTGTTCCAGACTCCTGTTATTTCAGTCTCCCTACTTGGTACTTGAATCCAGGGGGACTGCTCCCTCACCATCAACCTGGACAACTCTGAGGTTTTGACTGCTGGTCCCTCAAATCTAAAACAGCTTACATTAATCTCTTCCTTTATAGTTTTCAGTGTTCTTATTTATACTTATTAATCCTCTCTGTGCCCCTACTCTGGTCTCTGAGCCCCACATCTCCCTTTGCTGGTCCTATAGGGGCTAACACTGCTGCTCCCTGTCTAGCTCAGGAGTTCAGTGGGCAGGGCCTGACTCTCTGGTTTCTAAGGAAACCTGGCAGGCAGCTGGGTCAGATCACACACAGGCCTTGGCTATGAACTGTGATTCCTATGGGGGAAGCTGGGTCAGCACAATCCTCATGGCCTGTCCCTGCCCAGCGGTTCCCCACTGGCCTCCCAAAGCCCGCTCAGCCTCATCTGGGGGATAGGCATGGTCAGCATGATCAGAATAGGAGGCAGCACCTCAGGGAGCGTCTCCTTAATGTTCCTTCCAGATTTTCCTTGGTGTCCAGGGTGCTGAGGCTATGGGAGTGTCCGGCATTCTGCATGTGGGGAGAGAGCCGTGCATCCAGCCGCAGCTGGTCCAGGCGCTGGGAGACAGGATCATGTTCAATCAAGAGCTGAAGCGTCTGGCTTGTCTGGCTAATTGCATCCTCCACCTGTAGCCAAGAGCAGTGTAAAGTTGGCTCCTACAGGCTGTCCCAACCCAGGCCATCCACCATCAGCCCAGATGACCCAAGCAGTGTATGGCCAATGTTCAACTTGGCTACTGGTGGCCTCCAGCTGCCAGCGGCCCCACAGTGCCCTCTCCCTGGCATCCTGTCAGATATCCCATTTGTCAGGCCATCCCTGCTGCCCTGGGAATATGCCAGGCTGACACAGGAGGTCACCAGTGATCATAGGTTCAGTGGCAAGACAAAGAGATACACTAGGTGTGGAGAAAGGCAAAGGCCATAGCCTGATGCCTCAGAGGGCCTGTTCCATGTTCCACCCCCACAAAACAAACTGGACACACACTGTACCTCTTCCACTCGGAGTGTGCGGACGGGGGTCCCATTGATCTCTAGGATGCGGTCCCCAGGGTGGATGGCATTGCGGTTGTTGGGACTGATGTGCAACCGGTTGACCCTAGGCCAGACAAGAGTTGAGGCAGGAAGAAGACATCCTAAAAATGTACCTGACCAATTTCATTTGTGCAGGCAGGCTCGCCACATCCAAGGCTCCTACTGGCCCAGCTCCCAAGACCCAGACCACTCACTGGGGAAATGCAACGCCCTTTACAGGGTGCCCTGTCTCAGTGAAGGGCACCCTCACTCACGTAATGGCCTAACCCAGAGACTTGGATGGCATCTTCCCTATCTGGAGTTCTCTCACTGCCTCCCAACCCTATCTTCAAAAATCCTGCCTTCAGGGATCCCTGGGTGGCGCAGCGGTTTGGCGCCTGTCTTTGGCCCAGGGCGCGATCCTGGAGACCCAGGATCGAATCCCACGTCGGGCTCCCGGTGCATGGAGCCTGCTTCTCCCTCTGCCTGTGTCTCTGCCTCTCTCTCTCTCTCTCTGTGTGACTATCATAAATAAATAAAATTAAAAAAAAAAAAAATCCTGCCTTCATTTCATTACCATAGTTACCAACATCTTTCACCTGGATCTTTCAATAGCCTCCTAAATAGTCTCTATACACTAACAGACTTACTCCCTTCCCATTCGATGCCCATGCCAGCAATCCTTCTAGAACTAACCTGGTTGCATCACTTTGTTGCTTATCCTTCAAAAGACCTGCTGAGTCTTCATAATCCAGGCCCTACATGACTTAATAGCCCCTTTCTGGCTATTCCCAACCACCCAATCTACACCAGACACAACCACAGACTCCCACCTCTGCACTGAACACAATTCCCTCCCCTTTTTATCTAATGAAGTTTTAGTGCAGATCTCCCCTCTTGCTGACTTCCCCAACTCTAATAACTCTCTCACCTAGACTGCAAGCACCTAGTGCTCAGCACACGGTAAGTGTACAATCACTATTTACAGGGTTGGTAGCCACAGGTGCCTCATTAATGCTATTAGACAAACACAGACTCTTTCCCCGTTTGGTCTTTGGCCTGGACCTAGGATGAAGTCTTAACTTCTTTCTCTTCCTTCCTCCATTCATTTACTCAACCAACAAAACAGTAATCAATGAACATGTACTACATACCAGGCACTATTCTAGGTCCTGGGCATCCAATACTGAATAAGACTAAGTTTCAGAAGAAACTAATCAGGAGGACAGATGATAAATGAATATACATAATTAAGCCAGATAATTTCAAAGAATAAGAATGATCTGAACTTGGCACATGAAAGGTGAGCAACTCTGGCATTAAGTATCTGGTGAAGCAACTTAGGCAAAGGGAGAGTAAGTGCCAAGGCCCAAGTGGGTTACAGCATAGTGAGCTCCAGGAGGAAGATATGAAATGGAGGTGAAGGGAGCTCTGCAGCCCTTGTGGCCCATCTATGGACTCTGTAACTGCTCTTACTCTAGAGGTTCTCAAAATACTCACTCTTTTACTTGCACAGTGGTGGCATAGTTGGAGCAGGCGCTTTCCACGGACACTGAGAAGCCCCGTCTGCCCTCGGTGGTGGCTGGCATGGAGATGTGTGTGACAGAATATGGCAGCTGGTCCTGCACAGACTCTGTGGAGAGCCTCTCAAACATGGGGGCCAGCACCACCTCATTATGGCACTTCCCGCTGGAAAGAGGAACATAAAGGGGGCTAAGATCCTGGAGCCACACCTGAAAGCCCCCAGGAACCACTGCACCACGTGGCTTCAATCAATTGTACCCCCATTCCCACTATTACCGCCCTTGCCATGATTCCAGTTGGCTGCTCAGAACGAGGAGCCCAGGGTCTCTGGGGTAGGCTGGGAGTGTGGGTGTGATTGCCAGGGTTCTCTTTGCTCTGCTTCTGACTCACAGTGAGAACCAAATGCCCATCCCCTCTTTGGGCCTTAGCCTGACTGCTTTATTAATGGAGGCAATTGGACTGAGTTGCCTTTAGTTTTCTAGGATCCTTCTCTGAGAGCACTTCCCAAATTCTCTGGGAGGACTGCAGGCAGAGTGTCGTTATTCTCACAGTAGGTAAGGACAGAGGGCAGAGAGATGTTAATTTTCTTGCTTACAGATTACATATGTGATTCTAGACATTGCTGTGATAGGAGTCCAGTGCTGATACCCTTGTACTGCTTCTGTTCAACTTGCACTGCCACCTGGTTCTCTCTCTTGGCCACTCTTGTAGAGGAGGATGGACACCACCTTACCAGTAGAGGGTGGTGTGCTGCACCAGGGCATATGCATCCCCATCCTCAATGATCACCTTGCAGCTCATACAGGCAAAGCACTCTGGGTGGTACTTGAACTCCCCGGCCACCTGTGAAGAGGTGGGGGAAAAGGTAGACAGATGACAGACAGAGGAAGTGAGTCGTCACTGTTGCTGGAGGGCAGGGGTGGATGAATGACCTCTAATCTAGGATCTACAGGTCCTAGTCACAATCCACCTTTGCACTCCCTGCCCTAGAGCTTCCAGAGGATCAGATAGAGGTTTCCCTGTCATTTCTGAGATTACAAAAAACTGTTTTGGTCTTAGCCATGATAACAAGTTCCCAGAAGTCATCATCCTCACCAGAAAGGCACATTTCCTCTAACACAAGGTTGGCAAATCTGTAACTAGGCTTAAAGCCCTTTTCTGGAACAGGGAGGAGAGGTGGAACCTCTAACAACCCATTCCAACTCATTCCGATTCTCTGCACCCAATTTTGGTGTATCTTCCCATCAACCTGTAATGTGCTCCCTTGAGCCATTCATCCCATTGTATTGGAGATCCTCCCTGCCCATCCACTCACCCACTCCCAATATTGGATTGTTAAGTTTTCACAGGAAAAATCTTACCTGGCATTTGATTGGTACTCAACAAATATCTGTTAAATGATTGAAGAAATAAAAGGGAAGGCCTTGGCTGATGGAAGACTAGAAGATGAAAGGCCATGGGGAACCAGAGTGGACTCTGATGGCCAAGAGGGAATCACTCACCATGACGGGCCCTGTCATCATCAGAGAGCACCCATGGCAGAACTCCCCAAATTTCCCCCAGTAGTCCTTGTGGCAGTAAAGCTTCCCATCCTTCTCATAGTACCAGTTGGTGAGGGAATCCTGGCATTCTGAACACCTGAAAAGCAAGACAAGAAATTCTTCTGGATCCTTGGAACCAGGCTACACAGGCCATCTCTAGCTCCCAAGTTTAACAACAAAAAGGACAGATCTCTCTTTGATCCAAAGCCAGGATGGGGGAAAGTACAGTTTACTGCTTTCCTCTCAAAGGAAAGTCAATTCAGAGTGGAGATCCCAGAAACAAGTTCTATATTGCCTGCCTCACTTAGCACACTAGTGGTTTTTTTTTTTTTTTTTTTTTTTTTTTAACATTTTTGGGTCTTGAAGCCCTTAGAGAATCTAGTAAGAGTCAAGAACCCTCTTAGAAAAAGACACATACGAGGAAAATGTGCATATTATTTAGGTATGGTATGTGTGTGTGTCAAAGACTGAACCCTGGTTATGGCCCCAGTTAAGAACCTCTGGTCTAGACAAGTTATCTTGATGAACCAAAGCTCAATCATCTCTGTTCTTCAAAAACCTACCCATCGCCAACACCACTGCTGATGTAACAATTTTGTTAAAAAAAATTATGTTAAGGGTCGCCTGGGTGGCTCAGCGGTTCAGGGTCTGCCTTCGGCCCAGGGAGTGATCCTGGAGTCCCGAGATGGAATCCCACATCAGGCTCCCTTCATGGAGCCTGCTTCTCTGCCTGAGTCTCTGCCTCTCTGTGTCTCTCATGAATAAATAAAATCTTAAAAAACATTACGTTAAGTGTTAAGAAACAATCAAGCAAATCCAGAATGTGGGTCATTCTGTAAGACTACTGGTCTTGATTCTTCCAAAAAGTTAATGTCATAAGGGGGAAAAGGTACAGGGATTAAAAAAGCCTGGAGACACAGCAGCCAAATTTAACACCTAAAACTAGGATTCAATTCTGGATTGAAAAACAAAACAGGGATGCCTGGGTGGCTTATTGGTTGAGCATCTGTCTTCGGCTCAGGGCGTGGTCCCAGGGTAGAGTCCCACGTCGGGCTCCCTGCATGGGGCCTGCCTGCCTCTCTCTCTCTCTCTCTCTCTGTGTGTGTGTGTGTCTCTCATGAATAAACAAATAAAATCTTAAAAAAAAAAGAAAAAGAAAAAGAAAAACAAAACAGCCTTGAGTGACATTTTCGGAACTGAGGAAATTTGAATTTGGGCTATACATTAGATTATATTGTGAAATTACTACCCATTTTCTTAGGTACAACAATGATATTTTGGTTATATGGAAGAATTTTTAGAAGAAACAGTAAGGGTGAAGGTCAAGATATCTACAACCTACTTTTATACAGTTCAGCAAAAATAAAATACATTGTGTGTACATACTTGGAGAAAGTGACTTAAAGTCAACTAATCTAGGTGAAGCATACATGGGTATTCTTTGAACTATTCTTTCAATTCTATATATTTGAAAATTTTCAAACTAAAATGTGTGTGTGGGGGGTGGGAGCAAAATTCCATTAGCACTGTGCATGATATACATGTTAGACCCACAGCTCCTTTCTCCTCCAGTTATCTGGTTGTAAAGCTCCACTCCTCCATCAGGTTGAATGTGTTCTCGGGCCAAGTCTACACAAGATAAGCTTCTCATTTCTGAGCCTCTCAGCACCCAGAGCTAAGGGCTTCCAGGAATGCTGAGCCCATGCCATCTTTCTTCCCAGTGAAGATTCTATTCTTGTTGTCAAGACTTTGTACCACCCACCTGACTACATCCTTTCTCCTGAGAGGCAGGATGGAGTGGCCTCTTAGTGTGAATCCTGACCCTGCCAAGTTATGACATCTTGGGGAAGTTAACCTCACTTCTCTGACCCAGTTTTCTGATCTGTAAAATGGACTACTGTGAAAATGAAGCAGTATCAAACTATATGTAGGTCTATGTAAAGGCTAAGTACACTAGGAACTCAGTAAGTGTTAACTGCTTTTAAAGATGATGCTAATGCTAGCTGCTCACATTATTTGCCACTTCCTCCACTAGCTGGATAGCTCTGGACAACTTTTCTCAGTCGCTTTTCCTCCTTGACAAAATGTGACTAATAGCATCCTGCTACAAAGAGCACTGTGAAGACTAAGTGAGCTAATGTATGAAGAAAGCCTTTTGCAAACTGTGAAGAGCAAAGCAAGGTATTATTATAGTAGCTTGCTAGGCACTGCAGATATGAGATAGACTTGCAAGTTTCCCTACTCCACTTTCCAAAAGCTTATAATGAATTGGGGAAGAGAAAGTCTAAACAAAACTTAACTATGAAAGGTGAGAGATCACAATGGGTGCTACTACTTCTGGGCACTGCAGGAGGTAGAGGAGGGAGACAGGAAGGAGTTGAAGCAGCTATAGAAAACAATTGAGCTAGGGAGGTCTAGAGAAGCAGGACCCTGAGGATCTCTCTCTATGGAGTGTCCAGTTCCCCCCTGGCTGTTCAACACTGATAGCTTCTGCCATCAGCCATTGTTATCCTATAGCATTTCTTCTTGTTCTTTGGATGATGAACTTCAGGGACTTAAGAGCTGAGTATGGCATGAAGAGTATGGACACGAAGTACCTAGAATGGTGCAAGAATTATGAATTATAGGAGATGGTGGGGAAGACCCTATTCTGGGCATGCAGCTCAAATTCCTCTCAACATAAAAGGCATAATGGATGAGCTCTGAATTGGGAAGAAAGAGGTCTGGTTCAAATTCTTGGGAGCTACATGCCCTCGGACAAGGCCCTTTCTCTCTCTGGGTATAGTTTCCATCTGTAAAATGAAGGAATTAGACCATACCCCAGATCCCCCTAATTCTGTGCATACCTAGGTCTTTCCCTAAATGATCCAAGGTTCAAATTTCAGAATCACCACTTACCACAACTGATCTTGGGCTGGCTGCTTCATTTCTCATTTGTGAAATGGAGACATCACTACCTACTTTCAGGGTAACAGCGAGGACATTAAATCCACTTCTGAATAAGTGTGAGGAACCTAGCAAAGGGCCAGCACTAGAAGCTGGACGCTTCCTTCTTGCCTCCTAGCTTCTGATTTGAAGCTCCCAGGTACCTGTCTTTCTCCACTAGATTGTGAGCTCCTTGAGGACAGGAGCAGTGTCCCATTTACTGTTGGTAGATTCAGCACCTACAAAGGGCACAAGAGAGTAAGCCCTTTGCAGATGTTTCCAAACTAAAAATGGTGGGAGTGGCAAGAACCAGCAGTCCAGGTAGGACGGTGAACATTCTGTGGCTCAGTCACCAGGTCTTGCTCCTCTCCTATCTGCAGTGGAGAAGAGCTTGTGCATGTGTATTTGCACCCAAATGCAGGCCTGGGCCCTGTTACACCCTCTCAATGGTATGTGTGCTGCAGGGCACAGGAGTACCAGAACACGTCCTCCTTTCTACTGCCAATATCCTGCTTTTGTTTGTTGCAAGTAGCCCTGGCCAGGCCCAGGAGAGTGGGGAGACAAACGAGTACAGACATGCAGGAGAGCCACACCAGGCTTCTGGGAAGAACACCTGCCTGGAGAACGACATTACCAGTGCACACATCTGTGTCAAGGAATGCCTTTGAAGGGTATGGCCAGCTACAGAGTCAAAGTCAGCTGCTACAGGTGTTTGAAGAAACAGCTGATCGGAGGGCTGGTTATGGGTCTCTAAGTGGTTTTGTCACAGAACACAATTGGTTCTCACTGGAGTGGGAGACTTAAGAGACTGAGTTTAGATATTAAGAAGTTACTGCTACCTGTTACTTGAATGCCAACCATATTCTAGGTGCTGTATGAGGTGCCTTACTTACTTGATCTCTAATTTTGATCACATCCTGCAAGATTACAGGATTATCCCTGTTCTATAGACCAGAGAAAGAAAAGCAGAGTCAAGTCACTTTTGTAAAGTCACCCAACACATACATGATGGAGCTGGAGTTATAACGTGTGTGTACTTGGCCATTTTTCACTAGACCACATCACCTGAGTAATGCAGCACATCCATTAAGCTGGTCCTCAGGATTTGCATCTGTGAAAATAAGGAGGCTGGAGCCCAAAGAGCTCAAGTCCCTTTGAGTGTTAACACTTCATAAGGTTTCTCCTTAAATCCAAGTACTGAATGTTAAATGGCACAATGATTCTCTTCCTTCCTTTAGCCCACAGCCTTGTGTTCCCCGGCAATCTCTGCCTTTTTGAGGATCCAAAACACACTCTGGAAATTTAAGGTGCTACCCCCAAAAATCCCCCCTCAGATTCTTGGAGGCCACAGCAACAATATGTTTCTCCCAAAGCCAAGGCTCTTTTCCAGCTTTGTTTCTTAAGGTTTCAAGTGAAAGTCAAAATCTGCCCTAGCTGCAGGCTGCCCAAGAGCATCCAGCTTAGAAGTAGTGGAGTTGGTGGCAGAGCCCTAAACCGAGGTCTGAGGCATCAGTTACCACCCTCTCCCAAGCAACCAGAGTGAACAGAGCTAAAACCCTCCAGCCAGAAGAGATCATGGAGAGCCCACATGCACTAAGAACAATATCTAAAATTCCTTTCTCAAAGCACTATAGAGGGCCTGGGTAGCCACAAAGTGAACTGAACCTTGATGGTTACTTCAGTGGGTAGCTCAGATCCAAACTAAGGACTTAAAAAAAAATTATTTATTTTTAGAGAGATATAGTAAGAGAGCAAGTACGCAAGCAGAGGGGAGGAAGAGGTGGGACAGAAGGAGAAGGAGAGAGAAAATCTGAAGCAGATTCCCCACTGAGCATGGAGCCTGATCTGGAGCTCGATCCCAGGACCTTGAGATCATGACCTGAGCTGAAATCAGTAGTCAGATATTTAACTGACTGAGCCACCCAGACACCCCTAACAATTCCATTTTTAAGTAATCTCTATACCCAATGTGAGGCTTGAACCCACAACCCGAAGATCAAGAGTCACATGCTCCATAGATCAATCTAGCCAGGGACCCCAAACTTAGGACTTTGGAGTCACCAAGGAACACACAGGTAAAAAAAAAAAAAAGAAAAAAAAGATAATCAGGTTGAAATTCTTACAAATAACTCAAGACCTGGGTCCACATTCCTTCCTTGCTTGCCATTTACTATCTATGTCACCTCAAGCCAGTTATTTCATGACTCTGGGCCTTAGTCTACACATCTGTACGTTGGTGATGATAAAATCTCAGGAGTTTATGAGAATTACTTACAAAAATCTAGAATGATCCTAGGCTCACAGCAGGTGCCCAGTAAATGTTCATTTCCCTCCCTCCCTTTTTAAATTTGAGAACACCAAGGGCATAAGTAGACAGGTTCCTTTTCCTCCCATGCCTAAGCAGTATAGATCTGTATCTTGGCCCAGAACCAAACAGATTTCTGTGAGTAGAGAAGGTCCTAAAATGAATTATTTATCTAATCAATTAGAAACCAATTGATTGTGATGCCTGGGTTGCTCAGTGGTTGGGCATCTGCCTTTGGCTCAGGGAGTGATCCTGGGTCAGGGGATCGAGTCCTACAATGGGCTCCCTGCGAGGAGCCTGCTCCTCCCTCTATGTCTCTGCCTTTCTATATGTCTCTCATAAATAAAAACTAAAAAAAAAAAAAAAAAAAAAGAAAGAGAGAGAGAGAAACCAATTGATTATTATCAATTCCTATCAATTGGGAAATAGTTACTGTGTATCTAGGATGTGCAAGACCAAACAGGCAAGGTGCTATGCTGGGAGAAGCCAAGTGAGACAAGACATGGGGCCGCCCTCACTCACATGCAAATTCTTCAGACCAAATGTTTACAGGTAAGTTTTCAACCTTAGGTAGTTGAAGTAGTCACTATTGCAATGGATTTTCAAAGGTTAAAGAATAAGCCCTCCCATGTCCTGGTAAAGGCCTGGTTGGATGTTCATATTTAGTCTCTGGAATGAGCAGAAAGACTGTTGGGGAGAAGCTGCTTCCAGCCCCTTGCCTCTAAGCTCTGACTGGGCTAAAAAGGGGGAAATGGGCAGGTCTTTCTGCCACAGCCTGAGGGTACTGTGACCAGGCATGCCAACTCCTCTCTAGGAACAGAAGGGTGGATATAACAGGGGTCTAGAGATGCTGGCCCACCAGAGCCCAGTCTCCTGCCACTGAATTTTCATTATTATTCCTTTTTCCTGCAGACCCTGTAAGATTGAAACAGTCAATAAGACTGTAATTAATATGGACTATGCTGTTACCCTGCTAAAGAAAAATTAACCTAACACATTATAAGCCTCTGATCAGCAAGAAAGCAAGAAGTGTTACCAAAGTGTGTTGATTCCGTTCCAACCAAAAGCCAAGACACCTGTATATTCAAGTAATTTGTGCCATCATACAAAAGTTAAGGGATTAGGAAAAAATAGAGAAGAGCTTGTGTGTCTCTGAGGAGCCACAGGAGTTGCGAAGTTATAGGAATTACTCACCTGATCTGAGTCCTTCACTTTTCAGGTAAGAGAGTCCTAAAGGAACTAAGGCAGCTGCCAAATGTTACTGCTAAGCTGGGCAGAGTTAAGAATAATTTTTCCCTTTAAATGTGGGTTGCTGGGGATCCCTGGGTGGCGCAGCGGTTCGGCGCCTGCCTTTGGCCCGGGGCGCGATCCTGGAGACCCGGGATCGAATCCCACATCGGGCTCCCAGTGCATGGAGCCTGCTTCTGCCTCTCTCTCTCTCTCTCTCTCTCTCTCTCTCTCTGTGACTATCATAAATAAATAATAATAATAAAAAAAAATTTAAATGTGGGTTGCTTTAGAATAAAAAGATGCACTTGTTTTCTTCAAGAGGCAATGTGTAAATCAAACCCATTAAAATCTATGTTGGACAATAAGGGAAATTCTACAGAAGAAAAATTCTTTAAAGATGTCAGACAAAAGTCACTCCTTAATTTACCTCTTCTGTAAATTCCAATTTGAGGCGTTTTCTTACTCGGGAGCACACCTATAATTGTGCCCCCCGCCCCCCTTCCACTAGTGGCATTGACGGAGAACTGTGCACTCTGTTGAGCGCAGTCTGTCAGGCAGGCAGGGGGTGTACAGGGTACAGAAATTACATTCTTCATTCCCCGCTCCCTCGTCCCTCCCTTGTGCATTGTCACGCCTGATCATGTCCCCGTGGAATTTGGTTGCGTCACTTTCCTGCAACCACAGCCCTAGAACTCCTGTGGACTTTGTACTCCCCCAGACACTTGGGGTCAAGGACTTAATTTTTTTCACAGAATCTGGCAAGGGTTGTGTTCGGAAGCCCAGAAAGTCCAACTCCTATGCTCTGCAGTGGAGAAAACTGAAGCCCAGGGAGGGGACTGGCACCTGGTCAGAGAGGAGCCCTTGAGGGATGCTCTGTAATAAGGGAGGGAGCTGATGGTGGGAGCAGTATTCTGACCAGTGACTGTGGTGTTTGATTAGACTGATACCTGGGAGAGCAGAAGGTCTGGGTGGTCCCTCCTATGGAGTACAGAGCCCTGCACGCTGGCCATCTCTCCAAAAGTGGCTCCAGGAATGCGGCCTCTCATTTGGGGGAGGTGAGGGGGCTAAAATGAGTCAGTACCCCCCTGACTCCAGCTGGGCAAACAAGAACTAGGGTAGAGAGGGAAGTCAGGCTCCCCAGAGGCACGGAGACAGAGCAGGACAAGGAATAGGCAAACCTGGGGAGGCACTGGTGGCATGACCCTCAAAAAGTCCAGTTTGAGGGGTACTTGGGAGGCTCAGTGATCTGGTAGTTCTGGGATCAAGCCCCACATCGGGCTCCCCATGGGGAGCCTGCTTCTCTGCCTATGTTTCTGCCTGTGTCTCTCATGAATAAAATCTTAAAGAAAAAAAAAAAAGGCCAGGTTCAGAGTTCATTATCTGCTCTAGCTCCTGAGTTATGTCCTGTCCCCAGAGATTAAGAGGGGCACAGCATTCCCTGCTCCTAAGGGAACAACCCCTCCCCCAAGCTGCCTTTCCAGGATTAAGAGTAAGGGGGATTAATGAGGGCCTGGTCTAAACTAGTGGCTACTTCAATACTCGATTCCACATGGCAAAATCTGCTCTTAAACTCAAGATCAATTCACACTGGCTCTTCAGAAAAGAAGCTCTGCCATCCCTTCAATGTGCCAGGCAAACTATGGGGGCCCTTTTATTGGACTCTCTGCTGGGAGAAGAAAGCAGAGACTGCCCTTGGAGGTGTGAGCAGAGGAAGGTGCAGCCTCCTGAAGAATGAAAACAAACGCAGGAAGATGGGAAAGGCTGACCAGAGACCTCATATGTTAATTCTGTTGAAAGTGGTTGCTTCCTTAAAACGGGGATACATACTGCCCGCAGGCTTTGAGAGAATTAAAGGATAAAGTGCCCAGCAGGATGCCTGAAGAGTCAGCACAGAGGACTAGTTCTCTTCTCCCTCCCCCAAATCCCAAGGCTTCCCACCACTCTACCAGGGTCCAGTAATTCCGTGAAACCACATGGTGTTCTGCTTTTCTGCTCAGAGCATGGCCACCTGACTAGTATCCTGGCAGCGAGGTCTGGGCATGAAGCTGGGTTGGGGAAGCCAAAAGGGAGAGGTCGACCAGGACCACTGGTGAGGGGGAGGCAGCCCTTGGAACAACAGTCTGCTCCCAAAGAATGAAAACAAGCCCCACCCTGGCCAGGAATGGCTCCATTCAGGAGGGACCCTGAGGGCCAGAAACCCCCTGGGGAGTTTCTGTTGGAGGTAGGGTGGGGCGGAGTGCAAAGAAAGGCAGGTCAGAAGTAGAAAGTTTCCACATCTCCCTCTGAGAAACCCCACAGAAAAAGGCCAGCAGAGGTCTCAGGCCTGGAGATCCGGCCTGTGGGGGGCGGGGGCCGAGGGGGGCCGGTAGTGGTGGCCAGAAGCTCAGGAACAGTCTAAAGCCAATTGCCCCACTCTTGGAAGCCCTGCCCAGGCCTTTCCCTAGCAACTGTACTCACCTGGGAGCTCAGAACCCCTTAACGCCAGAGGCAAATGTGCCTGCCCTTAATAGAAAAAACATTTATAGAGCACCTACTGTGTACCAGGTTGCCCACACCCAAGCCTTGCCAGCTTCTTCCATGCTGTTTGACAAAACCTGTCCATCCTGCTTGTTGGGACAAATTCCTGGCAGACAGCACGGCCTGCAGGTAAGACACGTGAAAGCTGGAAGAAAGCACCCTATTTGTGCTCTTCCCCCGGAAGCAGTAACACCAAGAACAGGCAGGGTCACTGGCATCTTTTGGAGGCTCTTTCAGGTATGCCTGGGAAGGAAGGAGAGCCGGAGTTCCCCTGGAACCTCCGTCTGGGCATATCCCTCACCTCACCATTCCTAGAACATGGTGGGAGGCTTCACCAGGCCTATTCTGCTTGGGAAGAGCTTCTGCTAGCTTCTGCCTGACAGAAAACGGTGGTCAAGGGACACATGAAATCTGAGAAGCAGGTTCAGGGAGGCCTCTGCCCTCCCCTCAGGACCAGGGGCCATTAGAGGAGATGGAGAGGGGGACTCCGAGCCCAACTCACCGAAAGGGGTCTCTGGAGGTGAAGTAAGCCGGGATGGACAAGTAACTCCCCATCTTCTTCCCACACCAGATAAACAAGCTCAGCTGCAAACCCGTCTGGGAGTGCCTCAGGCTGGCTGCAGACGGCCACCATGACAGGCCCACGGCTCTCGGCACCTCTGGCTGTGGGCGGGCTGCCCAGGGCTCACCTCTCCCTCCGGAGAAGCCAGAGGGACGTGAGGACTCCGGGCCACTTGCCCCCCGGCAGATTCCTGCAGGGGGTCATGGCTGGGATGGCTCCTCCCCAGTTCTCGGAAGCTCCGGTGGATCCTCAGGACTCCGAGAGAACCACCTCTCTGCAGAGGCTACACACACACAGGGATTCCTGGGCTGGGGCCGGTGACTAGCTAAGAAAGAAGCGCTGCTGTCAAGTTAGCCTTCTTCTTCAGTCCCTCCCCTGATGAGGGAGGGAGGGAGGAAGAGGAGGGGCTCCTCGCGGAACCGAGGTGTGTGGTTGGAGCAGCTATTAGGAAATAGACCTTGCAGGCAAGGGGTGGAGCTGGGCTGGAGGGAGGCTGCAGGCTAGCGCCGCAGACAATAACCAGGACTGGCTGAGCGTCCATCCCTGAGCTCCGGGAAGGGCAGGGCAGAGAAAGAGAGCACATCTACCCCCAAGTGTCCCCAGCCTGAGGAGCTGCCCAAAGCATAGTTAATTCTGCTCGGAGGTGAAGGAAAGCACGGGATACCAACTCCAGGCCAAACCACGCCCCCCTGAAGGCGGTGTGGGGGGGGTGTCTCTTGGGCAGGGGAGGCAGGTCTAGAGACCCAGGTCCAGAGAACTGCCCTCTAGATGCTTTGAGCTGGCATCTACTGGGTCCTGGCACTAGGGTCCCCATTCATCCTTTCCCTCGCCTGGCCTGGGGACAGCCCCCAGAACTAGCCAATGGGGGCTGCCACTCCATTTCTGGGCAGAGCTGTGCTGAGCAGGAGGAAACAAGGCCTAGAGGGTTAAGTGACACCTGAAGTTTCCCCATGTAACAAGCATTGTATAAGCACTCTTATTGCTCCAAGATGGGAATTATCTCCATAAACAAGGAAAGCAAGGTTCAGAGAGATTAGCTAACTAACCCAAGGCCAAAATACTAGTCAGTGGCAGGCCTGGGATTTAAACGTAGGCCCATGTGAGCCCAGAGCTCATTCTCTTTTAGGGGAAATATCTCCCTCAAAGCCTTTCTGCAAGTTGGAGACAGCACAAACCGGAGTCCAGGTCATCTATCACCTCTCTTTCATTGCCAGAACACCATCCATTGGCCTCAGGGGGCAGTGGTGCTGCTTCTGCTGTGGCCATGGCAACCAGGCTGAAAAATGGGGCATGATGGAGGACAAAGCTGGGAGTGCCTGTGCGGATGATGGGCCTAAGTATCTGGAGGGGCAGCCTGGCTGAAAAGCACCAGCTGAGGAGATGACCAAACCAGAGTCCACCATTAGGAAAGCCCCTTATCCCTCTGGCTGCAGGACTGTGAGGGGAGAAGTAAGGTTGCTGGATTGGGACACATCCAGACCCCTCTGTTGGACTTGAGCAGCTCTCTCCCACCAAGCACACATTCTTCTCTACTGAAGTCACCCTGTCACTGTGAAAGGAAAGTCTATGGCAAAGGTGGTGGCTGGGTTACAAGGGAACATTTTCCTATTCCTCTACGGATTGGGCACACAGGTAACAATGAATGTGATAAGAGAGACTGTGTTTGCACCCTGTTATAAGCTACCATTTATTAAACACTTTGTTCCAGGCTCTGTGTTAACTGCTCTCCATCTGTTAATTGTCTGACTTAAATTGCCAATATATGGGGTAGATGTTATCCCCATTTAACAGATAAGGAAACTGAGGTTTGGAAGGGTTTCGTCAATAACCTGAAGACAAACAGCTGGTAAGTGGTGCAGCTGGGTTTCAAACCTAGTTAGTGTGATTGTAGATCAGGGGTTTCCATAAAGGGCCAAAGAACAAATATTTTACGCTTTGCAGGCCTACACAAACAGAGACTCCCTCACTGCAGTGCCAAAGTGGCCATATATAAAATGTAAACAAATCGATGTGGCCATTTTCCAATAAGCCTTTATTTATAGACAATGAAATTTGAATTTCATGTAACTTTCATGTGCCATGAAATATTCTTTTGCTTCCCCAACCCCAATCATTAAAAAATGTAAAAATCACAGGCCATACAAAAACAGGCAATGGAATATAGTTTGTCAACTGTTCTGCAGCCAAGGAACTCAACCACTCTGTCTACTGCCCTAATAGTGAAGACCAGCTTTTGGCACAATTGCAGAACTCAGCCACATCTATCTACTGGCACACAGACACCACACTCCAGCCCCAGAAGCAGCCAGCAGGGAGTAAGCACTGGACGGGCACTCACCCTGCACCAAGCACTGCTCATAGCACTCACACATACGAATGAATTTAACCCACACTAGTCAGTAGTGCTATACTCTCTCCCTTTTTACAGAGGGAGGAATTGAAGTACAGAGTTTAAATTGCTTGTATGAGGTTACTCAGCTGTATAAGTGAGAGGTGAAGTCAGGATTCGAACCCAGGCTTTTTATACTGAGCTCCACCATCACTGCTAGAGCCTGGTCTGGGCCTGGAGCCAGAATGTCTGGGTCTGAATGCGACAATGCACTGTGTGTAAGCCCTT
Organism: Vulpes vulpes; assembly: GCF_048418805.1. Lineage (NCBI taxonomy): Eukaryota > Metazoa > Chordata > Mammalia > Carnivora > Canidae > Vulpes > Vulpes vulpes. The sequence continues at coordinate 25,323,699 of NC_132789.1, read as the reverse complement.
GGCACAGAGTCTGGAACACATTAAGAGTTGATAAATGTTAGCTGCTAATATCATTAAGACTATTGTTACTACCACTATGAGCTAGCTATGTGGCCTTCAGCAAGTCACTGCCTCTGTCTGGGCCTTGGTTAAGTCTCTACATAGCTTCCGGCTTCAACATTTGTCAACCCTATAAGGGTGCAGAGGGCTCCCTGTTTTCCTTGCATCTCAAGTTAAGTTTAAACCTCTTGAGCCAGCTCTGAGGTGACTGAGATCCCAACCTGAGGGCCACACAGGAGCCACAGAAGAGGAAGGTTGAAAAGGGAAACAACACACAGGATACTAAATGGCTCATCCAGCTGGAGAGCTGGGAGCTCTCTTTCTCCCAGCAATAGAGCAAACTGTTTCTCACCAAAAATCTATTATGTTCTCTTGTAATTCGATCAGGCAAGAAGGGGGCCCCAAATTAAGTCTGGAACTAGCAAATTATCTTCTAATTGCACCCTCTGATTTTCATCTGATGAACAGAGTGCAGATGGAAGAAAATGAAAGCCACAAAGAGACTGGGGCCAGGGAGCCCATGAGCATAACTCCTCTTGACATTTCACACAGCTCTGCTGTTCCAGCGGCGGCGGGCTCAGTGAGTCGGTGTCTAGGAATGTGAGCAGGAGGCTGCAGGCGTTCTCTATTCCCCCTAACTCAGCTTACAAAGGACTCAGTAGGTGGGTGGGTGTGTGGGGAACTAGTATGAGGGCTTCTCAATGCCATGAAAACCGCCTCCTCCTTAAAGAGGGGAGCAGCCTCTCTGCATGTCGTGAGCGGAAGCCCCTCCTAGGTGGAATCCATCTGACCTCCATAAATCCAGCCTTCAGGAGGAACCACTGAAGGACTGATCATCAGATGTGATAAGCTGCTGGCTGCTCAGACCCAAGCGTGTGGTTCCTCAAGGACAACTTCAAAGGGACTAAACCACCCAGAACTGGGAGGTGAAAGGTCACATTGGAGACTATACATCCCCCTCGTGTCCTTGGATACTGGTCCTGGACGGAAAGCTGCTCTTCTAGGTCCCTAGGACAGCAGGCAGAGGATTCAGCAGTTATGGATGCCAGAGGCAACTGCAAGGATCCTTGGATTGGCAGTTACGGACAGGATAAAATGGCAGGAGAGGTACTAATCTCCTGCACATTTCACAAGTTGAAAACCTGATGAGGAGCCAAGCAAGCTGATTCTGAAAAATCAGCTGAGATGCAAGAGGTTGAAGGCAATAGCCTTTCAGGCTGGCAGCCCCAAGTGAGCACTCCAGTGAGTAGTCCATGAATCACCAGGACCTCTCCTCAGAAAGCAGCTCTGGTCAGAAAAATCTGAAGTCCAAGGAACTGTGTTCATGTGGGGCCCTCTATTGGCCAGGAGGACTCCAACCAAGAAAGGGAGCTCCCGGGGACTCCATAGCTTCTGAACCTTGAAAGGTGAGCATTGCCACCTTCCTCTACTGACCATTTGTCCAGCCTCTGCTCCTCCTCTCTTTCAACATGACTGTAGCAGTCATCTTTCTAAAACAGGAGTCCTGGAAATTCCACTGATAGAAATTTTGCCCAGATGGGGTGCCTGGGTGGCTCAGTCTGTTAAGTGTCTGCCTTCAGCTCAAGTCTTGATCCGGGATCTTGGGATCCAGCCCCACAGCAGGGTCCCTTTTCCCTCTCTCTCTCTGCTGCTCCTCCTGTTTGTACTCTTTCTCTCAAATAAGTAAATAAAATCTTTAAAAAAAAAAAAAGAAAAGAAAAATTGCCCTGAGAAATATTCCTATAAATGAGCTAGGACATGGATCTAGTATTTTTTAATACTAAAAGATTAGGAACAGTCATGTATCCAATAATGAGTGGGCTAAATACAATTACACATGCTACTACAGAATATTATGCAGCTGTTAAAAATAATGAGGTAGGGCAGCCCCAGTGGCACAGTGGTTTAGCGCCGCCTGCAGCCTGAGGTGTGATCCTGGAGATCCGGGATCGAGTCCCATGTCGGGCTCCTTGCTTGGAGCCTGCTTCTCCCTCTGCCTGTGTCTCTGCTTCTCTCTGTGTGTCTCTCATGAATAAATAAATAAAATCTTAAAAATAATGAGGTAGACTCCAGGTACTGAAACAGAAGTTGTCCTGAGTGAGATGTTACATAAAAAAATCCAAGTATCAGACACAGTGTATACTATAATCCCACTGTTTAAAAACTCTAGGTGCATAATCCTTAGAGATCATCTGGAAGACTCCACTACTTGGTTGTTTCACCTTTCAAGTAGTGAGACATCTAGAGGCAGGGATAAAAATAGCATTCATTCTCTACCTTTTTTTTTTTTTTTTAGATTTTTTATTTATTTACTCATGAGCGACAGAGAGAGAAAGAGGGGCAGTGACACAGGCAGAGACAGAAGCAGGCTCCATGCAGGAAGCCCGACGTGGGACTCGATCCTGGATTTCCAGGATCACACCCTGGGCTGCAGGCGGCGCTAAACCCCTATGCCACTGGGGCTGCCCATTTTGATACTGTTTCCATTTTTCTTTTTTACACTTATGTGTGCTTTTTATTTTTATATTCATGAGAGACAAGAGAGACAGAGGTAGAGACATAGGCAGAGGGAGAAGCAGACTCCCTGTGGGGAGCCTGATGTGGTACTCGATCCCAGGATCCTGGGATCCTGACCTGAGCCAAAGGCAGATGTTCAACTATTGAGCCATCCAGATGCCCCAATAAATAAAATCTTAAATTAAAAAAAAGGAGCCCCAAGTCCCACCTCCTCACATTTTCCCCCTAGTGCCCCTGTCCAAAGGCAAAGCCTACCTGGTGTACTACACCTCAGATTCCTGGGGTTATTTCTTTTTCTTTTTCTTTTTCTTTTCTTTTCCTTTTCTTTTCCTTTTCTTTTCTTTCTTCTTTCCAGATTTATTTATTTGAGGGGGGGGTGAGGGGGTCGGGTAAGGTGCACAGGAGAGCAGGGGGAGGGACAGAAGGAGAGGGAGGAAAGAAGCAGACTCCCCACTGATGTGAGGCTCAATCCCACAACCCTGAGATCATGACCTGAACTGAAATCAAGAGTTGGCCATTTAACTGACTAAGCCACTCACTCTCCTGGGTCTATTTATCCAGCTTCCCCATCAGGGTTAAGCTGGCCACCTCCTGCGCCATTCCACTTCTTGACCCAGCCACATAGGTTTTCCCAAGCCTTTGCTTAGTTCCTCCTGTAATGTCTTCCATCTTCAGGCTGGTGGATGTCTCCTCCTTTATCCAGGTCCAGTTCCAACAGAGCACTCCCATCTCCTCCGGGAAGAGTTCATGTGTCTCTAAGCACCACACACAGGAAGGGCTCTAAGCCAGTATCTGTCTAGGGCCAGATCAAACTACATGCGGCCCATAGCAGACTCACATTGCATCCAGAGATGCCCACTACATAAACATATGACTCAGGAACTCCCTTATGAGCAACTACAGTACTAGAGTGATGATGGTAACTAATGTTTATAAAGCATTTTCAGTTTACAGAAAATGAAAATACTTCATCTAGTTTAATCCCTGTAACAACTTCACAAGGTATACCTATATAGCACAGACCGGGTAAGGGAAGTCAAGAGGTGTTAGGTGATTCATCCAAGGTTACTGCTGGGAAGTGCAAGACTGAGATTAAAAGCTGCCTTGCTGACCTCAAATCCCATGCCTTTTTCTCAGCGTGAGCCCTAGCAATGTGTTTAGGAATCTCACCTCTCCAATACAGGGCCTCAAACTGCTGGGTGTGTTGAATTCCTGCACCTGATTTTTCTAGGTTTCCTGCTCACATTCTTACTGTCAGAACTTGCCAAATGCCTTGTGGAAATCAAGAGAGTGTCTCATGACTTCCAATCCAGTGAAAACATGAAGTCATGACTAATTCACTACCACTGAATCCTAGTGATGGGCTCTCTTCTAAGTGTTCACTGTCCATCTATTCTATCATCTGCAAAATTCCATAGAATTCACTAGAATTTGATCAAAAGGATTAATTTGATCAAAAGTCAAAAGGATTATGAGTTTACTTTTTCCTTCTTTTTGAAAACTGAATCAGTTAGCTATTTCTGCCTTTATTTTGCTAATGGATCCCTGTTATATGGCAGGTGTGGATCAAATAATCAAAATACTTGGATACGGTCCCCATTCTCTGAGGTTTCTCAAAAGTTACTAATAGTGGTTCCACTACTATGCTACAAAGATTTTTCATTTTTTTTCTTTTTCCAGTATACTAGGAAATAATTTTCCTTTTTTTTTTTTTTAGAAAGTTTTTTTTTTTTTTTAGGAAATAATTTTCCATCTAAAAACTAAACACATTTCATGTGATTGGGTATCCTTATGCATCTTGAGCTTCCCATCCTCCCTTCCTAGTTTCAAGTTCATGAGCTGTAAATCAAAGGATTGGACTAACTCTCTAAGGTTCTATCCAGATTTCCATGACACTTAAGATGGATGCCAAGGATTATCTTTTGCTGGGTGTTTGTTAATATGACACCACATTCCAGAAGTTGTGGACACTTGGTTCCCGCTCTGCAAAACACTAAGTTCCATGAGTTAGGCACTGAGGTAGGTTTGCTCACATATGCTTTCATTTAATTCTCAAAACTTGGTGAGGTTGAGGTTGCCATCTCCTTTCTATGTATGAGGAAATAAGGTTCACAGAGAAGGCTGTGATTCAAGGTCACAGGTCTAGGAATTGGCAGAGCTGGGATTTAACCCAAGTCTTTGGATTCCAGGTTCAAGCAGTAAAGTTGTCTCAAATAACTATTTTACACTTGCTATTTGATTTGCAATAGTATTTCTGAAATGTGGTAGAGAGAAGAATGCATCAGACTCTCAGGGACAGTTTGCTGAAAATGAAGATTCTGGGGCCTTAACTGAAGCCTACATAGTATGGATTGCTGAGACCGTGTCCAAGAATCTGTATTTTAAACAAGCCCCAGTGTCTCTGATGCACACTGAATACTGAATCTACTACTTAATTCTTTCCTATGGGCTCTTCCACTTGATTTCATCCTTCTCTCACACTAACCTTTTTTTTTTTTTTAAAGATTTTATTTATTTATTTATTTATTTATTTATTTATTTATTTATTCATGAGAGACAGAGAGAGAGAGAGAGAGAGAGAGAGAGGCAGAGACACAGGCGGAGGGAGAAGCACGCTCCATGCAGGGAGTCTAACACGGGACTCAATCCCAGGTCTCCAGGATCCCGCCTGGGCCGAAGGCGGCGCTAAACCGCTGAGCCACCTGGTTGCCTTCACACTACTAACCTTGAGAGGCGAGCAGGATAGATCGCTATTACCCTCCCAGCTACAAATGAGGAAATGATTCAAAGATAAGTTGTTCACTTTCTTATTCTGAATTAAGCTTAAAAAATAAATGTTTAGTGGTTGAAATTTTGGAAAGCCTTGGATCGCTGGGGACTTTCACCATCCTGGTACTATTCTTACTCATTTGTAACCCCATAGCTGCCTCTCTTTTTTCTTCAGTGACATTGTAGTGGTACTCAGGGTATTGTAGGAAAAGATGACTCCAGTATATAGGGTGATCTCATGAAAGACCACCTTTGGAACTGAAACAAAACACAAGGGCTGACATTAGTCAATTTCAGAAATAGCTGATGCTGCTGTAAGAGTCAGTGCTACTGATGGGAGCCCAGTGGACACCCTCTGATCTAAGCAGGATCACCACAGAGCAGCCTCAGGAAGATATGACCAGAAGATGACTGACAGAAGAAAACTATCCTCAAACCTGGCCTGAGGTACTCAGAAGGTTTTTCCTGGTAATAGTGACAAACATGAAGGAGAATTTGTTAGCACCCCTCCAGTACTGCCCAGGAAGGGGGATTCTAGTCCTTGGGGGAAAAATTCAAGGCAAATTAGCTGCCACAATGTAGAAGCCATGCCATCCTTTGAGCTTTGATGGTTTCAGGCTTTATAATGACATTTATAGACAGAGATCTTACTCCATACTCTCATTTCAGAAGGAAAGCTCCTGCTTGGGAGAATACTGCAGAGCAAAAATGATGGTGATGATGCATACAGAAAAGGCTTCATCCACATGTCCAAAGAGAAAGGTGGTCATTTGACAAAAACATCATTTGTCCAACAAACACTGAGTACCCACTGCACTCTGGGCACTCGGCTAAGCTCTAGGATACAAAGAGAATTTCTTATGCTAAGAGTGATGTTAGATGTGTAAACAAATATCGACAGGACAATAATTGAGGTATAATAATAACAAAGAGGAAGAAAGTCTCCTCTGTTTGATGGGGAAGGTTCAGGGTAGATTTGGCAAGGCTGGGATGCCTGGGTGGCTTAGCGGTTGGGCATCTGCCTTTGGCTCAGGGTGTGATCCTGGAGTCCTGGGATCGAATCCCACATTGGGCTCCCTGCATGGAGCCTGCTTCTCCCTCTGCCTGTGTCTCTGCCTCTCTCTGTGTCTCTTGTGAATAAATAAATAAATAAATCTTAAAAAGAAAAAAAGAATTTGGCAAGGCTCTTTCACAGGGGACAAGATGTATCAGTTGAATCTAAAGGCTGATTACCAGGCAGACAAAAGGCATTTCAGCCTGAAGGGACAACATATGTAGTAAATGTACTAAGGTATAACAGAGTATGGTCCATAAGATGCAGTGCAGGGCATGTGTGAAGGATGATCAGAGAGGAGGCTAGGATGGTGGGAGAGGGCAAGGGCAGATCCTCAAGAGGCAGATCTGTCAGGTGAGAGTCACCCACAGGCAGTGAAGAGTTATCAGAGGTGTTTAAGCAAGCAGAGGTTCCCAATGAATGGAACATAAAGCCTGAATCACCAAAGACAGTGCTGGTCTTTAGTTGTCAATATATATGTCTCCTTGAACGGGCATTTATGTTTCAAGTCTACACTGGCTGTAGATGTGTCCACATGAAGTCTGCTGGCCAGCTAGTGTTCACTAACAGCAAACTATGGCTTCATTAACAAGCAACATCTCTACTGAGCTGGTCATTTTAACAGCTGAGATCTGCCTGTATGGGCTGTAAGCAGTTAAGAATGATGTTGTGACCTCTTATAGATAATCATCTCCTGTTGTTCTATAATATAACTGAATGTCCAACATTCAGTGTCCACAGCTGTGATTATATAGACATTATTCTCCTGGATGCACCAGAAAAAAAAAAATGCTTTGGATACCTTAATAAGTCTCCAGGTAATGCCAGGAGGAGAGCCCTGGCCTGAAAGAGAAGACCTGATAATCTGAGCTGGCTAAAAATAGACTTGCTGTGTGAGCTGAGGCAAGCCATTAAACTTTCCTGGGCTTTAATTTCTTCCTCTGTAAAAGGAAGGATTTAGGTTGGTAAGCAAGTAAGTAAATAAATAAATAAATAAATAAATATTCCAGCAGTAGGCCAATATTGAAGAGAGACACAAGTAAGAGGTTGTGGTCAGAGAAAGGTTGACTGGCTGGCCACCCAGAGACCTCTCCAAGGCTATCATTACCTTGATAAATGACCCTTAATTCAGGCCTCGTTTTTGGCCTGGGAGGTCCAGAAACAGGACTTCATGGTACTCTGCAAGGGTTAGACATCCTACAATGGCTCTAATCACTTATCAACCCCACAGACCATTTATGAATTCACAGTTGGAATTAAAATATCTACATCCTCTATACAGGTACTATCTCCAGACCCTGTTATCAAGAAGCCCAAGAAGCCCAAGAAGCTGAATTAGGCATCAGAAGGTTGTTCTGTTGGCATGAACCTAAAGAGCCATAAGAATCCATGGAGAGAAATTTCATTCTGGCACTAGTGAGCCAGCCAAACCAGCCCTGTCTATACCAAAGAACCCCCTTCTGGAGACCAAATCCAGATTCAATATTTTTAACTGGACATGCTACTAGTTTTGCTTCACTAACTTTTCACTTTCTGTTTCACTGCTGGCCACTCATTATTCCAACTGGCTTTTAAACTAATTTTTAATTGAAAAAAAAAAAAACGCACTACTTCTTCAGATATGTAACAATCACCGATTCATATATTCAGCTCTGAGAGGCATTTGGCTCCCTAGTAGCTAATAACAAATGGCTAACGCTTATCAGCATTCACTCCATGTGAGACTCTGTTACTACCCAGTACTACACAGGACTTTCCTCATTTACCGCTCCATTAGGAATTAGGGAGAAGGTTTGTTATCTCCATTTTAGAGATGAGGATATGAAGGACAGAAAAGGTAAGTAACTTGCCCAATATGCACAACTAATAAATGAAAGAATCAGGATTTGAACCCAAGTAATCTGGTTCTAGAGTCTGTGCTCTTAATGACCACATGATACTGCTCTTATTACATGTAGATCTGAGTAGTTTAAACCCTAGAGGACAAACTTCATTTCCAACTTCTTGGAGAATCGCCAACCTATTCCTTCACTCCCTGCCAAAAATCACCCATAAGTAAAAGATATTATTATTAAGTATTCCACTTTTTCCCACACTATACTTTACTGTACATCTTCACCTAATGCTGTCCTTCAAAGCTTTCTAAAAGGGATCCCTGGGTGGTGCAGCGCTTTAGCGCCTGCCTTTGGCCCAGGGCGCGATCTTGGAGACCTGGGATCGAATCCCACGTCGGGCTCCCAGTGCATGGAGCCTGCTTCTCCCTCTGCCTATGTCTCTGCCTCTCTCTCTCTCTCTCTCTGTGACTATCATAAATAAATAAAAAATTAAAAAAAAAAAAAAGCTTTCTAAATATAAAAAACAGGGGCACCTGGGTGGTTCAGTCAGTTAAGCATCTGCCTTTGGCTCAGGTCATGAACTTGGGTCCGGGGATTGAGCCCTACATTGGGCGGGGGGGGGGGGGGAGTCCCTGCTCAGCGGGGAGTCTGCTTCTCCTTCTCCCTCTGCTCCTCCCCAATGTTCGTGCTTTCGCTTCTCTCTAATAAATAAAAAAATATTTAAAACAAATAAATAAGGGGATCCCTGGGTGGCGCAGTGGTTTGGCGCCTGCCTTTGGCCCAGGGCGCGATCCTGGAGACCCGGGATCGAATCCCACGTCGGGCTTCCGGTGCATGGAGCCTGCTTCTCCCTCTGCCTGTGTCTCTGCCCCCCTCTCTCTCTCTCTGTGTGACTATTGTAGATAAATAAAAAGATTAAAAAAAAAACAAATAAATAAAATATAAAAAACAAATAAATAGAGGGACCTAGGTGGCAGTTGGTTAAGCCTCCCACTCTTGGGTTTTTGGCTCAGGTTGTGGTCTCATAATCTCATGTTGGGCCTCACACTGGGCTTCATGCTCAGCATGGAGTCTGCTTAAGACTCTCTCTCCCTTTCCCTCTGTCTCTCCCCCTGTGCACTTGCTCTCTATAGTCCTCAAATAAATAAATTAAAAAAAAATAGGGCGCCTGGATGGCTCAGTCAGTTAAGGATCCCATTTTTGATTTTGGCTCAGGTCATGATCTCAGGGTTGTGGGATCGAGCCTCTCTAAGATTCTCTTTCTCCCTCTACCCTCTCTCCCCCTCAAACAAACTTATGACTAGAATTGAAATTTATGGCTAAAATTTTTGCTGGATTTCAATTCATAATTAGTTTGGTCTAGAGTAGCTAAACTCATTCTTCCCTACTGTTCTCTCCAGGGTTTCTTCGTGTCTGGCTGATACTTACAGAGAAGTACAGCTCAAGACTTGCTACTGGACAAGACTGCTAGGTCATCCTCTCTGTCTCCTTTAGGGGAAGAAGACAAAGCTTTAACTTCTCATCTCAACACTTGCAGGCAATTTTCCAAAACAACCCAATGTCTGGAACTTACTCCTCTCTGCCACTTACAGTAACTGCAGCCACAGTGGCTGCTAAGGGAAGGATGTGGGGAAGGGGAAGGGGAAGGGCAGGGAAAGGCCTCACTTACATCATATCTCTTGGCCACCCCTGGCAATTCATTCAACAAATATCTTGCCCATGCCAACAATGTGCTCAGTGGTGACACAATGGGGGGCAAAATGTCCCATAGCCATGACTAGCCATGACTATACTTACTTACAGAATATTAGAGGTCTCAGGATGTCATTAAGGAGATGATCAAATGAATAAATATAAAATTAAAACCACAAAAAAAGCTTCAAAGAGAAAGTCTATGAAAGCATAAATAGGGATGCCAGGTGTCCCTGCTAATGTCTATTAAGTCCTAATTATGGCCAGGCACTGTGTGGAAGGGCTTTAAATACATGATCAAATTTAATCTGCATAACAGGGACGCCTTGGGTGGCTCAGTGGTTGAGCGTCTGCCTTCGGCTCAGGGCATGATCCTGGAGTCCTGGGATCAAATCCTGCATCGGGCTCCTCTCGAGGAGCCTGCTTCTCCCTCTGCCTGTGTCCCTGCCTCTCTCTCTGTGTCTTTCATGAGTAAATAAATAAAATCTTAAAAAAAAAAAGAAAGCATAAAACAGGGGCCATGACCTATTTTATAACTATTTCCCTGACATCCAAGTAAAGATCTGAAGGATGAGAAGGAGTTAATTAGCCCAAAGGAGAGGGAGGGGTCATTCCAGGCAGAGAGAACAGCAGGAACAATGGTCTTTGAGAAGAAAGCAGGATGTGTTTTGGACCTTGTGAAGAACATTGAGAGTGAAGTAGCGAGAGAGCAGGAGGCTAGGAGAGACCAGACCACATTAAGGACTGGTCTTTAAGAGTCCTGCAACGTGATGGAGTTAATATAAGGATGAAGAGATGGCAGTGTGACATGGTCAGATTTTTTTTTTAAGGTCATTCACTCTGGCTGCTTTATGGAGGATGGATTAGAAGGCTATTGCAGTTATCCAGGGGAGACACAATGGCAGCCTGGAATAGAGTGGTGGTAAGAGAAATAGAAAGACATGGATGCATTCAAAATATCACCTGGAGATAAAACTGACAGGTGTGGATATGGGATAAGAGAAAAGAGGTATTAAGAAGTACTTCCAGGTTCTGACTTAGGCAGTAGGGCAGATGATCATGCCATTCAACCGGACAGGTTATACTGAAGAGAAGCTAGTTTTAGGAGGAAGATTGAAAGGCTAGCTGGATCTGAAATGCCTGGAAGACATTCAAATGGACAGGGGAAATTGACAAAGACAGGACTAGAGCCCAGTGGAAAGGTTTGGACTGTAGATATGAATATTGGGGTCTTCAGTGTGTGGAAGACAATAGAAGCCATAGCTGTTGGTGACATTGCCTAGGGAGAAACAGACTGTGCCTGGAGAAACAGCAACAATTCAGAACTGGATAGAAGATAAGCAAAGTAGAATGACCAGAAAAGTGGGGGGAAAACCAGGAGAGTATGGAATGTCATGGAAGCCAAGTGAAGAGAATGTTTCAAGAGCGACAAAGACACTAATAATAAATGCTAATGTCTATTAAGTCCTAATTATGACCAGGCACTGTGTGAAGGGCTTTAAATACATGATCAAATTTAATCTGCATAACAGGGACACCTTGGGTGGCTCAGTGGTTGAATATCTGCCTTTGGCTCAGGGCATAACCCAGAGTTCCAGGATTGAGTCCTACATCAGGTTCCCTGCATGGAACCTGCTTCTCCTCTCTCTCTCTCTCTCTCTCTCTCTCTCTCTCTCTCTCTGTCTCTCGTGAATAAATAAATAAAAATCTTTTTTTAAAATCTGCATAACATTCTTTTGAGGTAGGAAGCATTTCATTTCCCCTTTTCTAGATGAGGAAACTGGCAAAGAAACTCAAGGTCAGCTGACTCAAGATAAACTGGGATGGAAACTCAAACAGGTTGACTCCAAACTCTCATTTGCTTGTCTCTACAATCTCTAGTGCAATTTGGGAGGTCATACAAAATAAAGCCTGAAGAGCAGCTGATGGACCGATGCAGCTGTCCCCTGGAAACTTACTAAGGGAACACTGTTTCAAGGGAATGAGAATGGAAACCAGACCAGAGCCCATTATTAGAAATGCTCCACATTATTACCTGTTTTTCAGCTGAGGGAGCCAGTTAGGAGACCAGGCTACTATGCTAAATCTGTATCCCGAATAGCATCTAATTTGCTGCCTTTAATATAGCAAATGATAGGGGATCCCTGGGTGGTGCAGCGGTTTGGCGCCTGCCTTTGGCCCAGGGCACGATCCTGGAGACCCGGGATCGAATCCCACGTCGGGCTCCCGGTGCATGGAGCCTGCTTCTCCCTCCGCCTGTGTCTCTGCCTCTCTCTCTCTCTCTCTGTGACTATCATAAATAAAAAAAAAAAATTAAAAAAAAATAGCAAATGATGCTCAAAATTGTATGTGAACTGCTAATGTAAGCAGCATAAAGTTGCCTATATGCTGCTTGCTGATAATCCTTTACATTAGACTATCCTCAAGTTTTCAGAGTGTTTTCTTATCCATCACCTCTGTGATCCTCCCAACTACTTCATGAGGTGGATTACTTTTATTACAACTTATTGATTAGGAACTAAAGCTCATAGTGACACAGGAGCTTGCCAACAGTTATACAGCCAGCTTGGCTCAATAAAGACTCAAATCCAGCTCTTCTGACGCCAAGTCTACTACTCTTTCTGGGGAGTCCCAATGGAAAGAGGACCCTCTTCAGAGCCAGGGAGATCTGAGTTCAAATGTGTGTGACTCTGAGCAAGTTCTACTTTTTTGGACCTTCCTGTTTTTGTGTAAAGTGGGGTTGTAGGGCTACTGTAAGAGTTGAATCAGATAATCAAAGTGCAAATTTATTAATCAAATTCCCAATGTAATGCTTAATAAATATCTGTCATCCATCCCTGGCTCCACCCTGCACCTCTTCATCTCTGCCCCAGACAGTAACTGTGGGGTTTCTTTGGAATCTTCATTCTCTCTTTCCAAAAACAGAGCAGTATAAAGGCATGTTGAAGGTTACATACTGCTGCTACATACTAGGAGTCCCACAGTGTGTTCAAGCTGGAGTCTCTTGTGGAGGCTGAGGAAGGCCCAGGTGGTTATCCTGTCAGGCACGCCCCAGTTCCCTGTTTAACAGCCAGCCTTAATGAGTTGCTGGCTGGCTGTTTCCTTAGAGATATACTAGACAAACAAGCAAACTAGAATCAAAAGCTTGGGTTCATAAATCCAGCAGCAACATCAACATTACAACAGCAGAGGGCAGGGTTGTTCCACGGACTCCCATGCCAGGAAGCCAGAGACCCAGGAGAAATGTAACAGCACTTTTATTGACACTTGAGAGTTCATAAAGCCTTTGCACCATACCCTTTGATGTTATTTGACACCACTAGTGTATGGCAGGCAGGATGAGTGTTTTTACTCTGAAGGTACAGAAGAGGAAAGCAAACTTCAGGGAGGTTATATGACATGACCATATTCAGGAATGTAAAGCAAGGAGTCAGAATGCCTGGGTTCAAATCTCAGGTATGCTACTTACTAGCTCCATGACTGTGAGCAAGTAACTTTCTCTATTTGTAAAATAGGTATGACCAGTACTATAGTTATTACACTGTTAAAAGAATTAAGTTAGATGGGGCACTTGGGTGGCTCAGTTGGTTAAGCATCTGACTTGACTCTTGGTTTTGGCCAGGTCATGATTCATGGGTTGTGAAATCGAGTCCCACATCAGGCTCCCCGCTGAGCTTCTCTTTCTCCCTGTCCCTTTTCCCCTCCCCCTCACACTACCTGTCTGGCTGTCTCTGAAATAAATAAACAAACAAACAAACAAACAAATATTTTTAAAAAAGGATTCAGTTAGATGATTCAAATGTGAAATTCTTATTAGGACAGTGTCTATACATAATAAACACTCAATAAACGGTAGCTCTTACTATAATTATGATGTACTGCACTTGTTTAGGTGGCGGGTGTGGGTGAGAAAAGTGAGCATGACTTTCAGCATCATAGAAGATATCCTGTTGGGGATCCCTGGGTGGCTCAGTGGTTTGGTGCCTGCCTTTGGCCCAGGGCGTGATCCTGGAGTCCCGGGATCGAGTCCCACGTCGGGCTCCTTGCATCCTTGCATGGAGCCTGCTTCTCCCTCTGCCTGTGTCTCTCATGAATAAGTAAATAAATAAAATCTTAAAAAAAAAAAAAAGAAGAAGAAGATATCCTGTTGTCACCCAGCCCATTACACCACAGTCTCTGGTTGCTATGTGTACAATTTCTTCACTTGCCTTTCCTGGAGTCACAAATTTAGCGGAAATGGTCTATTGACCAAAGAAGTGACAACAGCTTTCTATTTCTTTTTTAAAGATTTTATTCATTTATTCATGAGAGACCCAGAGAGGCAGAGACATAGATAGAGGGAGAAGCAGGCTCCCTTCAGTGAGCCCGATGTGGGACTCGATCCCAGGACCCCAGGATCACGACCCGAGCCAAAGGCAGACATTCAACCACTTAGCCACCCAGGCTCCCAACAGCTTTCTCTTTGTATTATTCCTTTTCCAGAGCACAGGCATTAGAAATCACTTCTCAAAAGAGAAAGCTCAAAGAGTCTGTATCTGAGATCCTGAGAAAGGAGGCCCTGAAGGGTTCCCGGGAGCCTTAAGTATGGGTTTTTTTTGTTTGTTTGTTTGTTTTTCTTCTGACAATGCCATTAGGAACCAGGTCAAGCAAGAGAGTCCCAGGGAAGGGTGATAAAGACTAATAGAGGCAGTTTTCCCTCTTCCTACAACCCCCCCCTCTTTAGATAAGCACTTCTGATGAGGGTGAAATCATCAGAAAACTTGTCAAGGTTCTTTGGTTTGCCAACATGCCAAGTCCCCATAAAACATGCCAGCTCCATAGTTTGACCTCAGCTACAAACAACATGCAGTCTGGCTGCTTCCTTGGCCTTCCCCAGGGAGAGGGAAGCCAGTTCCAGACAGCTTCAGAGAGAATGGCCCCAATTCTAGAACCAGTGGCACTGTTCAGGGAAAGGGGAGGCCAGAGGTACTTAGAGTCCAAACAGGCCTGTTGGGAAGGTTGAGGAGAGAAAGTAGGAGGGCTAGACAGACAAGCATCCAGGGATCAGAAGGATCCTGGACAAAAACCCAACTGCATCAGACTAAGCTACTTCCAGGAGGTTTGTCAGCTGGCCTCTGCTGTACAGTCCCAGGTTCCAGCCTTCAGTGACTTTCTATTCTCCCAGGCACCTGAGAATCTGGTGGAATGCTATCAGAGGCAGGATTGCGAATGTGGCTGCAGATGGAGGGGTGGGGGATGGGGAAGTGTAAGGAGAAGGGAGGAGAGTTTGGGCCAAACCCCAGCAATTTCTCCATTGAATATCTAGCTCCACCCTGTGACTAGGAAAACAAAGATGTGGGGGAAGAGGAAAAGAAAAGTCATTTCCTTTATTGTAACTAACTCAACTGGGTAAGAGCAAGGCTGGAAGGGAATCATGAAGTACGAATGGCTGGAAGGCTGGAAGCAAGGGAGGGTCTTGCTATCAGCAGGCCTATGTCCAGACACTCTGAATTCATCAGAGATTTTAAAAAACTATTCAGGCTGATGCCTCGTGCTCCTTATAACCAGGTTACTTATGTGGTCAGATACAGCTGTTCCCAGCCCTGAAGATCTTCCTCCAATCTGGGCAAAAGTCAGTTGGGTCCAAAGTAGATAGTCTCCCCAGGGCAAATTATCAGGCTCCATCTGAGGACTTCATGTCATCCAGTTTCCATGGGAAAGCTCAGGAGTCAGGAAATGCACTCCTTCAATACAGCTGGGTTAGACTATGTCCTTGAGACAAAGCTATAAATAGGAGACCTACCCCAGATGCTCTACTTCCCCTACAGACATGATCTTTGGTGTAATTGTGCCAGAGTAGTTCAAAGTTAACCTTAATCTCTGAGGCTCCACATTAGAAGACCAGTGGGTGTGTAATAAGAATAATAAATGCATGCATGTAGGTGTATACAGACATACACTTACTATATAATACAAAGTGACAGCTACTGATTATTATCTGTATCCTATGTGTCAGATGCTATGCTGAGCACTTTATATAGGTTATCACATTTAATTCTCTCTGACAACCTGTGGGATGAGTACTTGTCCCCATTTTACAGATGAGGTGCCTAAAGTTCAGGGCAGTCACCCAAGGACAGTTAAATTGCAAAGCCAGGATTTAAAACCAGTCTCATTCCAGAGCCTGCACTCATCCATCATGATAATGTGCCTTACTTCTTTCTGAGCATGTATGTGTGTTTTTCTCTACACACACACACACACACACACACACACACACTCCCTAACAAGCTAGCATCTAATCAGACCCACAAATGACCCAAAACTTCAGTTCTAAGGTCAGCTCTAGTCATCCATGACCTGTCTTTGTAGCTCCTTGTCTTTTTGGTTTCAGGCCTCTCAATTGTGATATGGAGGGGTTGTGTCACATAATAGGTGGTCTCTTCCGCTTCTGAATTTTTTTAGTGCTAGAAGAATCCAGAAATTCCAAAAATTAGCTTGTTCTACTCTGTCCTGCTTATTTTGGATAGAAAGTATTAACATAAATAGGAAAACAGCAGAAATAAATATGACCATATGGGTTAGGTGCCAAGGGGAGCCTTGGCCTAGGAACTCATTAGAATTTGCTTCAGTTCTAAATGAAAGGGCTAGCCAAAGGCTTTATCTATAGTATCCATTATAGCTTTGACACTCTGCTCCAATGCTTACTAAGAATCAACTTTGCTGAGGGTAAAAGGAAAAACCAAGGTAATTAGATCCACAGAGAAGACTGGAAAATTCGGAGTTAGAGCTGAAAGGGCAGAAAAATGCTAGTTCTTCTCCAACTCTTCCAGAGGGCAGAGCTCTCTAGGCCAAACCCCCCACATGGTTCCTGGGTGGAGGCAAGTGCTTAAAGGTCAAT
The DNA here is from genome assembly GCF_048418805.1 of Vulpes vulpes. Classification (NCBI taxonomy): domain Eukaryota; kingdom Metazoa; phylum Chordata; class Mammalia; order Carnivora; family Canidae; genus Vulpes; species Vulpes vulpes. The sequence continues at coordinate 25,306,913 of NC_132789.1, read as the reverse complement.
TAAATTACTTGGTATCAGCACGGGGGATGCTTTGCAACACGAGCTGTGTGTGGGAGCTGGAATCTACAGCGCATGGTGCCTGTCTACAGTCTGTCTCATTCTCAAGATGTGAGCAACAGCTCTACCACTTCAGACCATGAGGGCACACGTGCCCACCCAGCCTCCAATGTGGAATGACTGTAGGCCAGGCACTGTTTTATGTTCTGGAGAATGCAGACAAGCTCCCACTCTTGAAGATTCCAATCTCACAGGGAAATAAATAACCATTCAGTGGGTGCCTACCATGAGCTGGGCCCCTGGCATATATGATTTCATTTGATCTTAACGAGTCTATGAGATAAATTTTTAATATCCGTGTTTTTCTGATGAGGACACTGAGTCTCAGACAACAGGAATGAATCCTACCTTAAAGTCACGTATTTTTAAGAAACTGAGCTGCCTTCAAACAATAATCTAAAGGCTATAATAAAATTAAATAACAAAAAGCAGGAAACTAGGGAGGCATCCTGTGGTGAAGGGCTGGCTCTGCCAACTGTACTAAAAACAACCCTTGAGGCACTTACATACTCAGTAGTGTAGCTGTGGGAAAATCATTCTTTCTGGGCCTCAGTTTCCTCATCTGTAAAGTGAGGGTGCCGGGACACCCTGGAAAGGACTGCTCCCATCCCCTCATCCTACTTCTAGCTATACCTGGCCCATTTACGGCTCTTCCACTTTCACACCTGATATTCGGTTATGTGTTCTTCATTGGCACATCCCTCCCCGTCCCTTCAAAATGGAAACTCTCAAGTTAGAACCTTGTTTTTGTATTTTCTAGAACAAGAAGTAGTGGCTGGCTTGTAGTGCATTGGCAAAGACAGGAGGACAGACCCACTTACCGGAAGCAGGAGCTATGCCAGGCTTCGTTGACAGTCCTGTACCACCTCTGGCTTGGAGCAACATGGTCCCCACAGCCCCGACACCTCCAGGTATCTTCACCTGCACACAAAACCAGGGAGTTGAGAGGCCCAAAGTAGCAGGAGGTACAGGGAAAGGATTCCTATCATGCAGAATAAGACTGAGTTAAGACTTAAAATGAAAGGGCTGGCCAGTGCTCTGATAAATGCACAATTCCCTCCTCCACAAGATCTCCTGTAAGCACTAGCCCAGGTTGCTCATCTCCCCAGGACAAGGAATTCATGGCCTCAAAAATTAAGTCTCAGGTCACTTGGGTGGCATAGTGGTTGAGTGTCAACCTTCAGCTCAGGTGATCCCGTGGTTCTGGGATTGAGTCCCACATCGGGTTCCCCACAGGAAGCCTGATTCTCCCTCTGCCTAAGTCTCTACCTCTCTCTGTGTCTCTCATGAATAAATAAATAAAATCTTTTAAAAATTAAGTCTCATCCCATTTTTTAAAAAGATTTTATTTATTTGTTCATGAGAGATACACAGAGAGAGGCAGAGAACACAGACAGAGGGAGAAGCAGGCTCCACGCAGGGAGCCTGATGTCGGACTCGATCCCAGGATTCCAGGGTCACACCATGAACCGGAGGAAGACGCTGAACTGCTGAGCTACCCAGGCATCCCAGTCTCATTCCATTTTTTAGAAATGGTTCTGATTGTTCCTTTTTCCCCTGAAACAAAACTTGCCTTTTTCTAGAATTTCAGCCCTCACTTATTATAGCTCTGAGTAGATGAAATGAACAAGGTCTCTTTCTCTTTAGGGTCAGCCCTTCCTATGACTATTCCCAGCTAGCACCCAGAAAAACTTCTCTGGGCTAAACATGTTATTGCCTTTTCCTATTCCTCAAAAGCCCTGGCTTGTATAGATCCATAACTGAGTCCAGTCCATTCAACCAACATCATCGGTCCTCTCAAAGCTCTATGTAGGAGACTGCTAGATAACATCATCTCTGCTCTTCAAGAAGCAAATTCACTGAAAAAGAACCCTTCCCCCACCTTTTAATTTTTCCCTTAGATGTTATATCAGAATTAGAAGAAAGTGCTGTTTTAGTTCGGAGTAAGAAGTTATGGGTATAGAAGGGAAAGAACACTTAATGAACACTTCCTATATACCAAGGCTTGTGTTTTCAGAAACCCAATCTTATTTGATTCCCAAAACAATTCTGTGAAACAGGTATTAAATTCACTTAGGGGGTCGGAGAATTGAAACCTGGGATTAGGGGCTGTAAGGCAAAGCAGCAGATTCAGTATTCCAACTCAGCCCAACTCATCCTAAAGTCTGTGTCCTTTCCACACTCACTCCACCATGTAGATTCCTGCTCATTCCACTTAGGGAAGTCAGGAGAGTCTCTGTAAGGGAAGCTAATACTTGAGCTAAACCTCGAAGGATGGGGAAGATTTGCCAGAGGCTGAGAAAGGATGGGGAAGGGCTGTGTAGGCTGAGAGATTAACATGGGCAATAATACAGAGTGAATCCATGTCCCTCCAAAAGGGACAAAATACAATACTCTTGTTGTGGCTCAGATGCCAACTTCTTCAAATAAAAGAAGGCAGCTGAGATCAAGCTGTGGTACCTGACTCAGCCCTAGAAAGCAGGACAAAGTTGTTACAAGACTCCCTTGTGGACTCCGTGTATGCAGCTTTGTTCTCTCTGGGTAACTCCAGACTGCCACAGGCACGGTGACAGTCACTGAACCCTGTTTCACAGGCACAGGGGTCATGAATAGACAATGCATAGCTCCGGACACTTCAAGATTACCCAGCAGCATTCTGGGGCAAACAGGACACAGGCAGCTATCCTCATACCCCAGTGGGTATGAGTTAGACAAGTGGCAGAAAGCTTTAAAACCTTGACCCACCTGCTCCTCTTTTCCAATTCCACAGTGATAGGACATAAATGCCCATCACCATATGAATCTAAAATTCTCATACTTTCAGGAGGGGCCTTTTTGGGTTTTTGTGTGGTAGTGACTGAGATTGCCTTATCCTCACCAACTCCATGGCACAAAGTCTGACAGACTTATTCAAATTGGGTTACAGACAGTGGGCAAGCAATGAATTAGTAAGAAGGTTTTCAATGAAGACAGACATCCAAATAAATTTCCCAAGTTACAGAGGCATAAGTTTGAAACATTTTTAGAACTCTTAAAGGGAAGTAAATTTGTGAACTGCCATATCCTACCTCCAGCAAATCTCATTATTTTAAGCCACTCTTTTTTTTTTTTAAAGATTTTATTTATTTATTCATAGAGATGCAGAGAGAGAGAGAGAGAGAGAGAGAGAGAGAGAGAGGCAGAGACACAGGCAGAGGGAGAAGCAGGCTCCATGCAGAGAGCCTGACGCGGGACTCGATCCCGGGGCTCCAGGATCATGCCCTGGGCTGCAGGCGGCGCTAAACTGCTGTGCCACTGGGGCTGCCCTTAAACCACATCTTATTTCTTATTTTTACTTTTTAATCCAAAGGAGTGGTCTCTAACTTGACCACCCACTTATTCAACAATTCAGCATCTTGGCCCTGAATGACTTCTGGCTGTTTACAAAATTCAAAAATGATCAGGACTTTCCACTCTGAGGATACTTAAGATAACTTGTTATTGACACACCCTCCGGAGTCTGCCCTTTCTCCAGTCTTGAGAAACCCAAAGCCATCCAATCAAGACTTATTTAGCACCTGCTGTGTGCTAGGCTCTAGGGGTTCAAAAATCAAGAGCCCTACTCCCTTCTCTCATATCCACCTGCTTCCATCTTCCAAATGTCTCTCCAATCCTTCCCTGTCCTTCATCACAGCCTGAATTCAGGTCTTTGGCTTCTTTTCCCTGTCTTCCGCACAGTCTTAGCTGGCTCACCCAGACTCCCCAGTGTCTAGAGAAGAAAGGGTCAACTGTTTAGCATAGCACTCCTGTTCTAGATTCCATCCTATCCCACCTCTCAGAAGATGCGCTCTTTCCATTATCTCCACCAACTCCCTTGAGGACACTGGGGAGTGTCTAGAGAAGAAAGGCTCAACTCCCTTCTCCAATGGCTCCTTCCAATGATCATTTACGTTAGTTCAAGTCTTTATTTATTTATTTATTTATTTTTATTTATTTTTTTTTTTTTATGATAGTCACACAGAGAGAGAGGCAGAGACATAGGCAGAGGGAGAAGCAGGCTCCATGCACCGGGAGCCCGACGTGGGATTCGATCCCGGGTCTCCAGGATCGCGCCCTGGGCCAAAGGCAGGCGTCAAACCACTGCGCCACCCAGGGATCCCTAGTTCAAGTCTTTAAAAAAAAAAAGTAACTTAAAGGAAAAAAAAAAACCTGGACCCTGTTTTCCGCTCTAGCTACCACCTTTCTCCCCTTCACAGTCACACATATTAAAAAGTTATCTACACATCACTGCCCTCATTTCCTCATTTCCCACTCACTGCAATCTGACTTCCACCCCCACGGTTTCTCTGAAACTGTCTTACCAAGGGCCAAAGTGACCGCTTGTTGCTAAATTCAGTGGACACACTTCAGTCATTCAGCAAATATTTATCCCATGCCAACTATGGGTCCCACACTGTTCTAGGGAAAGAGCAGCAAACGAGAAAAAGATTCAACATAGATATTAAACAATTATATAACTATAATTGGGGCAAGTGGTATGAAGGAGAAATCAAGTTCATAACTAGGAAAATGGGGGTGGGGTAGGGCAAACAAGTATTCTTTAAGGAAGTAGTTTTCAACCTAAGCTCTGAAGGACAAATATGAATTAATCAGGCAAAGAAGAGGAGGGAAGGATAACCCTGGAGTCTGGGACAGGGCGGTGGGAAGGCCATGTGCAAAGGTCCAGAGGTAGGAATGCAAACTCCTCACACATCATTAAAGTTGGCTATTCTCAGCTCCAAAGGACAAGGGGAACCAAGACAGGTCCCTGGCCTACTGTAGTCCTTCAACAAACATTTATCAAAAGGAATGAATGGCTCTCTACAAGGTAGCCCCAAAGAACCTTTATTTCTCATCATCTGTTACAAAGGGATGCTCTAATCACATCTTGATCTATTTTCTGTTTCTGCCGCACACATTCATGTTCTTGCATCCTGACATTCACATCTCAAGCTATTCTGTGTTTAAGGTACTTTATCGCCTCTTCCCTGAATCATACTTCTATCCTTCTTTGATGGTCCCCCAAAGGGAGACTTAATTTCACTTTGTCTATACCTGCTTTATATCATTTGTTCTGTAATTATAATTCATTATGTTTCTATTTCCTCAGGCCCTCCCTCTCTGTGTCCCCTATCCCCACTCCTAGCTCAAGGGACAAAGCCCACATCTTGATCATCTTCAAATCTCCAGAGCCTACCATAAAACCTGATGTAGAACAGACACTCCTTTGTGTGGCAAATCCAACTGAAAAGTTGGATCCAACTGCCAACTAACTACAAAGGTAATTTCCAAAGCCAACAGGGGTCCAACAGCCAGCAGGGGTGATTCCACTGAATAAGTGTTCGGGCTCTCAGGATTACTATCAATGGGTAAAGTCACACATAGATGCATAGGCCTCAGTTTATCTGTTGAGCATTCACATTGTTTTTCAGTTAAGTACTTGAGCAAAAATATTCACCCAGAGCCTTTAGTTTCTTAAGCCCAGATATTCTTCAAAAAAATACTCTTGGCTTCTTCAGCTCCCCACAGCCCTGACAGTTGAGGATCCTAACTTTCTTACAACTTTTTTTTAAAAAGTAGGCTCTGCACCCAACATGGGACTCGAACTCAAAACCTCAAGACCAAGAATCGCATGTTCCACCAACTGAGCCAGCCAGGCGTCTCAACTTTAACAACCTTTATTGTAAGGTATGCAAGAGAAATATAATAATACAAAGTCCTGGAGATTTCTGTGAGGCCTGATGAAAGATCAATCCAGAGTCCAGTCTGCCTGGGAAATATTTCATCTAGGAAAATACCTCATTGTACCAGGACGTTCACACTCTACCTCTATAGTGTTTACTTCACATATTTGCAGACTTATCAACAGTAGCTACTGATTGTCAGAAGCCAGAAAGGGAGTTTGATTAAATAAAGGTCCCTAGCAGCCTCAAACAATAAGATGCCCTTATTAGGTGTTTAATAATCAGAAAACTGCTTTCAGTTATTATTGGAATTTGCTGCTTTTAAGAAGTTGCAAATGTGCAATGCAAACAGGGTGAGAACTACAACAAATGGGCTAAGTACAAAGGTTCTCACTTTCAGGATCTTTTGAATCCTGGCATAAGATATATTTAGTTAAAACTATATATATATTTTTTATATTATATATAAAACTATATATTTTTCATATTATATTTTCATATATATATGAAATATATATATTCAGTTTTTTTAAGATTTTATTTACTTATTCATGATAGACAGAGACAGAGAGAGAGAGAGAGAGAGAGAGAGAGAGGCAGAGACACAGGCAGAGGGAGGAGCAGGCTCCATGCAGGGAGTCTGACGTGGGACTCGATCCTGGGACTCCAGGATCACACTCTGGGCGGAAGGCAGGCACTTAGACCACTGAGCCACCCAGGCTGCCCTATATTCAGTTTCTATATACACTTCTCTTTCCCAACTTAATAATTGGTGATGTGACCCTCAAATAATCTCTGAACCCACTGGGGCAGGCACAGTAACAGGATGGTAAAGCTGGAAGTGCCTTTAAAAATCATCTTACAGTCCTTTTATTTTATTTTATTATTTTTTTTTGAAAGAAAAATGGGCTTGAAGGAGGAGATTCGAGTTACCTAACCATTAAAAAGCTGGTCCGGGAGGAGCTCAAACCTAAGTTCTGAAACTACCGGATCAGTTGCATTTTTATTATAGTATGCAGCCTCAGACAAGTTAGGACTTGCTTAAGACTGCACAGTTATTCAGTGGAAGGGCTCAGCCTGGTACCCTAGCTCAGTGCCAGTCACTTCTCACAAGACATTAACTTTCACCTTAATCTTGGTCTAAGAGCTGGGTTTCTGCAAACTAGTTCTTTTGAGACTTCAAAGTGGTGAGAAATTTCTACTCCCTGAAAGCTCTTGAGACCCTAAAGCCTAGCCTGAACCAACATGCACAGATCCTATCCTTTCATTTGAGAAAAATCTTTGATGCTTCTCATATTCCACTAGACAATGAGAACCAGGAACAACACCCAGGCAATTCAGTGCAGCACAAAACAACTAGTATGGTAACTGCTATGCCCCCTGGGAACTGGTAGGTCAGGTGTATAAATCCCACGTGTCCCAGGATAAAGCAGGAAGCAGAGAGGCAGGACAGCAACTGGTGGCGAATAGCCAAGAGAGAAAAGATCACACTTTAATGAAGTGAGTACCAAGACTGATTAACATTCCTCTAGATACCCTCCCCTATATCCCAAAGGGTTTTCCTCCTCACTAGCCTACCAAATATTAACAAAGGGAGTGTCTACGGAAAAAAAAGATTAGATGATTTTTAAAGGAGCTCTTGGACATCTTTGAATCTTATATTCTTCCTTCATAAAAGGAGGGATCAAATTATTCCTTCTAGCTTTGAGTCGGCAAACCAAACCTGGGGCCTTTCATTTTTCAGGTTAAGGCACATACACAGACATCTCAGAAGGTTTCACTCTTGCTGTTGTTCCCATCTGCCTTTTATTTTATTAGTAAAACTCTGTAAGGGTCAAGCAGAATAGCTGGAGCTAGACCTAGGTTTGAAACCTGGTTCTGTGTCGTTGGACAAATTATTTAACCTCTCTGAACTTGTCCCTTAATCTTTAAAAAGAGGATAACCACCTACCTTACAGGATTACAGAGAGGATTAAGAGAAATAACTTAATGTATGTGAAAATACTTCCTGCAATGCCTGGCACTTAGTTGCCAACTGAAAGCTTTTCTTCTTTCTTTCCTGTATATCTAGGGGGTTGGCTAGGGAAAAGGTTGAGTTGAATTACAATAACCTCTAAAATCTGAAAGGAACATTTTCAAAACAAATCCAGCAAATGTTTTCCATGTGTCCACGGACAAAGACTAGGTCATGAACTTCTGGGGCCCTTGGTGAGTATTCACAGGGGGTAAGAGACAAGGTTGTGTAACAGAAATAACATGTTAGAGTGGGACAAACCAGGTGCTGGAAGTGGGAAAAACTTGGCAGAGTAATAAGATACCTGGTAGAGAAACAAATGAGACAGATGGTTCCTGTGGCTTTCAAGCGCTCAGGTTCTCCCTTCCAACCATAAGTCTACTTAGCTGTGAATGAATAGGCACTTTCTTATCTGGTGAAAGGCATTTTCTTATCAGAGAACTAGTTAACCAGTTAATATATTCCCAAACAGCAGTTCTCTGACTACTGTCAATGATATGGGAAAACAAAAACAAAAACAAAAATATTTTGAGTCCTTATATAATACCAGTGGTGGGGCACCTGGGTGCTCAGTTAAGTGGCTGCCTTCGGCTCAGGTCATGATCTCAGGGTCTTGGGACTGAGCCCATGTCAGGCTCCCTGCCCAGCAGGGAACCTACTTCTCCCTCTGCCCCTCTTCCTGCATGGGCTCTCTCTCTCTCTCTCTCTCATAAAATCTTTTTAAAAAAAAAGGGGGGGGGGGATTCCTGGGTGGCTCAGCGGTCTGGTGCCTGCCTTTGGCCCAGGGCGCAATCCTGGAGTCCCAGGATTGAGTCCTGCGTCGGGCTCCCAGCATGGAGCCTGCTTCTCCCTCTGCCTGTGTCTCTGCCTCTCTCTCTCTCTCTCTCTATCATGAATAAATAAATATCTTAAAAAAAAAAATGCCAGCGGTGTCCTAAGCACCATGCAAGCATGAACTAATAGAATATAAAGATCTTACAAGATGAAGACTTGTACTAGAGTACTATTACTGTTTCCATTATATGAAGATGGAACTAAAACACTCAACTAACAAGTGATAGAGCTGGGTTTAGACCACAGGTCTGCGAACTCCAAAGTCTATGTCTTTAGCTATATTTTAGATTTTCTTTCCTAGAAAAAAGAAATTACAGGCAGAAAGACTTGACAACAGAATGCCAGGGTAGGTACTCAAGGTATACTGTAATAGAACTAGGTAATAGTTTCATATTCTAGCTACTGCCAGGTATAGATTAACAGGTAAAAGTTTAATTCTTGTTGCTATATAAACAAAGGCCAAGAGTGAGATGGATGACCGGCTCGTAAATGAATTCTAGAACTCCATATCCTCTCACTGAAATGCCACAGTGATGCTGCACCCCTTCCTAATATGCCCCCGAACCCTAGCCCTTTTCAGGTTGCACTGATCAGAAGCCAGCCCTGCAACGGGAATCAGCCCAGCTTCCAGAAGACACTGAAAACCCACCAGGAATGTGGAAAGCCTAATATAGCCCCTTGAACATGATGGGTTTCTATTCAGCTTTAAAACTTTGTGGTCCTCTGGGATCCCTGGGTGGCGCAGCGGTTTAGCGCCTGCCTTTGGCCCAGGGCGCGATCCTGGAGACCCTGGATCGAATCCCACATCAGGCTCCCGGTGCGTGGAGCCTGCTTCTCCCTCTGCCTGTGTCTCTGCCTCTCTCTCTCTCTCTCTCTCTCTCTCTCTCACGGTGTGCCTATCATAAATAAATAAAAATTAAAACTTTGTGGTCCTCTTCGATCCTATGTTGCTCCCTCCATCTCTTATCCAGGGCCACCCAAGTCACCCTGCCCTGCCCAACAAGAGGTAATTCCCATGGCTGGTGCCTTCCTCCCCATTCTTATCATTAACACTTCAGGTCAAGGCCCACTGTACAGATTAGTGACAGATTAGTGCCTTCATCAGTCTTGTCCAATCCATCTTGGCCACCAATGCCAGACTGATAGTCTAAAAACAAAATACACCATGACTCTCCCTGTCTCTAAACCTATGGTCTCATTAGTAGACTGAAAAATTCCACAAGCCTAGCATTAAACCCTACACAGTCTGGCTTTACCTCCCCTCTCAGCTTTATCTTCTACTTCCTACAATCCCCCATTTGTGCATTCTTGCCTCTACCACATATTATCAATTCACCACACCTTGTGAAAACCTTGAAACTTGCCCAGCTATGCATCCTACTTCCAGTTTCTTCCCTAGCAGGATATCATACGTCCCCCTCCCCACACACACCACTTTTAATGTAACTAAGACTTCTCAAATTTGACCTAAAATTTTGGTCAGCACCTCCTGATCAAATCTGGTAGCCACCCTGGACATCTTGCTGTTCTTCAAATATGCCAAGCACATTCCTGGCTCAGGGCCTTTGCTCATTCCCTTTTATTCCCTCTGCCTGAAATGTTTTTCTACCACATATCTGCCTAAAATGTTCTTCATCTAGATATCCAAATGGCTCACTCCTTTGCTTCATTTCTCTGTTTAGATGTCATTAACCAGGGAAACTTCCCTGACCTCCCACTGTTCTGGGACTTTATCCTACTTATTTCTCTCTTCAGAACATTTATCCCTCCCTGATGTCTGATATTCAAATATTTACATATTGTCTATCTCTCCCACCAGAACACACACTCCATTAGGGAAGGGATTTGGTCTGTTTTGTTTCCTGCTATATCCCCCAGGGCCTAGAAGTTCTTGGAACATAGTACAAACTCAATATATATTTGTTGGAATGGATGTATGAATAGAGTTCTCCCCTACTTTGAAATTCTATAATGTTGTCACATGCAGGCCTTCTAATAGTTTGTCTTGATTTGCCCATTTTTTTCTTAATTACTCTCAAGAGACGTGAATCTCTCAAAGGGACAAACCATATATTTATTCATTTCCACAAATATTTATTAAGGACTTCTTTTTGTGTGCCCAACTCTGTATATCTCAAGCAGCCTAGAATATCAGAAAGAGCACTGGAAGAGAGATCCTAGATTAGTCTTGGTTCTCCCATTAGTTGAGTGACCCTGGACAAATTCATTTTTTTCCCTGGGTTTCTTCATATGTAAAACACGGAGAGTTACATTATCTTAAGTCTGTCCTGGTTCTAGCATCTGTTAAAATTTATTGGAGGTAAAACTTGGCCTACCCCAGTGCTTTAAACATCACAGGTACTCAGTAAATATTTGGTTTCTTTGTTGTAGATTCTCCTGTTACACAGGAATCTGAGTTGTCTTGGAACAGTTTGGACAGAACAAGTAAAAGTTTAAGTCCCACTTCCTTTTCTGACTCCAAGAGACAACCTCATTCTGGTGTTCGTGAGAGGATAAAGCACTGAATTTGAAGTTGGAAAATATGAACTCTGACCATTGCCATTTACTTGGCTATAGAACCTTGAACAGGCCATTTTGGAGCCTGAGTCTCACCACACATGAAAATAACCATATTGGCCTACTCTCAACTCTTCAAAGGCACCTTTTTATGCTGTTCTATCTACCTGGAACAATCTTTGCTGGACTGATTTCTTCTTATCCTCAAGGATCAGCATAAACTTGCTTTTTTTTTTTTAATAAACTTGCTTTTTAAAGGAAAAGTATTCTCTATTTACTTTCCCCACCCCTGGTGTACTCTTACAGCACTTACCTCCATTGTTTATCTCAATTATTACAGCATTTATGTCCATTGTTACCTCTATTATTTACTATCCATCTCTAGGACTGTAACCACCACAAAGGTAAGGATTGTGTCCATTTTGTTTATTATTATACTACTCAGCGCTTGGTTCGGTGCATGGCACAGAAGTATCCAACAAATATTTTTATGGACAAATGTCTAAAGTAACGGACCCAGACACTTTAATACCTCTAGAAAGCTTTTTGGTTCACTTGGAGAATCTAATAAACACAATTACACTCTAAGATCTTTTACAAGTTTCTGAGAATCAAGGTTCAAAACAGGGAACTTACATACACAGAAGATAGAAAAAGTCACTGGAAATCATTTGAGCTGAAGAATTCTGGAAGCTAAAAACATGAAAGAGAAAGGACAGGGAATATCTATACCCCTGGCTGTCTTTCTCCAGAAGCCTATTATCAAGAATGAGGAGAAAAATCCCATGCTTCCATGGGAGGAAGTGACCCATTGGTGGCCTGGTCCTTGTATTCAGGATGGAGGAAGTGACTGTCCACAGGCTGAAAGCCAGGAAGTAGGGGCAGATATCCAAGACAGCGTCCCTCCTCCACCATTCCCTTCTGCCACCTCTAGAAAGCTTCTGGATGCTGACCTGGTCGACCTAGAGGCTGGGCCACCCACACAGGTGGCTGGGAAACATAGTCAACAGAAAGTCCTGGTGCAAGGAGGACAGGAGAGGAGGGCAGGAAGCTGAAGCGTGGTGTGTGACGTGACTGGAAAGGGACTGCAGGCCAGGCTAACCTAACCCTGAAGCTACCCTTCACCTTGGACATCTCTTCCTTCCAAGAGGTGTTTGGCCACATTTCTCATTCCTCTCAGAGGGGCCAAGGGAGGACCCCGCTCCCAAGGAGGGCAAAGAACCCCACAGGGCCTACCTTCCCCAGGAAGAATGCTCCAATCTCTTCCTAACCCCTAATCTGTGTCCTAAACCCCGAGGGAACCCACACTCCTGGATCCTGCAAAGAGCTGCAAGACCAGGGGATCACAGGCACCAAGATATCCGCGAGAAGCCTTGGATCCGGTCGGAAAAGTCATACTATCCTCCACTTTCCACAGAAAACCCAAAACCCAAGGTAACTCTCTATCCCCTTATAATGGCCCCGAACCCTGAGGATCCCGCTCTCCCCATATTCCACATACCCCTCACTCCAAGGAAACCCAGGGCCCCAGCTTTCTTAAGAGTTTTAATTTGAGGGCCTGGGGTCATCGGATCCACCAAAAAAGCAGGCCCCCTGACAGAGCCAGCATCCCTTTCTCCAGGGACCTCAACTCTCAGAGAGCCGCCCAACCCTCCTGTCCCTCGGAACCTTCTGTCCCCAATTCCCGAAGCCTCACAACCTCCCCCAATTCTCCTGCTAAGGAGCCGGGACCCACCGGAGTCCCCTCAGCCCGAAGGCCCCGAGGCTGCCAGCTCCCCTCACGGGCCCAGGCTTCCGAGATAACGGCGGGACAGGACGCCGAGGCCCTTCCTTACCCGCCTGCGCGGCCATGGTCCCGGAGACGCGGAAATGGAGGCGGCGGGCAGCACCGCAGCTCCTCTCAGCTCCCGCAGCCGCCTCAGGCGCGGGAGCACCTCAGCCCCGGGCGCGAGTTGGATGCACCGCCTACGGCGCCCGGGGAGGACCAAACCGCACCTGGCACCGCGGCCTGCCCGCCGACGCCCGGCCGACGCCCCGCCCCGCCCCGCCGACGCCCCGCCCCCTGCTTGGGCTCTGTGGGGTCTCTGGCACCTCCCACCGCGACCGGCCCCCTTGGCGAGTGCCGGGGCTGGTAAGGGTGGTTGTTCACTGCCGTGAGGTGGCTCCTCAGGAGAATCCGCGGGACTCCCTGGAGGTCTCAAAAGAGGATCCTCAGCCCATTTTACAGATGGGGGCAGCTGAGGACCCCAGGGGACAAGTTTGACTACCTTGAAATGGATCAGCTCATTACAAGCAGAAGTGAGATGGGAATCCAGGTCTTCTAACTCCCAGGCAAAAGCCCTTTTCAGTAGAGTGTTTGGGATCAAGAATATGAATATGATGGGGCAACTGACTGGCTCAGTTCGTACAGCATGTGACTCTTGATCCTGGGGTTGTAAATTCAAGCCCCACCTTGGATGTAGAGATTGCTTAAAACTCTTAAAAATAAAAATAAAAATCTTAAGAAAAAAATTAAAGTCTACCTCACAAAACTTTAGGGGTTGAGGGTGGACTTTTCTTAGAAGCTTCTAGCTCAGAGAAGCTACTTATCTGTGCCACTGTAAGTAAGCTGGCATTCGGCAGATAATCTCTAGGTCAAAGATGGTGTGAAGGTAGTGGAACCAGCATTACAGGGGCAGATCCTTCTTGAGGCCAAATAGGTATATAAATGAATCCAGCACACCAGATCTTCCGATTTTTCAAGACAGGCCAAAACTCCAGGTATTTAGGTGAATCCTCCTGCTGTTTAAATGTTGGGGACTTTTGGAAATGCTAAAAATGCTTTGTAGACCAAAGGAAACACTTGTGAACTGGATTTGCCCCACTGACTCCTCTTTGTGGAGGAGAGACCACTGGACAAGGAGTTAGAACATCAGACTGGTTCATGGCAGCTGCTAGCTGGCTGAGGGGCCTTGAGAACCACTTCCCTTCACTGGGCTCAAGAGGGAATTAGGATCCTCCATGTGACAAAGGGTGGGCTACAATAGCTGGACCTGCAGTCACTCCCATCTGATTTTCTGGTGCTGTTTAGCAACTGTCATTTCCTTAGACTGGATTTAGGTCATGAGAAAAGTGTCCAAATGACCAGGAAGAGGCAGGGAATGGGCCCAAGGAAATGGATCATGACGCCCCCACTAAGGACAAAGTTCAATCCTGCTGCATCTGGTCCCAGCACTCCAGTAAACAAAGGTGAGCACAATTCTCTTTTTTCCTGCCCTCTGTAATCCAAACCGGATGCAGGTCAGTTGGTTCTCCTCTGGGTGTGGCAAGTGGCCCCTGAAGTCCTGAATGTGGAGAAAGTACTGATGTGGTGGGGGAGGGGATGTGCCTGACTTCCTTTCATTCCTGGGAACCCTCCAGCCCTTGGCTTTGCAGTTTGAGGAAATCTCTGGTCTGAGTATAGTAACCACAGTGTATTGTGTGTTGAATTAAAGTGACAGGGGTCAAGAGTCCAGGAGACTATGACAAGCCACCTTGTGGCTAGCACAAAAGGAGCAGGGATTTTATTTACCCCGCACATGCAAAGAGGTTATGCTGGATTTTCCTAGGCACGCAGGCCCTGGCAGCCTAGGAATCAAGACCCCTTTTTGTCTTCCCTTTCCTCTGCCCCACAGCAAGGCACCTAGGTCTCTCTCTTCTCCCTCCTTAGGTTTGCTTACCTGACCATAGTTTGGTCAGTCTCACTTTGCAGCCTTCTCTCTTCCCTACTCCCTTCACTCCAGGACTCTGCTTTTTCCTGAATAAATTCTGCCCTTATACCACTCTCCCATTCCTACAACCTTTCCATGTTCTCTGTAATTTTGTTCCCCTATTCTACCCAGAAGTGCACTCTTGTTTCTAAACGCTTAACACATTTTCAGTTATATCATTTTGCAAACCCTGTGAATTAATCTAAATCTGCACTGTTTCATATGACAGCCATTAACCACATGTGGCTAAGTTAAAATGAAATAGAACTGAAAATTAAGTTCCTCAGTCCATTGGCTATGTTTCATGTGCTTGCTTAGCCACATGTGTCTAGTGGTTACTGTGCTGGACAGTGCAGATAGAGAACATCTCCATCATGGCAGAAAATTCTGTTGGACAGTGCTATTTTAGACAATGCTCAGTAAGGGGTGCTAACATCACAAAGAGGGACTACTAGGCATTATGTGCCTCTTGAAATGATGCAACAAGATGTATACACTACCATTTATGACATAGTTATACCAAAAATACAAGCCTGAATCTGGCCAAGCTTCTGGATATAACAACCAATTTACAGGAAATAAAAGAGTAAGAGGAGCTTATTAATACCACAGTGATGCATACAGCAAAACTGAGACTGTGGGAAACTCAAGAGGACAAATGAACTGGTTTCTTTACCAAATAAACTGCAAGAGAAAGAGGAGAGGAACCTCTGGATGTAACAGATTTCAGAGACAGCCAATAGCAGGGTATGGATCTGATTTGGCTCTCAAAGCAAGCAAACTGAACAAAAACAGTTGACACAACTAGAAGATTTGAGCAATGATTGGATATATGATACGTTAAAGAATTAATGTTAATTTTTTAAGGTATATAAAATAGTATTTTGGTTTTAAATCCTTGTTATTGAGATACATATTTAAAATACGTAAATGGCACAGGAGTAGGATTTCCTTCAATATAACAGTCCAAGCAGGAGAGTGGAAGCCATGTGAAGATGGGGATGAAACAAGATTGGAGGGATCCCTGGGTGGCGCAGCGGTTTAGCACCTGCCTTTGGCCCAGGGCGCGATCCTGGAGACCCGGGATCGAATCCCACGTCGGGATCCCGGTGCATGGAGCCTGCTTCTCCCTCTCCCTCTGCCTATGTTTCTGTCTCTCTCTCTGTGTGACTATCATAAATAAATAAATAAAAAATTAAAAAAAAAAGATTGGACACAGTTGATGATTATTGGGGTTGGGTCATTGGTACATAGAGGCATTTCTATCCTATTTTACTTAAATGTGTTTTGTTTTCCATTTCTTTTTGGGCTTAGGAGTTCTTGGAAATCCCTCACTTTTGCATTTCCTACCAAATTTTGGTGCTATTCATCTTGGTAACTTAGGTCAAAATGGAAGAAAGGGAGAAGAGAGACCTTTTCAGAGGGATGACCTGTAGCTCTGGTGTGCTGGGGAGCCTGAGGCTGGGCCAGGTTTGTAACCTCACTATCTTTCATCACACGTTGTGCTGAGGAGCTTCAGGGAACTGTACATCTACTGTTCTAGGCAGAAGGCCTGGCCGGGGGCCCACCTGCCCTGTTGCAGAACTTGTGGAGAGATGCAGACACTGAATAATCTGTGATTGTCCTTAAGGTTCTGACCGTCCACAAGCTAAGTTCCATCATGGTAGCCTGCAAACTTAGGAATTCCATACACTTGTCAGGACCAGGGCTGTCAGGTCACACCTTGGGCAGGGCTGTGTATGAAGCCAGGCCTCCAGCTTGTACTTCTCATCTCTAATTATTGATGGTTGCCTGAAGACTTTGCTCCGCAATGTGACATTCCCACCACTGCAGAGGTGTTTCGCAGAGGCCAGACCAGTGTGACTACTCCCCAACCCATTCATGCCCCACCCCACCACCTCATATAGACAAGTCCACAGCTCACAGTAATGTAAAACCATTTAATTCTAGATCAAATCACTTTCACAACAGTGAAAATTAGTGACTGGTCAAGGTGTGCCACTGTACATGGTGTCATTTTCTGACTGTGGGTGGGACCTGGTCCTAATCCACAAAGGTGGTAGGAGCGGGTGGAGGCCAAGAACATAGATAACACACAAAAGAAAACTGCATTGGCAGAGGGATAAGGCGGTGAGCCTGCAGACGGTGGTGGGAAGGGGGTTTCCTGTTGGGGCTGGGCCAGCAGTCCCAAGTTGGCTCTCCTGCCCCAGCTCCAATAGAGGGTGAATAGGGACCTAGAAGGTTCAAAATCAAAGGGCACGTGACCAACCTGGCTTTACTGACAGGTTCCTGGGATGCCTTTGCTGGTGTTCTCCTGGGCTCACTACTTTGTTAAAGAGTCCAAGTGATTTGTCTTTCTACCTACAATCCTTTTTTAACCTTTCTTCTGGAAACCCATTTCTATTGGGCCCATCTGACTGAAGTCCTCTCTCTCACCACTAGGTGGGGCTACTACACTAAAAGATCCCACCAATGCACTTGGGCTGAAAATTCAGGATACCCCCCTGCCCCCACCTCGCTGACTTTGGGGATTTCCAGGAGGTAATAAAAAGAGCACTCTTGCGTGGGTGTCCTAAGAATGTTTAAAATCCATCAAGGACACTGTAAAGCTGGTGGCTGGGTCCTACCAAATGGATTCGGCAAACAAACCACCTATTCAATACTTAAATTTTGTCTGATTAAACACTGAACTCTGGCATTGACAGGTACAGAGGGGAAGGGGTGGGGGCTGTGGAGAGGAGAGGAGGATTTCCCTCATCTTCCTTAAGGTCTTGGTTTCCACATGCTATGTAGAGTCACATCTGGAAAAAAGCACTAGAGAGGCTTTCTACTACTTGTTGGCTATGGCTGGGAGTAAGCCAAGAGCAGTGTGGACTGGTAAAGTGACAGAGAGGGCCCCAGAGGACGTTCTTCTCCCTCAACCCCTGGGATCTCCTGGAAGAGGCTGGATTTCTAGGAAGAGGGCTGACCAGCAGAGCAAGAACCATTTCACAAGTAAACTGTCCTCCTGCCTGGAACCACTCCCTCAATCAGATTCTGAGGAAAAAGTTTGTGAAGTGGAAAAACAAGTCGAGGGCTTGGGAAGATAATTTCCCCTGGAAATTTCCTGGGGAAAGACCACACTATATCATCATGCTGAGGCTCTCTAGGCCCTGCTGCCTCACTTTAAAAATAATCAGAGGAGTTGCCTGCTCTGCAGTTGTGTGCTTCTCTGGTGTTAGCACACATACAAGGAGTTTTCAGGGTTATTCACCAAGCCATACCAAAATCAGGGTCACATGTGGGTCTCCCCACTCCTGCCTCTTCATAAAGGACAATTTGGCTTCTGGAGAAGATGGTCTTCAACATGCAGCTGAGCTGAGCTGACTTGACAAAGCCTCCAGTGTCCTTTGGGTGAGTCTGAGAGGATGCACCCAGAGCTTTTGTGGCCTTGAGGACAGGGCTGCTTGTTCAGTTTTTCCTGCATCAGAGCTCCAAATCCTGCCAGAGTCCCGCTGGCAGGTCTGTCCTGATGAGGAGTCAGTCCAGCTTCAGTAGTAGTCTCCACCGTGTGTCCACTGGCAGAGAGGCAGATGAAAATATTTGGGGAGGGAAAGATGATGGGAAATCTGTGACTGAAGCCACATGTCTCTGGGGATAATCTACTCCAGGAAACTAGGAGGTCAATCAAGCCACTCTCTGGAGCCAAAGAGACTGAACATGGCTCAGAGCCAATAAAAGATCTTTGGATCTCTGGTGAATTCATGAAGTGACTCCAGTTTTAGCTGCTTGCAATTATGATCTTTATAGGGCAGCAATTTCTTGCATTTCTGCTGAGGAGGAGGAGGAAATAGGGCAGAGCAGCACTGGGATATGGAGGGGAGCCTCTCTATATGAGAAGTTCACTGATTTTGGAGGTCACTTACCAAGGGGTATTTAAAGAGAAAAAGTTTCTACTTGGTTCATCCCTTTGTTTTTGTAATATTAAACTCAGGTGATATTGTACTGACAGTTTCTCCTAGCCTCTTCCCTGTGCAGAGTCAGGACCTGCTGAGCTGGAACAGGATTTCATGGTGTAACTCATGAAAGATGACTCAATGCCAAGGACTGAGGTTATAGCAGGGTGTTTACAGCAGTGGACATACTCCAAAGTCCTTGGCAACTGGTCTTGAGTCCCTAAGCTCTGATGGGGAAGCAAAACTCCTTGATGTATTACTGACCACCCCCCGATTCTAGGGGTCAGGATTAGCCAGGAAGCCAAACATCAAGAGTAGGTGTCCAATGTCACCAGTCCAGAGGTCCTGCCATGGATATAGGCTGGGAGCCCAACATTAGGCAATGAGGAGCCAGAACATAATCACTAGGGCCACAAACAGGAAGAGGCGTGACAGGAACTGTTCATCCACGTACTGGGGTGTTCCAGGGACAGCTGGAGAGACAGGAGGGAGAAGAGAGGCTGTCAGAATGCTACAGCTGTGCACGCTGCCCATTTGGGCCAGAAGTAGAGAGCATCAATCTTCATCTTTTTACAGTAGGACTCTGCACACTAAAAAGATTTCCAAACCCCAAATAACATTAGGCAAAACAAAATTGAAATTATGATGATATGTGAAATAATATAACAATGAGGACAAGGTTTCCAGTTTATCCAAAGAGAGTCTGGTCTGCAGGTATAAAACAGGAAACTCTTAGAGGAAATAATAAAAGAAAAGCTGCTGTTAAGCATCTTCTCTGTGCTAAGAATTTTGTATACACATTACTGCTTGGTGGGTACTGTTATTCCCATTTTGTGTAAGAAGAAACTGAAGCACAGGTACGAGGTGATCTGCCCAAGATCACAAGGTTTACGAGTTAGTGGCAGAGCCCAAGAGTCATGCTTTCAGCCTCTCTACACGCTCCCTTCTGAGTCATGGAGTCTCTAGATTCTGGCACTGTTGAGCTGGTGTGGGTGGGGGGTTGGGGGGTGGGCTGGTCTCAGAGAGCCCCATGCAGAGTGCCTTCCTTTTCCAGAGGAGAAAAGTAGGGCCCAGACAGGCAAAGTGACTTGTCTTGCCCATCACATAGCAAACTAGGGGCAGAGCTAGGCTTCCATTCCTCCCTACTTTGAGAAAAGCTACTATGTAGAGCTCCCTGTCCAGACTTTGGGGGAAGGAGAGTAAGAAAGTCTATATCCAAGATAGGCAAATTTTATCAAATATGACAAAGGAAAACTGATTGTGGCAGGGGGATAAAAGTGATCCAAGTCCAGCCAGAACTGTAGAACTCTCTTTACCTGAAGAACTCAGGGTAAGCCCTGAACCAGGAAGAAGGGAAGCAAGCTGCCAAGCAGGTTCTTGCTGCTACCATAGCGCCCTGTCCCTTTGTCAGGGCAGAGCATACCCTGCCCTGTGGAGTTTCCTTCCTTTGAGAAAATGTGTAAATGAAGGAGAACTTTTGAGGTGGAGGAGGTAAGGGCATTCCAAGATCTCTTGGTGCTGTACTATTCCCCAAGTAGGTACTCTGATGATTCACACAGGCAATCAGTCAATAAAGACTTCCTGATTGCCTGCTATGTGCCAAGCACCAGGTAAGGGCTGAGGAAACTGGGATGACCCAGGAGTAGGTTTCTGTCCCTAAGAGCAAAAGCTCCTGGCCAGGAACCATACATTGCTCCCTTCTATACCACACACTCTGCCCAGCACACACAAGGCTCTAATGAGTGCAAGCAGAGCTCAACAGACCTCGGCACCTCTGCACACTCCATGGTAAGAATCTTGGCTCAAGTGTCAGACTGGGATAAAGTACAGGCACCCACTTTGCTGCCTTGCTCGACATGGAATGCAGCTGGCACCTTTATGGTGGCTGAAGAGAGAAAGGGAGCAGCAGGTAACAGACCTAGAAAGGGAGAAAGGGTTCCCAAAAGGGTGGGGCTTATGATCAGCCCCACATGTATCCTAAGGGAAGCTGGACAGACAAGCCACAGAATAGAGAGGCTTTGGATCCTGGTGAGTTGCCTCACTCCTCCTTGCCCCCAAATGGTACATGCACAGGACTAGGCTTTTCTTCAGATTCTAAAATAAAAGAATCATTTTATTCTATTTTATTTTATATGCACAGAGTAAATCTTGTGAAACACACTGAGCATTTTCTGATTTGTAAAACAGAGCTAAATGCACACCCATCCCATAAGGCTTGTGGTGAGAATCCCGTTTGTGATGACAAGCACTTTGAACATGCCTAACATTAAGTGGGCAAGATACATTATCATGACTACCAGTAATGTGAAAAGACTTCACGTTTCGAAAAGGCTGACTGACCAAGCAGTGACAATTATCTATAATTGTCATATTAATACTAATGAATTCCAAGGAGCTTTCAAGTAGAAATACTAAGGAAGCGGGGTCTTACCTGGAGGAGGCCGCCCATCATTTATGTTAAATGCTGTGGCAAATATCCCAAAGGGAAATGCCCCAATTCCAAAAGACATTTGGAAGCCACCATCTCCAAATCCAAATCCTTGAAATCCCTGTATGCAAGAAATACAATTCAGAAGAACAAGCATGTTTCTCCCACACCTGTCAAACATGCCACCTGCAAGTGGCACCTGCCTCTCCTCCCTACCCTCTGCTGTTTCCAAGGGGGAGCATCTTTTTTTTTTTTTTTTTTTTAAGATTTATTTATTCACGAGAGACACAGAGAGAGGCAGAAACATCAGCAGAGGGAGAAGCAGGCTCCCTGCAGGGAGCCCGATGCAGCACTTGATCCCAGAAGTCCCACTTGATCCCAGAAGTCCGGGATCATGCCCTGACCCTAAGGCAGACGCTCAACTGCTGAGCCACCCAGGCATCCCAGGACATCTTTTCTTCCCATTTAGAGTACAAGGCAGAGAAACCCTGGTGGCTCCTCTGCCCTTCTAGCCTTCAAGGGGTCCCAGCTAAGGAGCTGTGAATGCCAGAAAGGACTGGCTCTGGCCCAAAGTAAAACAATCTGCTGATGCAAGTCAGGGCTCTTGGAGCACCAGATTTTTTCCCAGAATCCCACACTAATCAGTAAAATTTTCTACATGCTTTATAACAAAACTGGCGACAACTCCTCCACCCAATTACAAGGGAACATCAGAACAAGCTGTACATTATTGGTAATAGCAAAAAAAGTGGAACTCTAATTAACCAACAATGGAGGTCATGATCAAAATCTTGATACACACACTCTCTAAAGACCATGATGCTGACTATGCAGCAACACAGAAAAACTCTGGTGACCAAAGGTCCCCAGACAAAACTGGACACTATGGTCACAACTGTGGTACATGCTGACATGTAGGTATGGGAATATGATATAGACAGGTAAGTATTTTCCCTCAGTTTTCTTTTAATACTTTTACAAAGAGTTTAAAAAACATAAAAACACTTTATTTTTTATCTGATTATAAAAAAGTATATACGCTTGTTATAAGAAACTTACACATTAGAAGATTAATTAACATATTAAGTCAGAGGTCTCTTCCCCGCCCAGCCCCAGAGGTCTCCTTATTCACCATTCCATGGCCACACTCTCCCATAGTCACTGCCAGCAGTTTGGTATATCAACCTCAGCTTTCCCCTCCTCTAACATGTTCTATAAGGCATCATCTTTCATATGAAAAGAATCAGTAGGAATTATAACACTGTGAATAAACAAACTTTTTTCTATCTTGACCAAAGTTGCACAGCTAGTAGAAGGGGCAGAGTTCAGATCAGAAATTAGGTCAATATGATCCGAAAACCTATGCTCTTTCTTACAAAAAATTTTCTCTCCGCCCCTACATCTCTAGATCGATCTTTGGAACAAATGATTAAAAAAAAAAATAAGAAAATGCATGGGGTCAACTGCTCTCCACAAAGAGATGACTGGCCTTCATTTGTGAGTCTTTTCCAAGTCATGAAAATAGCTGTTCCCTATCCCATACCAAGCAGCCTAGCATCCAGCTACAAATGGCACTACCTATAAAGCCTAACAGCATATATTAACAAGAGGGCAAGCCTATAGAGAAGAAAAATAATCAGTTTTCCATCTTCTCAGTGCAGAGATGCCTCCTACTCAGACCCAGCATGGTTGAGTCTGAGGGCTCCTGGGACTGAGGCTGCCTTACCCAGGAAGGTGCAACTGTTTCATCAGGAGCTGCCACTTCAATGAGTGCAATCCTGCGGACTGACCCTCTGGTCTCTGTTTCAGCAACCTCTATACAATTCCACAAGTCCTCACATTTGCTGGGGCAAAGCAGGCAGGAAAGCATCACTGGTGGCTGCGAGTATTTGTATACACTAGAACTACACACCACTGTCATTAAGGCCAGGGCCTTGGCTTCTTGAGGTAGGAGGTGAAGACTCTGTTGAGAAACAGAGCCTAGGAAAGTTAAAGTAATGTCACCTGGTAGTCAAGGAGAGAGAATTTAGATCAAAAACTAGGTCAATATGATCCAAAAACTCATGCTCTTAATTCTGTGCAGAACTGAAAAACTCTTGTGACGAAATTATCAGACAAAACTGAACACTATGGTCATAAGTATGCTCAGGACAATATATAGGTATGTAGACAAGATACAGATATAAGTATTTTCCCTCAAAATTTTTAATATTTTAATCTGGAGAACATATACTTGTTTGGGGATTCCAGTAGTGTGGATAAATGTTTTGCTATTATAATTTCTTTAATATTTTAACAAGAAAATTTTAACAGTAACATCGGATTTAAATGAGCAAATTTGGGCAGCCCGGGTGGCTTAGCGGTTTAGCGCTGCCTTCAGCCCAAGGTGTGATCCTGGAGACCCAGGATCGAGTCCCACGTCGGGCTCCCTGCATGGAGCCTGCTTCTCCCTCTGCCTGTGTCTCTGCCTCTCTCTCTCTCTCTCTCTCTCTCTGTGTCTCTCATGAATAAATAAAATCTTTAAAAAATAAAATAAAATAAATGAGCAAATTTTTTGAGCTACCGATTCTTCTAAGAATTTATCCTAGTAAAACAACCATGTACCTGTTCAAAAAGATATCTCTAAGTTCAACAGAGTATTTTTAAAATAAGAAAAAGGGAAACAGCTAAATGTCCAACAAATGATCAAATAATGTTAAGTTTATACAACTGAACACTAAACAGCCTTTAAATAAAGTATTACTGGCATGTAAAATCTCACGATATATCATTAAAAGTCTCCCCATCTCTAATATAAACTCCATTAAGGGCAGGGATCTTTGCTATGTTTACTGATCTATCATCAGTGCCTAGAATAATGCCCAGCATACAGAAGGCACTTAATATAGAAGGAATGAAATTTTAAAAACAAGAGTTAAAAAACAAGAGACAAGTATTATAAAAAATAAACAAGAACATATGTATATGCATCTATAAAATACATACACGTAAACAGATCTATAAAACTTTTATGTGTGTATATATAATTATAGAACAACAAAAAAATAGACCAAAATATTTCCAGTAGTTATCTTCAGATGGTGTGATTATAAGTGATTTCCCCCTTCTTTTCCTTTGTGTATTTCACAATTTTTCCTTTACTTTTAATAATCAAGGAGAAAAAATGTAGGGCCAAGAGGGAAACTCCTAAAGCCATTCTAGAAGCTGCTTCTAGAATGTTCCTCACCCCTCTGTTCTCTGGCTCTGGCCTCTGTCCTTGAGGGCGGGGAGGGGTCTTCTCTCTGAAACAGAAACATTGTAAAATAAATAATCATAATGCTCTTCACCAACAGAGTCAGGTTGCCCTGACTTGCCCACATGTGAACTTACACCAAATTAAACCAAATCTTAATCTTCATTCTACTTGCAATTGTTTTTCCAACTATATAGAAAAGCAGGGAGAAAATCTCAGATGTTCATTACATTGCACTATACACTGTCAACTTCTCTCACAGGAGCTTGGCCAAGACTGATTATGAATGCTAGCCAGACATCTTCTCTGGACCTATGTCCAGGGGTCACTGGGTTAAAAATCCCAAATCCAAACTGAAATAGAGAATGGCCTGTCAGCAAAGAGGGCTGAGATTCAGGATCTCTCTGATATGCCCCAATTAACTTCAGCTTTACCCCTCACTATTTCCTTGGTAAGTACTCTACACTTTGTTTTTGGCCTCTGGGTCTTTTTTTTTTTTTAAGATTTTATTTATTTATTCATGAGAGACCCAGAGAGAGAGAGAGAGGTAAAGGCACAGGCAGAGAGAGAGGCAGGCTCCACGCAGGGAGCCCGATGCAGGACTCGATCCCGGGACTCCAGGACCAGGACCTGGGCCGAAGGCAGCGCCAAACGGCTGAGCCACCCGGGCTGCCCTGCCTCTGCATCTTATCCCCTTCTGTCACTCATCCCCAATATACTGGACTGAAGCTTGTTACCCATTATGCAATAGGCAGGACACTACAAATACTAAGACTGTGACGGACCCTACTCTTGAGGTGTTTCTGATTTGAAGGGGGTTACAACCAATCACAAAGGGGGTTACAACCAATCACAATACAGTGTGGGAAGGGAATTCCTGAAGAGAGGTATCAACTACATAAGGTGGAAGCATGAGTGAGAGCAACTAACTAAAGTGGACCACTTTAAGGAGAAGGTAACTTCACAGCTGCTCATTAAAGATGGATAGAAATTAGTGGAGGAGGAGGATGTGAGCAGGACTGGGGAGGGTAGAAGAGGCAGAGGGAAAACAAATACAAAGGCTCATAAATTGTGAAAGGGTAAGTTCCCTTAAGAGAAATCCAGTATGTCTGTGTGCAGGATATGCTGGGGTGGGGTTAAGAGAAAGTACGAGACATTGCTGGGGAATTTGGGGTGTGTGAGCACATGCATATGTGTGCATGCGTGCACCAGACCATGAAGAGCTCTCAAAACTTGTGTTTAGTGAATGACAGACCCACTCATACCTCAAACTCCACAAAGCCTCTCAGCCTCCTGTCCTCTTCTCCCTCTGTACTTTATATATCACTGCTGCAGCAACTCCCTTCCTTGCAGACTCTCCTTCTGGACACTCTGCTTCCCAAGCTGCTCCTTCAAAGCATTCTGCACTCTTAAAATTGTGGTATCTTGTGCACTACCTAACACATTGCCTGCTTGCTGGTAGAAGCTCAGTGGATATCTGCATTACAGCCCAGTGAGGAACAACTTGGCTTCCTTCCCTTCCTAAAGGACTCCCATCTGGATCCCAACTGCCTCAAAATGAGGGTGTGTAAGCACTAAGTAAAGGGTGGGGTGAGAAGGTGATGAATAGAAGTGAATTCATGTCCAAAGGGAGGAGTGGATGTGAGAGGTGCCCCAAGGCCTCACCTGGGGTCCTGCTGCCCAGTGCTGCCCCTGCCATAGAGCGGGATGACTTTATCTCGGCTGATGCCAGCTTTGCAAACTGGACACACCTGTCTGTTAGGTCTGGTCTCCAACCACTGAAAACAGGAGAGAAAAATGCATGAATGATATAAGCTCACTACAGAGTGGTCACAGCCAGAAGAAAAACATGGACCAGACACCTCAAACTGGAAACACCAGCACCAGTAGGGAATACTTCAAGGAACCCAACTCTCTGATTCCTGCTCCTGGTACTCAATAAATATTTACTACTGGTGAAATCATAATTGCTTTTATATTTTTTGGGGGGGGGGGTTTGGTGGTTTTTTTTTTTTAAAGATTTTATTTATTTATTCATGAGAGACACACACACACACACACAGAGGCAGAGACACAGGCAGAGGGAGAAGCAGGCTCCATGCAGGGAACCTGACATGGATCTCGATCCCGGGTCTCCAGGATCATGCCTGGGGCCAAAGGCAGGTGCTAAACCGCTAAGCCACTCGGGCTGCCCCTCAAAATTGCTTTTAAACACCTCATAATTAAAGACTTCTTCATGTTTCATTAAGTCAAGGGGCTCTCAGCAACACAGCAGGAAGGAACTGCAAGTCTGTAGCAGTATCAATGGGTCTGACAGACTCAGCCTCAGTTTAGGCCGTGAATGCTGATATAATGAACCTTAAATCTCTGCCTTCCCCAACAGATCAACTGTATTACACTGGCAGGCAAATTTTTCTTTCTGTGATTTCTCATTTTTACAGCGTTTCTTCAACCACTTTGTATCCCAGATATCAGCATTTGGACATAATAACCTCACCATTTTCTGGTGATTTACTATGTGCTAAAAGATAGATTTTGCTATTATCTAAATTTGCTTAAAGTTTCTAATGTACTTTCATTGATTTTTACATTCAACTATTTTCTTTCAATATTAAAAACACAGAATTCTGTTTTGGGCTTCCCAGGCTCGTTCACTGGTTAAAAAATATTCTGCTTAACTTTCTCTAAAACAAAAGAATGATAAAACCATGTTATCTATAGTATCTTTGAATAATTTAATACATGTATAATTTTTCTCAGCATTTATCTTAGAACATAAATTGCATGTTTAGACCCAATGATAAAAAGTTTATTTTATAAATGTGAATCTAGGATTTCAGGGCCAAGGAGAAAGCAGCATTTAATGATTTTTGTATCCCATTTCCTTTATCCTACTGTTGAAAGCTTCACAATTTATGTGTTATGTTCTTTTTATAAATTTCCAGCAGACAAATTTATAAATGTACCAAGTTTTGCTGTAGTCAGAATGCACAGCCCTGAATGTAGTGGGAACCCCTTTCTTGTTTCCCCTGCAGCTTTCTCCGCCCTAGACTTTGAGGCTCTAGAGTTCTGGAACGTCTGTCTTCCCCATACATTCCTAAGCCACCTACTAGTATGGGGCTCTTTTGTCAATAACCTTGCAAACAGTCAGCTCACAGTGACTTTCACAGCCAGCTGTGAATGCCAGACCCTGCTGTTTCACCAAGCATGTGCCTGGGTCTTGGTGAATACTTAACTGACTGGCTTTCATAATAATCTAAAGCTGGGAAAACAGACATCTTCCCCCTCTCATAAAAGCTCTCTGTTGAGACCAAGAAAATTTTCCCGTTCCTAACATTTTCAAGACCTTATTTAAGGGTCAGGGAAACAGTTGATATGATAGGAGGTTCTTTTTTGTAGAGGCAGAATCTCAAAAATAAAAAATCTAACATACTATCAACTCCAACTCAATCTACAGATGGGGAACTGTGAGCCAGAGAGGTGTGGCCTACTAAAGCCACAAAGTCCATCGGTAACAGAGTCAGGACCATCCCACTGACCCCTTGTTTTCAGCAAGTGCCTATCAGGGGACAGGTGTATAAAGAGGGGTGGGGGTAAAACAAGCAAATGAGCCCACAGACAGGGGAGATTGCAGCTTCTGACAGTAGTCTCCTGAGACTAGGGGTGTCTTGTGCAACCATAGCTGATGAAAGGCAAAGTAAAATGAAATGCATCTTACCTGATGTAAACATGGCCAACTGCCAGAGTCCCCAGGGCAACCAGTCATCAAGGAGAAAGAGAATGGGGGTAAAGGAAGAAAAATGCTTTCATTAGCAGAAACATTGAGGGTGGGAGCACAAAAACAGGAACACAGGGTGGAACTATGAAGCAGTGCAACCCCACTGAGAGTCTATGGGGAGGGAAATCACTAGTATCAGAAATTAGAAAAGACTGGGCTAAACTCACAGGAAAAATTAGGCAATAGAGACAAGATCCCAGTTTCTAACCCTGGGATCCTACTTGTAGGATCCAGGTCTCAGACCATCCCAAACCCAGCTTCTCTACAAGTCAACCTTTGAGGGGTGGTAGCCCTGAAGGAATCCAATAAAAGCTAAAGACCTTCTGTGCAGAAAAATTCATGGGGGCATTCTCATACACACATGCACACATATATACACATACCATTTTAGACTCTACTGAAAGTATGTTCATAGCCTCCTAAGGCTCACAATTCATGGTTCTGGATCTGGTTTAAGAAAATCTTCAGGGGGATCCCTGGGTGGCGCAGCGGTTTGGCGCCTGCCTTTGGCCCAGGGCGCGATCCTGGAGACCCGGGATCGAATCCCACATCGGGCTCCCGGTGCATGGAGCCTGCTTCTCCCTCTGCCTGTGTCTCTGCCTCTCTCTCTCTCTCTCTCTTCGACTATCATAAATAAATAAAAAAATTTTTAAAAAATCACTGAGAAGCCTGTCGAAAATGCAAATCTTTAAAAAAAAAAAAAAGAAAAGAAAATCTTCAGGCTGGGACACCTGGGTGGCTCCGTGGTTGAGCATCTGCCTTTGCCTCAGGTCATGATCCCAGAGTCCCGGGATCAAGTCCCCCAACAGACCCCCGGAGGAAGCCTGCTTCTCCCTCTGGTCTTTGTCTCTGCCTCTCTCTCTGTATTTCTCATGAATAAAAAAATAAAACCTTTAAAAAAAATCTTCAGGCTGGCAGGAAGTAGTTTAAAAGTTCAAGTTTACTATAAAAAATATCTTTAAGTAATGAAAAGGATGAGGATACTTTTGGCAGAAAGGGCTACCTTCAGTTTAACGAGTTGTACTATAATGAAATGCTGTCCAGTTTCTCAATTTTCAAATGAGGAAACCAAACTCAGAAGCACGAAATGACTTGCCTATGGCACCAGGACTAAAAAGTCAGTCTCCTGATTTCCTGTTTATTGTCCCTTCTATCACCTAGCACTAGGTGCAAAAAATGACATTTACAGAATTGAAGGAAAAGTTACTCAACTCTAGATTTTTCACTTTTTCTCTCTTGACTTTTTCATCCAACTAACAAATATCCAATGAACACCTCCTATGTGTGAGGACAGTGGAAAATGTGGACATGGACAGCGAGGGACATGGTTTATGTCCCTCATAACATGACTCCTCTAGGTGAGTAAAATTTGGACTCAGGCTAATTCCTTTCCCAGTTCCTGAGCCACAGTTTAGCCTCACCATCCAGACATGCAATCCCCCTGGATGTAAGAGACACCTCTGACATCTGACTTCCACATTGACCTTGCCATTCCAAACTGAGCCCAAAGTACCCCAAATCATGGCAGATCTCCACTGGCAACTTCCCTCAAAGGTTATCGGGGAGAAGTGGAGATGACTTTCTTTTAGGGAGAGGCTCACAATTATAATAAAGGTGGTGATCACCTCCATTTATTAAGCAAGTATTGTGTGCCAGGCTGTGGCTGACTAGATTTCCATTGGTTAATGTCACTGGAAGATCATTATTAACCTATGACAAAATATAATTATCTCCATTTTACAGATGAGGAAACTGAGGTACAGAAAGGCTGGCAGATTGTCCCAGGGATAAACCATTCTAATAGGAAGCATCTGTTTCATATTAGAGTCTGTGTTCTCTCTAATGGCACCTTGATTTAATTCTTAATTTCGTCACTTATTTTCAAGTCTTGGGCTTCTTCTGTTTTGTTTTTTAAAGATTTTATTTATTCATGAGACACACAGAAAGAGAGGCAGAGAAACACAGGCAGAGGGAGAAGTAGGCTCCTCAGTGGGAGCCCAATGTGGGACTCTATCCCAGGACCCCAGGACTAGGCCCAGTGCCAAAGGCCAATGCTCAACCATTGAGCCACCTGGGTGTCCCCAAATCTTGGTTTTATAATGCCCTGGAGAATCTCCAATTTCTAGGAAACAACAGTTTCTGCATAAAACTTAATGATTAGGGGCAGCCTGGGTGGCTCAGTGGTTTAGCACCTGCCTTTGGCCCAGGGTGTGATCCTGGAGACCTGTGATCGAGTTCCACGTCAGGCTCCCTGCATGGAGCCTGCTTCTCCCTCTGCCTGTCTTTCTGCCTCTCTATCTCTGGGTCTCTCATGAATAAATAAATAAAATCTTAAAAAAAAAAAAACAACAAACTTAATGATTAGGGCAAGAGCTGCCAAAAAAAACCTGTCCCATTCTATTTATTCAATAAATTTATCTCTATCTTATCTTAAACTCCCTTAATAAATACTGCTTAAATGACCCTTTCTTCATACCACTTCCCTGATCAAAAATATCCCATAGCTTTATGTCCTACTCAGTTAAATCTGGGTTTGATAATCTGGCCTAACCCTCACTTAACCCCTAACACTTCTCAACCTCCCCACCCAGGGCGTTCTGTGAAGTACACAGCAGTGCTGGGGTCTCAAAATCTCATATCCAAGAGTGCACAGGTCTATCCGTAGAGAATGCCTGCCTTGGGGGGCACATACTCTTTGCCTTATCTGTCATTCTTACCCCTCCACTTACCTCAATTTACCCTTCAAGGCCCAGCTCAAAATCAAGGGAGAGGAATAAAATCTCAACATTTACCCAGAACCTCAGAACCAGGAGGGACTATTCAATAATGATGGAGGACTGAATGAAACTAACGCTGCCACTTCATTTTGATACACATAAAATATAGAAACAATTATCAGGATCATCGCTAACACATAGTATTCAGTGTGTGCTATGTTCTCCTCTAAGCTTTTTATGTATTTTGAGTCATTTGACTGCTCACAAACAACCCTGTAAAATGAGACAGAGCGTGTATAAGCACCTTGCCCAAGGTCATCCAGTAGGGAAGTAGCAGATTCAGGATTCAGAACAAGGAAGTCTGGCTCTGCTGTCCTTGCCATACAGCGTACCACAGTATATCCACTGTACATAGTGCCTCTTTGTTCAGCACAGCAAGTGGCAAATAGTAATCGCTCACTAAGTGGTGAATATTTTCACATTAGACGCGGGGGTACAGAGTCCAGAGTGAGGACAGGATTTGCCCAAGGTCACTCAGCTCATCAGCAACAGAACTGGGATAAGAACCCAGGTCTCCTGGCTCTTGGGCCTGATTGTATCAGGAGGCCTAAAGTGGGTAGGAAACTCAGTGTTCCAAAGCTGCCTAGGACACAGGCTTTCTAAACCTGGCTGTGTCTTCTGGGGTGGTGGCAGGAATACTGACCAGAAGAGGTGGCCACACAGGCTGATGACGGCGTCCTTGGCTGTGTCCAGGCAGATGTTGCACTCGAAGGTGCTGTCCTGCCCTCCACTCTCACCAGCACCATTGCTGCTACCGCTGGGCCCTCCTGCACTGGAGTTCTCAGGGGATGCAGAGGCCGAGGGCCCCTTGCTCGCCATCCTTGGCTGTCAGCAAACTCTGACTGAAGATTCTCCCCAGAAAAATCCTGAAAGGCAGAGAGCCCTTGATTGCCTGTTTCTCCAGCCCACTCTCCCCGGCTTCCATGGCAGTATCCCCATCTTCTCTCAGCTCCAGAAGTTCAGATTATGATTGAACTCTCAAACAGACTTTGCAGAGGATGACACTCATGAGGCACTACTCAGAGAGCAATGACTGAAAAACTTTCATGAACACAGCCTAAAATATAACACACAAACACAATGCACAAATACAGAGCAAGCTCCAACCAGATGGCTCTCCAAAGGAACTGAGACCCTTTCTCACATGTCTTTACATTCTCCCAGGATAACCAATCCAGGTAATATGTGCTCAATAAAATTAAATGTTCACAAGCCGTTCTCTAACTTTGGACTGCCTTTATATTGGTGAGTGAATCTTAGACCAGAAGGTTGTGACTGGTATATGTCAGAATATAAGTGTAACTATGAAAGGCTAGGAAGCTAAGAACCAGACAAGTCACTCAGCTCAATGTCTTCCATACCGCAATCTTCTACATTCCCCCTCCTACCAGGTTAGAATACCATCTACCTTATTTGGTCTAAATCTATTAACTTTTTGACCTCAATACATTTAAAGAGGAGGTTTATAGCACTGCTGTACACAGAAAACCAGTATTAGTTACCATAAGTGAAAGATAAATACAAATATAATGACAGAAAAGCTGTTTATCCTCACACTGAAATCATTTGGCACATTTATAATGCTTTGGGCAAACTTGAACTGATCCAATCTCTTTAGAAAACTGCAGCCCAAGACCTGTCCTTTAACTGACTACTGTGGAGCTGAGAATGGAACTCTGACACCCAGTCTGTATTCAAATCACTATACCACCACAGATCAAGCTGGCTACCAAATGCTGGGAGATATTGCCTCCAAATCAAAGAACCTGCCAGGAGCTGAACAAGAAGGAAGGGAAGACTAACAGGAAGGTACCCAGAAATTCTGGGTACAGATTAAGAATCTGTCAAGAGGGCAGCCTGGGTGGTGCAGCAGTTTAATGCTGCCTTTGGCTCAGGACCTGATCCTGGAGACCCGGGATCGAGTCCCATGTCGGGCTTCCTGCGTGGAGCCTGCTTCTTCCTCTGCCTGTGTCTCTGCCCCCCCCCCCCCTCTCTCTGTGTGTCTGTCATGAATAAATAAATAAAATCTTAAAAAAAAAAAAAAAGAATCTGTCAAGAGCTTGCTTTGGCCACCCTCACCATCTTAGAAATTCCTAGGAGATGCTGGCTGATTATCATAGCCAGAGAACTAGCAGCTTGGATGTTGGCTTCAGTTGAGCCTCCAGCTTGCCAGGTGTTTTGGGAATCTCCCTTCTCCTCTGTGGGCCACAGTTTTCTCATCTGTAAACTGAAGCACTGAACTACATGGTCTTTTAGTTGTCCTGATCCAGCTCTGAGACTGTGCTGCTCCAAGTATTCTCATCCATTCTTTCCAAGGAAGGTGGCCCTACCACAAGTGTGAGACTCACCACTGGAGCACCAAGACTGCTCTGATTCCAGCTTCCAAAGTTTGAAGATGTAAGGACCAAAAAGCCAGTCTTCTCAGACTAAGAAGCCTTTCAACACACCACCAACTTAGAACTCTGGACTCACAAGCATCTCTCACCACAACAGTAGCTCAGTGACTTGAGCAGGGAGAGGAGACCGGCTCACTGCCACTTTTTCACTCAGTTACATCATTTTACATAATGTCCCAGAAGGGCAGCTGGCTGCTGGCAGCACCAGTGCCTCACTGGCCTCAGTTCCAAGACCTTCTCTCCCTGACCCAGTGCTTCCTTCTCTCCACATACAACTGTTCTCTTCTCCTTAGGACGGAGTCTGCTTCTTGGGGCCATGTTATGGCCTTCACATGTCATTCTGGCCCAAGTACCTGACCTGTGTGAGCTTCTTTAAAATATGTTTATCTTTTAAAATTAAGGACTGTGTGTAGAGAAGTGGAAAGACAATCATAAAGTTGGGTTCACTGATCAATCTTAATGATAGTCTCCTGATGTGATGCAATAGGAAGTACATATCACTAACAATGAAGCACTCTTAAAACATAAACTCTAATCATGTCTCCAAAATAAATTACCTATTTACAGAAAATATGGGGCACAGAAGCACATGTTTAACGACTCCAGGAGGCAATCAGCAAATCCAGAATGTGGGACCTTTTACGACAAATAATCCAAGTTCTCCAAAAAATAAATAGCATAATATAGAACGTGGAGTTCTAAATTGAGACTTGAGACATACCAACCACTGGAAGTGTGTGGATCTCACTGGAACCAGGTTCAAACAAACGACCTATAAAAAGACATTTGTGAGATGACTGTCAAAAATTAGATTTAGCCTGGGTATTAGTTGACATTAAGGAATTACTGTTAATTTTATTATGATTATGGCATTGCATAATTTAAAAAATACTCAACTGCTAGAAATACATACCTTTTTTTTTTTTTTTTTTTTTGAAATACATACCTTTTAAAAAAGACTTTATTTATTTGAAAGAGAGAGAAAGGCCACACATGAGCAGAGGGAAGAGGCACAGGGAGTAGAATCAGACCCCCCACTGAGCAGGGAGCCCGGTATACGGCTTGATGTAGGTCCTGGGATCATGACCTGACTGAAGGCAGACACTTAACTGACTGAGCCACCCAGGTGCCCCTAGAAATATAGACTTAAATATTTATGAAGGAATGATGTTTGGGATTTGCTTTAAAATACTTCTGGGGGGTGGGGGTGAAAATGGAGAGAAAAGACAAAACAGGGAAGGTGATGGCTGCTGGAGCTGGATGATGAATGGGGGTTTATTTCATTAGCTTATTTTTGTGTGTGCTTGTAAATTTCCATAATAAAAGTAATTTTTAAAAAAGGTTAGGTTGCAAAAGAGTATGTGCCTGCATTTGGGTAAAAACAAAATATATAAAAGAATACACACACACACACACAAAGGCAAAGAAAATGTCTAGAAGGCACACACTAAACTATCAATAATTATTTCTAGAATTAGAGGCTGGGGAACTTTGAATTTTATATTCTTATCCTATTTTCAAATTTTATGACAAGCAGGTATTACTTTTAAAATAACGCTTAAAAAAAGAAATTGTAAAATGCATGTATAATATTATAATTACTACAATAATGAAATATAAATAGTAGAAAATGTTTTTTAAAATGTGGAAAAACATACCAAACTGTTAAGAGTGACTACCTGTATTGTTGGGGGCTTAGAAGTAGTAACATATTTTCTAAGTCCTCCCCATTTACAAAACTAACATTTTTACATGTATTAATTTTGAAATTAGAAAAAATGGCAAGAGTGCATTAAAAAAAAAAACTTCTGGGGTGCCTGAGTGGCTCAGTTGGTCAAGAGTCTGTCTTCAGCTCAGGTCATGATCCCAGGATTGAATGCCATGTTGGGCTCCCTGCTCAGCAGGGGAATCTGCTTCTCCCTCTCCCTCTGCCCCGTTCATGTGCTCTCTCATTCATTTTGTCTCTCAAATAAGTAAATATAATCCTTAAAAAAAAAAAAATTCCCCAATGTTCCAGTTTTCCCCAATCCTGAAAAGCTCTGAGTTCAAGTCCTGACTCCACCATTCTGATAACTTGATGGCTACAATCCCTTTTTTCATCTGAAAAGTGAGGGTGTCATGCCTCAGGGCTGCAAAGGTGGTCCTTTGAGATAATACAGTGACCCGGAGGGTCCAAGGTAGGAAGGGGCTGCTGCTACTGGGGAGATGTACATAGACACCCCTTACCCTGGCTCATTACCCTCTCTACTCTTTGGACCCAACAAGGCTCTGCATGGCTCATACTCCTAAGGGATACAAGGCTTAAGGGGAGGGTCATCATCAAGGCAGGTGCTGGGATGGGAATGGTCAAGGGACAGTAACAGGACAGCTCAGTTTGCAGACAGTAGCAGGGTTGCAGCAGTTTAGGCACTGGGACAGGCCTGCACATCCCAACTCTAAGCAAACTGCATAACTCTTGTTCTAATTCTTAGTAGACTGACCACGTGGTACCTACTCAGGCTCTAAAGCTTCCTCCTAGTAGGCACAGAAATATTTGCTGAGTGAGTGGGTGCATGCACGTGTGACTGGTTTGGTCAACTTCCAGACCAGTTGCTCACAAACCCTTCTTTGCAACACATCCTGGGCCACAGGGCCACACACTTATTTTTGGAGGCTTCTCCTCTCACCTCCTCCCTACCCTCATGCACAGGAACCTCACCACCCCAAGGCAGTATGGCAGAGATGAGCAACCTTCCCTGGGGACTGTATACTGAACACCTGCAAACAAGAGAATGTGGTCACAGCCTCCTAGGCCCAGCAGGAGTGGGAAAGAGGCTCAGAGGACAGAGGGCCCTGGTTGGCTCGGGAAGTGGAGAGAATAAAAGGGAAGGAGACTCAGAGCATGCCTGAGCTGTCATCCTACTAAAACTTTCTCCTGGTCCTGTCAGGGACTATGAACTTCAACCTAACCACACAGCAACCTTGTTGTGGTTGGTTCTGTGCCCCTATCCCTACTCTGACCATTCTTCACTCCTGATTACTTTGTGCCTTTCAAGCACATTCACATCTATTACCACTCTGATCCTTACTCCATTTTACAGAAGAGGACATCAGGCTAAGGAGGTCAGAGGACTTGTCCAAGGCCAGGCCATCATCCAGTGCCAAATTCAGACTTTTCAACACAACACTGGCACTCTTTTTACTCTTACATGTTACCCTTTAACATGTAGCTTTACAAAATTAAATACCTGGACTTTGTTTTCCCTCAAGTTTATTATGCAATGCTGTAACTACAATTTCTGTTCATTGAAGTGTGTATGAAGCATGCATTTATGCATTCAATCAACAGATCTCTAGTACCGACTACATTTAAGGCTTGGGGCTACCAGCTGTGTACAGAGGGAAGTCAAAGAAGAGTAATGGCCAAGTTGAGACTCTGGAATCTAGAACAGGAGCTAAGAAAGAAACATGAATAATGATAAGAATTCTTAACAAGGGGTTCCATCAAACTCTCCTGTTTTTCCTAAACAAGGCACCCTCCCATAAATCTGGTTCCTAGACACCCCCCTCTCAGTGATTTAAATAGAATTTCAATCTGGATAGTGTCCAAGAATCTGTATTTTCAAATAAGTGTCCCTACCTTCCACTCCAGGTGATTCTTTGATGAAGTTTTGGAAACCAAGCTCTCAAATAGGGAAGGACTCTACCAAAAGCACAAAGCAATATGACACAGCACAGAGTTTGGGAGGGACAGTGACCTCACGGTCTGTCTTTTAAAATACACAACCCCCAGCTACAGTACACAGAAACTATGAAGAGGTCAGATAAACTTGGGGGATGGAGGACAAGTCTGCTGAGATCTCAAACCAGCTAGCACTTGGTCCATCTAAGACAGAGCTGACCATTAAAATAAACAAATTCATATCTAGTTTCAAAAAACATTCCTAAATTTGACATGTCCAGGGTGGCAGATGTGGTGCTGGGACTAAAGCAGATTTGTAATATCTAATGATCCCTTAGGAATACAGAGCCTGGAAGCTGAAATTAACTGACCCAGCATCCCCACTCCTATTACCTTCCCAGGGCTGGCCTGGTCTACCTCACAGGAACTGAGCAAGGGAGAGAACATAAAAGTTGCATATCCCTTCAGGAAATACTGGGGAACTTGACCTCATGAAGAAATCTCTTCGTAGCATTCTTGTGTTTAGTTTTCAGGTTCTAGAGAATTGCAGGTATTCAAAATCTGCCTTCTCTGCCCTTTACACTCTAAGAATCCCTGGACCAGGGTATGCTGAGGCACCTAAGAATGTTAATCCTAGTTATGAAGATTGCAAATTTGGGTGATAAGTAACTGGCACAATCGAAGAGGATATCCAGCAGAGTTCTTGTTCCTGTGGGGACCTCTTTGTTCATACAAAAGCTTTCTGACAGGAACTATAGCTTGCCTGAGCCTATCTGTGCTGCTCATTAGGCTGCTGCTGGACCACATGTAGGTAGAGATGAGAGCTGCATTCTGGAAATATCTACATCACACTCACAGAAGGTTGGAGTGGGAAGAAATCTAAGTAAGTTGATTGGAACTTGGAACAATAGAAATCAGCCTCTAGGGTAGCCCGGGTGGCTCAGCAGTTTAGCGCTGCCTTCAGTCCAGGGCGTGATCCTAGAGACCCGGGATCGAGTCCCACATCAGGCTCCCTGCATGGAGCCTGCATCTCCCTCTGCCTGTGTCTCTGCCCCCGCCCCCCCCCCCCCCCGCCATATCTCTCATGAATAAATAAAATCTTTAAAAAAAAAAAAAAGAAAGAAATCAGGCTCTAAAATTTTAGAGTCTAAATGTTGTTTAGGTAGGTCCCTAGGCTAGCTCACAGAGGCCTGGCCCTCAAATATAGGACCATGGGCATGAATGGCCTTCCAAGTCCAAAAGGACAGAGGAAGCTGAGAAGACTAGCCTTTTTCCTTTGGGGTGGCATTGGTCCTTTTCTATGGTGCCCTTTAAACCTCTCTGTTCAACCAACCACTCAACCACTCCTTTACCTTCAAAGATTTTTTTTTTTAAGGTTTTATTTATTTATTCATGAGAGACACAGAGAGGGAAGCAGAAGACAGAGACAGGGAAGAAGCAGGCTCCCTGCGGGGAGCCCAATGTGAGACTCAATCCCAGGACCCTAGGATCATGACCTAAGCCGAAGGCAGACAGTCAATCACTGAGCTACCCAGGAGTCCCGATTTATTATTTTTTAAAAGTTAGTTATTTGGCACAAGCTGCAGAGAGGAGCAAAGGGAGAGGGAGAAGCAGGCTACCCGCTGAGCAGGGAGCCCAATGAGGGGCTTGATCCCAGGACACTTAGATCATGACCTGAGCCAAAGGCAGACAGATGCTTAACCAATTGAGCCGCCCAGGCACCCCATCTTTAAAGATTTTATTAAAGATCTTATTTGCAAAGCATTCAAGATACAGAGATAAAGGGTTTCCAACTAAAGGGGGACATAAACAAGTAAAACAAAAAGGTAGCCTAGCATGCTGAGTGCTGATGGAAGTATGTACAGAGTACATGACTGTAGGGCATGCTGGGGAAACACAGAACATAGGACAAATGGACAATTTACTGTGTTTGCTGGGTTCAACATGGCTGGAGCCCAGGACACATATGGTCATGTTAAGGCAGCAAGAGCTGGGACTGAGGCAGGAAGAAAGGCCTTAAAGTCCTTGTGCCCTTCATATATGAGTGGGGACTCTGGGATCAGATGCTCCTACTTTTTCATGTTTTCTTCCGGTACTTCTGAATCAAAAGGGTTTTTCTTTGTTTTGGCTTACATTTCAAAGCTTTTCCTTTAAAATTATTTTTTTTTATTTATTTGAGAGAGAGTGAGAGAAAATGAGCCGGGGGAGGGGCAAAGGGAGCAGCAACTCCCTGATGAGCAGGGAGCCTGAAATGGGCTCAATCCCAGGACTCTGGGATCATGACCTGAGCTGAAGCAGATGCTTAACCAACTAAGCCACCCAGGTTTCCCTTCAATGCTTTTCCTTAAAGACTGCCAGGTTTCATAAGAAAAGGTGAAGCCAAAATTTGGATGATCGCTGGCACAAGTTTTTAAGGGTCACCCAAGAACTGCCTTTTATCATCCTTTATATCACCATCTTAAAATGCTCTTTAACTTTGTGTGGACTTTTGTCCTTAAAAACTAGCATGGCAGGGGCATGTGGGTTCCTTAAAGAACAAAAAAACAAAAAACAAAACTAGCATAGCAAAGGAGTTTGATGGTTTTGGGTTCAAATCTCAGCTCTGCCACTTAGTAACTTCAGATGTTTTCTCTCTGTATCTTTGTTTTACTCCTATGTGTAAAAGGAACTATTACCTTCCTCACAGGATAGTTTATAAGAGGTAAGTTAAAGAAATAAGTTATAAGTTGAAGAGATAAAACAATAAGGTACTAGCACAGTGCCAACAGAGTTAAGTGCTTGAGAAATGTTAATCTCCCCTTCACTGTCAGGTCTCACGAAGTAGACTGAAGGTGTACTGCTTCTTTAAATTTCCTATAGAGCTATGTAATCAGCAAGTACCTGGTTAATCTGCTTAATGAATGAGTCACAACATCCCTTTCTGAATGATGATCATTCTTTGAAGACATAGTAGGTGAAACAATAGAACTGTGTATGAGAAAATCCAGAATGAGACGCACTTAGTTTGATACATGCAATATTAGATTTTCCCCCAAAATTTTAAAAATCAGGAGTCATTTTTAATATTTATTATCATCATGAATAATGTCAGCTAAAAAAATGAATAATGTCAGCTAACCCTCAGTGCCTTTTACATAAATTATTTCATTTAATTTTATAACCTGTCTTTGAAGTAAATACTACTATGCCATTGTTAGCATCCACTGGGGTGTTAGATTAAGGCTTAGAGTAGTTAGGTCATTTGACCAAGGTACCAGAGCCAGTCAGAGGCAAAGCTTCCCAACTCCCAAGTCAATGTGCTTAACAGATAGCACCTCAGTGATCTGTTTGTGTGTCTTTGTCCTTGGGCCCAGCTTCCAGGTGCCTTACTCAGCACAGGGACAGGCAACTAAAGAACACCTCATAAACGTGTGTGGGTTGATAGATCAGATAGCCAGGAGTATTTACAACTCTACAACTTGATATGATTCAATTTAGCCAACTGAAATTGTGGAAATCAGTACCCTAAAAGAATAAAATACCTTTTAGTGATGTTTTTCAGAACTGGGAATATCACAAAACCATTTTAGAGTCATTTTTTTCTTAAGTACTGCTCAAAATTCTGAAACAAATGAAAAAGAAAATTTTAAAAAAAGATCAGGGATCTGCAACCAGAAAAGGTTTGGGTTTTCCCAAATTGGTATCCCCTCTATTAGAGAAAATTACTGACACAGAGTGTTAATTATTCATCATACTTGGGGCTCCTGGGTGGCTCAGTTGGTTGCCTTTGGCTCAGGTCATCAACCCAGGGTCCTGGAATGGAGTCCCACACTATCTCCCTCCTCAGTGGAGAGCGCCTGCTTCTCCCTCTCTTCCCCACTTGTGCTCTCTCTTGCTATCTCTGTCTTTCTGTCTCTCTCTCTCATATAAATAAATAAAATCTTAAAAAAAAAATTATCAAACTATCTATTGCTTACTCTAAGTCAGACACCTCCTAAAGCCCAAGAACAGTGTCTGACACAAAGTAAAATGTTTGATAAATGTATGTCAATGAACAATGGGGATCTGCCAATTTCAATTCAAACAAATATAATTGCATAAAATATTGTATTAAGGAAAACATGCTCAGATTGGACAGATCTCAGTTAAGGACTGTGGATTTCTAGTATAATACACTGAAAGGAAGAATCTGGAACCAGAGGACCTTGTCTGATCTCAGCTCTGCCACTCACTAAGCCAGAGTCCTCACTTGTGAATGGAATCACTGTCTGCTCTTCCTTTGTTATCAGAAAAGTTTTCAAAATAAGAGTTTTGCTTTTGTTTTCATGTAGTCATAAATCCTTATTAATACAGAATCTATAAAATCTCTTTAATTCAGATTTTACCTGAGCCTGAACTAAAGAGCTCTAAAATATTCTGAAGGTACAGTATAAAAAATGAATGACAAATGTAACTAATTATGGAGAAAACTTTCTAAGAGGTTTTTTTTTTAAGATTTTATTTATTTATTCATGGGAACACACACACAGAGAGAAGGGCAGAGACACAGGCAGAGGGAGAAG
This sequence comes from Vulpes vulpes, assembly GCF_048418805.1. Taxonomy (NCBI): domain Eukaryota; kingdom Metazoa; phylum Chordata; class Mammalia; order Carnivora; family Canidae; genus Vulpes; species Vulpes vulpes. The sequence continues at coordinate 25,265,313 of NC_132789.1, read as the reverse complement.
CAGGCTCCATGCAGGGAGCCCGGTGTGGAACTCGATCCCAGGTCTCCAGGGTCACGCACTGGGCTGAAGGCAGGCGTTAAACCACTGGGCCACCCAAGGATCCCGAGGACACTATGCTAACTGAAATAAACCAGTCATAAAAAATACTGTAGGATTACACTCATATGAGTTATTTAGAGTAGTCAAAATTATGGAGATAGAAAGTAGAATTGTGGTTGCCAGGGGTAGAGGAGAGGAAGGAACAGTGAGTTACTGTTTAATGGCATAGAGTTTCAGTTTTGCAAAACGAGGAGTTATGGAGATGGATGGTAGTGATAGTTGCACAACAGTATAAAAGTACTTAATACCCCTGAAAACACTTAAAAATGGTTAAGATGATAAACTTTATGTGTATTTTACTACAATAAAAAAATTGGAAAAAATTGGGCTGGCTCGGTTGATGGAGTAAGTGACTCTTGATCTCAGAGTCAGGAGTTCAAATCCCACACTGAGTATAGAGCCTACTTAAAAATAAAGAAAAATAAAATGGGTGAATACTGTCTTAAAAAAAAGAAAAAGAAAATATCTACAACAAATTCATAGAGATAGAAAGTGAATTAGAGGTTACTAGGCACTAGGATGAGGGGAGAATGGGAAGTTATTGTTTAATGGGTACAGAATTTAGGGTAATGATAAAGCTTTGGAAACACATAGTGGTGATGGTTGCACAACAGTGTAAATGTACTTAATGCCATTAAACTGTACACTTAAAAAGGGATCCCTGGCAGTTTAGCGCCTGTCTTTGGCCAGGGTGCGATCCTGGAGACCCGGGATCGAGTCCCACGTCGGGCTCCCAGTGCATGGAGCCTGCTTCTCCCTCTGCCTGTGTCTCTGCCTCTCTCTCTCTCTCTGTGTGTGTGACTATCATAAATAAATAAAAATTTAAAAAAAAGGTTAAAATAGTAACTTCTGTTATATGTATTTTATCATAATGAAAGTTTTTTTTTAAAACTGTCTTCTGTATTAGAAAACCAGACATCCACTCACTAAGAACATGCTAAGTAATTATTATATACATCTACACAATAAGACTAACTTATTGAATAAACAAATCGTTAAGTAGATGTATCAGAAATAATGCTTACAGAAAAGGCAGGCAAAAGTGCAGAGATATTAACATGAAAATGGTTAACAGGACAGGCCTCTGGCTGGCTCAGCTGGCAGAGTGTGGGACCCTTGATCTCGGGGTTGTGGGTTAGAGCCCCATGCTGGGTGTAGAGATTACTAATCTTTTGAAAAAATGCTAACAGGAAAAAGCAAGCTATAGAACTATGTGCAGTGAGGGCAGCCCGGGTGGCTCAGCGGTTTGGCGCTGCCTTCAGCCCAGGGCATGACCCTGGAGAACGGGGATCGAGTGCCACGTCAGACTCCCTGCATGGAGCCTGCTTCTCCCTCTGCCTGTGTCTCTGCCTCTCTTTCTTTGTCTCTCATGAATAAATAAAGAAAATCTAAAAAAAAAAAAAAAAAAGAACAATGTGCAGTGAATGGTTCTAACCATGAAAAACATACACAGTAGGGGAGGAACAAGAAGGAAAATAAAGCAACTGTAATAAAGGCTCTCTCCAATTTATTTTTTTTAATTTTTATTTATTTATTCATGACAGACACAGAGAGAGAAAGAAGCAGAGACACAGGGCAGCCTGGGTGGCTCAGTGGTTTAGCGTTGCCTTCAGCCCAGGATGTGACCCTGGAGACCTGGGATCAAGTCCCACATCGAGTTCCCTGCATGGAGCCTGCTTCTCCCTCTGCCTGTCTCTGCCTCTCTCTCTCTCTCATGAATAAACAAAATCTTAAAAAAAAAAAAAAAAAAAAGAGCTCTCACTTCTTTGCAACATAGTTCCAACCCTAGGTTGATGAGTGAACAAAGAAAAATTTAATGATGGTTAGCAGAACTGCCCCCCCCTTACACCTGCAAAGATACCGCTCTACAACCTCCTGATACAACACTGCATAATTTACGATACAAAAACACTAAAAGATCAGTTCAAAGAATGAAGTGTTTTTTTTTTTTTAAGAATGAAGTGTTAAACAGGATTTATTATCAATAGATTATCAATGTATTGATACCAAGCTGATTACCAAATCTAATCTAATATTGCACATATTTCCTTTGACTGAGCTGGTCATGTCCTTTAATTTCTGTTTTAGCATCTGCCTAACTACACTTCTCTTCACATTTCCAGTTATTTTTAAGAGTATGTTCAGTATCTCCAGATAACCTGTCTGGTATCTGATCCAGCCACTTGCTTTCCCCTAAGATCTTGTTTTCTACTTAACTTCACCAACCTACTTCTGTGGCCATGCTCTAAAACTTGTCAGTAACTATTAAAACATGTATTTCCATAGTTTCATCATCTGACCACACTTCCTAAATTCTAGCAAATTTCCTCTTAGTACTATTCAGTTTGGTAAGACTTCAAATACCTGGGATGGCTAGCTCACTTTATCCCATTTCTACTGTATGTAAAGACTCTTCAAGTCCTTACTTCTTTTTTATCTTATTTAGATCTCATGGTACATCCTTTTATCCATATGCATACCTCCATAATTTCCTTCCCCTCTGTTAGCTTGCATCAAAAAACTTACTTTAAAAAATGTAAACCAGGGCAGCCCCGGTGGCACAGCGGTTTGGTGCCGCCTGCAGCCCAGGGTGTGATTCTGGAGACCCGGGATGGAGCCCCACATCAGGCTCCCTGCATGGTGCCTGCTTCTCCCTCTGCCTGTGTCTCTGCCTCTCTCTCTCTAGCTGTGTCTCTATGAATAAATAAATAAAATCTTAAAAAAAAATAAAAAAATAAAAAAAGTAAACCAGTAAAATAATACCTTCCTATTTACTGATATATTAAAAGAACTGAGTATGCCTAGACAGGGAAGAAGGAGGAGATTTTGCGCAAATCACTTTACCTTGAATTTATGACCTCAAAAGACCCTTCGCAATTTCCAGCAATCTTTCCATATTTTCCGAGTCAATCCAATTTATTAATTCATGAGGGCTTTCATAACTTTTTAGTCCTTCAGTTACAAACAGCCCCTACTTTCTCTTCACTTTCACTAATGACCTTAGTATTTCCCTGGAAAAAAAAAAGAGAGAGAGAGAGAGAGAACTGCCTTATCTTCCTAATTCCAAACTGGACAACTTGGCTCTATCTGTCCTTTTTTCTCTCTTTATTGCCATCTATGAACTCTCTCTGCTCTTTAAGGCTAAACTCCCTGTTCATACCATAGATTACATTTCCTCTCACCTGTTTGAAGTATTTGTTCCCCCAAAAATATACCTTTTCCCCTGCATCTTTAAAGTTTGGCATTTGGCTAAATCCTTATTTCTAAATCAGTAACAAAAATCTGTGCTATTTATACTGTAATGTCTCCCATCTTAATTTCTATATACTTTATCAAAATACTTGTTAAATGATTAAATGATTAAATTAATGGCTCTCAGGAATATGCCTCTATTTGGTTCCTAATTATGAGGATTATCATATCTCACTCCTCAACCCCCAGTCCTTCTAATCTTTGGAAAAGGAAATATATATTTTCTAATATTTCAGGACCCTAATGATAGAAATGTTCTTAATATGGTATTAAGTCTAAAGTTAAAGGGGAATAGTGTGCATTAGTCTTCTTGAATGATTCCTCTTAGTTGAATGTAAAGATTTTGTATTTTGGACGACATTTTAAAATTATGGGCGTGAATTCTACCAACAAATAAAATGCTTGAGGAAAATGCAGACAATCTTTAATTGGCACAGTAATACAGAAAATAAAAATGCAAGCTGAAACTACAAAAAATGGTAATGATCAATGGGAAAAATTGCAACTGTTGTGAATTTTAAAAAATTTATCACAT